>NC_056443.1:26119187-26422687 GCF_018296145.1 Oncorhynchus tshawytscha
GTACCTCCTCATGTGCATTTTACCAGTAGGCCTACTGTCTCATGAGTCTTCTCAAGTAGCCCCTGTGGATAGGGCAAGTATAGGTTGGTTTTCTGTAAATTGCTAGTTATATCCCAGACCTGATTATTTTTTTCTTCTGTTTATTGTGGACAGAAATGTGCAGGCGTTGATAAAATTGATAGGAAGGTTTCTCCAGATGCAAGTGGACTAGAGAGACAATGGAGCAAGCTTTCACTTGTCCCTACTCCATCAGGTCAGTCCACTGTACTTGTCCCTACTCCATCAGGTCAGTCCACTTCACTTGTCCCTACTCCATCAGATCAGTCCACTTCACTTGTCCCTACTCCATCAGATCAGTCCACTTCACTTGTCCCTACTCCATCAGGTCAGTCCACTTCACGTGTCCCCACTCTATCAGTTCAGTCCACTTTACATGTCCCTACTCCATCAGATCAGTCCACTTTACATGTCCCTACTCCATCAGATCAGTCCACTTCACTTGTCCCTACTCCATCAGACAGTCCACTTTACTTGTCCCTACTCCATCAGATCAGTCCACTTTACTTGTCCCTACTCCATCAGATCAGTCCACTTTACTTGTCCCTACTCCATCAGATCAGTCCACTTTACATGTCCCTACTCCATCAGGTCAGTCCACCTCACATGTCCCTACTCCATCAGGTCAGTCCACTTTACTTGTCCCTACTCCATCAGATCAGTCCACTTTACATGTCCCTACTCCATCAGATCAGTCCACCTCACATGTCCCTACTCCATCATATCAGTCCACGTTACTTGTCCCTACTCCATCAGGTCAGTCCACTTCACTTGTCCCTACTCCATCAGGTCAGTCCACTTTTCTTGTCCCTACTCCATCAGGTCAGTCCACTTTACCTGTCCCTACTCCATCAGGTCAGTCCACCTCACTTGTCCCTACTCCATCAGGTCAGTCCACCATTCTTGTCCCTACTCCATCAGGTCAGTCCACTTTACTTGTCCCTACTCCATCAGATCAGTCCACTTCACTTGTCCCTACTCCATCAGATCAGTCCACTTCACTTGTCCCTACTCCATCAGATCAGTCCACTTCACTTGTCCCTACTCCATCAGATCAGTCCACTTCACTTGTCCCTACTCCATCAGGTCAGTCCACCTCACTTGTCCCTACTCCATCAGGTCAGTCCACCATTCTTGTCCCTACTCCATCAGGTCAGTCCACTTTACTTGTCCCTACTCCATCAGATCAGTCCACTTCACTTGTCCCTACTCCATCAGATCAGTCCACCTTACATGTCCCTACTCCATCAGATCAGTCCACGTTACTTGTCCCTACTCCATCAGGTCAGTCCATTTCACTTGTCCCTACTCCATCAGGTCAGTCCACTTTTCTTGTCCCTACTCCATCAGGTCAGTCCACGTTTCTTGTCCCTACTCCATCAGGTCAGTCCACCTCACTTGTCCCTACTCCATCAGATCAGTCCACCTTACATGTCCCTACTCCATCAGATCAGTCCACGTTACTTGTCCCTACTCCATCAGGTCAGTCCATTTCACTTGTCCCTACTCCATCAGGTCAGTCCACTTTACTTTCCCTGCTCCATCAGGTCAGTCCACTTGACTTATCCCTACTCCATCACGTCAGTCCACCTCACCTGTCCCTACTCCATCATGTCAGTCCACTCCACCTGCCCCTACTCCATCAGATCAGTCCACTTCACTTGTCCCTACTCCATCAGATCAGTCCACTTCACTTGTCCCTACTCCATCAGGTCAGTCCACTTCACTTGTCCCTACTCCATCAGATCAGTCCACTTTACTTGTCCCTACTCCATCAGATCAGTCCACTTTACTTGTCCCTACTCCATCATATCAGTCCACTCTACATGTCCCTACTCCATCAGGTCAGTCCACCTCACGTGTCCCTACTCCATCAGGTCAGTCCACTTCGCCTGTCCCTACTCCATCAGGTCAATCCACTACACATGTCCCTACTCCATCTGGTCAATCCACTTTTCATGTCCCTACTCCATCAGGTCAGTCCACTTCATCTGTGCCTACTCCATCAGGTCAGTCCACCTCACCTGTCCCTACTCCATCAGGTCAGTCCACTCCACCTGTCCCTACTCCATCAGGTCAGTCCACCTCACCTGTCCCTACTCCATCAGGTCAGTCCACTCCACCTGTCCCTACTCCATCAGGTAAGTTCACTACACTTGTCTTTACACTTTTATACAGTATCATCATCCAGTCTTGGTCATTCCCTGTGAAAATGCCACACAACTTTAGTATGAAGAAATATTATTTGAAAGGAGAATCTTAGAATATATATGATACTATACAGTATATTTGAATTTGAAGTCCACTATGTAATTTTTAACCTTTATTTAATAACTAGGCAAGTCAGTTAAGAACAAATTCTTATTTACAATGACGGCCTACCATGGACAATTTTGTCGTAATAACATATTTCTGTAGTGGTAATAATATCATGATGTCATAATAACATTTAGTAGCCGTGATAGTCAAAATATTATGTCATAACTTGTTGTTAGTAGTCTCACTGAATTTTGATGAAAATACTACTGATGTAGTACATTAGTATTTTCTTACTGGGTTTTCATGAAAATACTACTATGAGGTCATAATAATTCTGTTTCTGAGTAGTAATATTTGAGTTAGTCCTTTGTGAAGTCATGGAAATGCTGCACTGATATCATATTAATACGTGAGTACTCTGCCTTCTACTGCAATTATGTGACTATAGATCATGCCTGTATTCCAAATGGCACCCTATTCCCTAGTGCACTACTTTTAACCAAGGCTGGTCAACAGTAGTTGTTTTAGGGAATAGGGTTTCCTATGGGAAGTATAGAATTTTTTCCCTTCGGAGCGATGCTAGTAAGTTAGCATACCGACCCCCTCCATGGGATTGTTCTCTGGCCGAGCCATCCTGTTGATAGTGATTAATATCTCATTTGGGTAACATCAACCTACTCTGATGGGCTGTTAAGGCCCAGCTCTGATTTAATTTCATAGTGGAGCAATGGACCATGAATCATGACCCCCTCAGGCGTCACCATAGGTGTCAGGAATAAGGAGCATGAATTGGGGGTAGGGTTGAATTGCGTCATTGGGGTACAAAAGGCCAGCATCTACTCCTACACTAGTGATCTAGGGCCGTATGTATCAAGATGTCTCAGAGTAGGACTGCTGATCTAGGATCAGGTCGCCCTGTCCATGTGATAATATTACATATGATCTAAAAGGCTAAACTGATCCTAGATCTGTATTCCTACTGTGAGACGCTTGATACATACAGCCATAGAGTAAGTAGGTGTGCACCTTGAGCCATCTAACGAGCATACAACTCTCCAAGACAGACATGGGGATTCTGGTTTTGAGAATGAATGGATATCAACCACCAGAGGTAGAGGAATCTGGAGGTCCGTCAGTACTAGGCATGATGAAAAAAAATCTCTTAGCTATACCCAGAACACAAATGGATGCTTTTCTCAGAGTTTGCAGAGAGAACCCTCATTTCCGTCCCCTGGTCTTTGATATACACCTTTGCCTCTGTAATCAGTTACAGAGTGGTGGGAAAATAAACAGAGTTAGGCCTATGCTTTTATTTATTTATTTCTCCCTCCCTTTCGTTTTCTCACAGCATCCCCTTGTCTTTCTTTCCATCTCTCCCTTTCTCTATATTCCTCCTCCTTTCCCTCCTTTCCCTTCTTTACCTTTCCTCTCCGTCTCGCTCCCTGTCATTCCCTGGTGAGAAGATGAATATGCTGGGGGCACCAGGGTGGCGCAGCAGGCCCGTCATTGGTGGACCAGCCTGGTTTAAATGCCGGTTTAAATGCTGCAGGATTTATGAAGGATACCCACTAGGTGCCCATTGTTGACTGTCTGCCCGCCGCTGCCCCCGCGCAATCTGCCACAGAGACACTAAGCCACTTAACTACCCAGCGGGACCAGGAGGATGGGGATAGGAGGGTTCAGGTGGGCCGCATTCTCCCAGGATTACGTCCTGAGTATGTCTGTCTGTCCCATTAACCTCCTTGGTCCCTCGCAACCAGACAGGCTTCTCCCGTGCATCTGACCGATTTCCGATTCAGACTTGGTGTGGCACTAAAGCTGTTGGGTCTCCCTCACCCCAACCCCCACCTCCTTTTTTGTGTTCTGGGTTCATCTAGGAGTCAGTGTAAGCTGCACACATTGCCAGACAGGTGTGTTCTTAAACGTACAGTCTAAAGTTAATGGGACAGTTAAAGGGACAGTTTTTTTTTGTCCAAGGTTTACTGACCTCATAACTTGTCTAATGTGGAGATGTGTTCATGTTGCACGCCATCAGGCTAGATCCAGCTGTATGCCTCAATCACAAATGAATGGAAAAGATATGCAATATCTTCCTAATTCTATTCAGTACTTACATTTTCGATTCATTAGGATTTAAGCTATATAACTCATATAGACTTTCTACACCACCATTGCCATCGGATGTAGACTCATCTCGACATTAGATCACTTTGATATCTGAAAACATCTGACAAACTTTGGTTTTGGAGCAAACAGTCCCTTTAACGCCCCCTTACCCTCCAACCCAGCGCTCTCTATTCTGCCACTGCCAGTGAACTTGCAGTTCAACAACGGCAAGGTCAGTCTTGTCAGTTTCGCTCCCTCCATTGTCTGGCTGTGAAAGCAGGTAACGGTGGGTCTGTCTGGCCTGTCTAGAGAGAAAGAAGAAGGCCTGATGGATGAGCCACATTGAACTGGAGGCCGAGACAAGCCACAGGGAACCTGAGGACAGGGATAGAGAGATGGTCAGACAGATTAAGCTATGGGACGCAGAGGGAGGGGGGAGGTAAAGGGAAGGGGGACGCTTTGTCCCTAAGAGTCTGTGGCAGGCAAGCTGGTCAGTCACGCTCTCAGTTAACAGAGCGAGAGACAGACTTCCTTCCCCCGGTGTTTCGGGAGCAGTGATGCGTGCAATGATTGAGGTGGGGCAGTGGTCAAGATCATGCCTGTCTGTCTGCAGGCAGTTTCTCCTTGCCACACTTCAAGTGTGTTGTTTTAACCTCAACCTTTGGTTGGTTCAAAGGTCATATCCAATCTCTCTTGACATTCAGATTTATGATTCTAAAGAGTGGGATTCCTTGTTATTGTAATCCATGAATCACTTTTCATGAAAGGTTCTTTGGGGTCTTCAGCTCCACCAGGGGTTTGGAGTTTACCCACTTTTCTTCAACCACTAGACATTCTTTTTTTTCCCAGGAGCTCCTCTTCTGACCTAATTGAACATCATTGTGGATTGTTGTGACTGGAAACACCACAGGCCCTCTGTTTGCCAGTGGGCCCGTGGCCAGATCTTAGCCCGGGTACAGTCTGCCTGACGCCAGCCCTTCCCCAAACCCCAGGTGGCAGGGAGAGGTAGGGGGAAGACGGGGGTGAGGGGCGAGGGCAGGCATTAGCCTCAGAAGAGGGTTATTTGGCTCTGGCCCTCTTCCTGGTAATGTTTTTTTGCCTCTTTGTTTTGCCGTCCAGCCTCACAGCAGACAAGGCAAGATCCTGTTACAATGATAGCCAGGCCATTTGTAGGCGTTGACAGGGACTTTGTTGGTTAGAAAGGCTTCCTATGTTAACTGGTTTCTTGTAAAACCTAAACTCCATTAACCTTTGCTTGAGGCTTAGCACCTACATACATTCAAAGTTCTGAAGCTTGGTGGTCAGAAGTGGATCCATTGTCCCGGAGGAATTTCTGTACATTTTGGACAGATCAAGTTACACATAGATTTGTAGACTGAAGAAACATTAAAGGCTTTGGTTGTGCATGTTCTTAAGGCTAATCAGCATGACAAAAAACTCCTAGCTTACTGTTTAAAGAATCAAAAGTGATCGCCTACATTAGGCCTCAAAATAAGTTATTCAGAAGAACATCTGTCTGACAAACTCTTAGCCGATGAAGCCCAGAAGCCTCAGTCAGTCACACACATGTCTTCAAGGCTAGGCGTCTACTAGCACGTCATATTCCAGCATTTTCTTACACACACACAGGCATGAGCGCACACACACACACACACATACGCACACACACACACACACACACACACACACACACACACACACACACACACACACACACACACACACACACACACACACACACACACACACACACACAACCACCCAGGGAAAGATTAGGAGCCCAACAAGTGACCATAATACCTACAGTAGTACCCAATGTGCTGTAATATAATGATATAACTAAAGAAAAACAGAACATATGAAACCATTTATCCATATGTCTTCATTGGATGCAATGGATGATGGTTCTTCCTGTTTCCACATGTATGTTTTATTTATCAAAGCATATGTGTCACATTAGCTTTCAAGCTAAACACTAGCAGACCAGCACTTTTCCCATGGATGTGAAATCTGAAATCCTGACCATGTTGCATTGTCCTCAATGAGATGAAACAGGGCAGATAACTGATTATGAGTTATTGTTTAAATGCCTAAGCCCAGACATATGGGCTGATAATATACTCAGACAGTCCCAAATGTCACCCTGTTCCTGATTTAGTGCACTACTTATGAACAGGGCCCATAGTGCTGTAGTCAAAAGTAGTGCGATATATAGGGAATAGTTTACTGGATATTTACAGCATGCGAGCAAACGTAACTCATCTTCACATATCCATAGAGATTGCGTACCTGCTGGTAACCGAAAGCATAGCCAAATTAACAAATTAATGTGTTACAGGAGCAGCCCCCATCCACACATCACTGTGCTGGAAAACCGCCCCGACTGCTGGCCCGTTCTGCTGCTGGAGATTGATGACTTCATCCAGTGGGCCGCTGACAGGTTAGCTAAAGGGTTTCCGGCCTTGGCCAGACCTGGGCCAGGGGCCTTGAGTGGCCGATAAAACCTCCACAGGAACCAACTAGAAGAGAGGCCAGACTGCTCTCCCTTCTAACATTTCAAAGTAATCTGGTTGTACAGCTGGAGCGTCCTCCATAACTCATGACTGTCAGCTGGCTAACCTGTGTGATGTTTGTTTTTCTTGGAGGCATGATATTATCTACTTGAAATATGCTTTAAAGTTACATTTTACGACATGGATGTGCAGGTGTGTGTTTAACATTGAATTCTCCTGTCAGTTTGTGTGTGTGTGTGTGTGTGTGTGTGTGTGTGTTTGTGTGTGTGTGTGTGTGTGTGTGTGTGTGTGTGTGTGTGTGTGTGTGTGTGTGTGTGTGTGTGTGTGTGTG
This sequence comes from Oncorhynchus tshawytscha, assembly GCF_018296145.1. Taxonomy (NCBI): domain Eukaryota; kingdom Metazoa; phylum Chordata; class Actinopteri; order Salmoniformes; family Salmonidae; genus Oncorhynchus; species Oncorhynchus tshawytscha. The sequence goes on from NC_056443.1 coordinate 26,126,454, forward strand.
TGTGTGTGTGTGTGTGTGTGTGTGTGTGTGTGTGCGCGCGTGCGTGCATATAACACTTGCACGTGTGTGTGCATGTAGGGGTGAGCCTGCGCACGTGACCATATTGGCTCCCTTCCTGCTCTACCTGTACTGTGAGCTCCAGCGGCTGCCTGAGTACGCCCTGCTCACGCACAGCCTCCTCAGGGCCCCTCCAGCAAGGGGACCACACCCAGAACCAGAACCAAGAAAAAAAAGAAGACCAGGAAAAGGAAGAGGACCCGGGACAGAGCCCTGTGGTACGCCACAGAATGGTTTGCTGTCTCTATGAGCTGGTACCTTACATGCAAGTGAGACAAGATTCATTTCCCTTTTTATTATTTTGAGGCAACACACCCCTTACAGTGTAGACATGGACCTGTGAACATAATGTAGCACGGCACAACACAGTACACAACACAATAGGTGAAAGACAAAACATATAGCAGGTATGGTGGGACCATTGACGCGACATGTGTTATGTCTTTATCTCTAGGTGGACTGTGTGAAGGTGGTGTTGGAGCTGCAGGGCTTTTCGTGGAGGCCCTGAACCCGGCCCTGAGCCCGGCCCTGGAGGGTTCCCTGAGGGATGGCTGGAGTACTCAGAGGGCCCATCTGGCCCTTCAGCTGCTGTGTGCCTGTCAGTTCAGCGGGGACTGCAGACTGCTACTCCAACTACTGCACCAGCTTCTCCCAGCCAATACAGAGGTGTGCCAGTCACACAAGACGAAGTAGGCTAGGGCTGCATCTCACTAGTCTTAACCCACCTCCTCTCCTTCATATGCACAGATCAGAAAACAGTTTGTGTGAGTTGTAATGAGATCAGCCTCTTGCTTTTTGATGTTGCACCGCTGTTTATGGTCATGTCATACTGCTGACTCTCGGTATAAAATGAAGAACCCCCAGCAAACCGTTTCTGCACATACAGACGCAAAGCACAGCAGCTCTTTAGCTTGTTTTTCTGCCTTTAGCTGTGGGAGTTTTGTTAAGGTTCTGTCTACATTGCCTTGCCAGTGTATCCAGATCCGACTCCCTGTGTGATCCTAATCTCTTCAAAGCATTGGATGGGGAGCGCACACAGCTCCAAAGATTCCTCTTGTTGTCAGAGACTGAGATGGAATCTTTTGAGCTCAGTGCGCTTACGATCCCTGCATTGTCAAGACCCCTTGAGGATCTGTTTGTAGTCCCACTTCCTCTAAGGTGTGTGTGTGTGTGTGTGTGTGTGTGTGTGTGTGTGTGTGTGTGTGTGTGTGTGTGTGTGTGTGTGTGTGTGTGTGTGTGTGTGTGTGCGTGTGTGTGTGTGTGCGTGCGTCCGTGTGTGCCTGACTCTGTGTGTGTCTCTAGGAGTTCCCGGTAGAGGAGATGATAGTGGGTTTGGCTCTGATCTGTCCCAGCAGACAGGGCTTCTCACACTGGGTAATGACCCAATGCTATATCACTCTCTCAGCCTCCTCTCCTTACACACACTGTTACCTCGCTTTGTCCCTGTCTCTTATCTACAATTACTTCTACCACACACCACTCTCTCTCTCTCACTCACCTCTCTCTCTCTGTATTTCACTCACCTCTCTCTCTCTCTCTGTATTTCACTCACCTCTCTCTGTATTTCACTCACCTCTCTTTTTCTCTGTATTTCATTCACCTCTCTCTGTCTTTCACTCACATCTCTCTCTCTCAACTTTCTCTGTTTTTATTCACATATCTCTCTCTGTCTTTCACTCATCCCTCTCTCTGTATTTCACTCACCTCTCTTTTTCTCTGTATTTCATTCACCTCTCTCTGTCTTTCACTCACATCTCTCTCTCTCAACTTTCTCTGTTTTTATTCACATATCTCTCTCTGTCTTTCACTCATCTCTCTCTCTGTATTTCACTCAGCTCTCTCTCTTTCACTCACCTCTCTGTTTCTCTTTCACTCCTCTCTCACTCTCTCTTTCCCTCACCTCTCTCTCTGTCTTTCACTCACCTCTCTGTCTTTCACTCACCACTCTCTTTCATTCACCTCTCTCACTCACTCTTTCACTCACTCTCTCTCTCTCTCTCTCTCTCACTCTCTCTTTCACTCACCTCTCTGTTTCTCTTTCACTCCTCTCTCACTCTCTCTTTCACTCACCTCTCTCTCTCTTAAGTAAAAATACTTAAGTACTACTTAAGTCGTTTTTGGGGGTGTCTGTACTTTACTTTTTACTCACCTCTCTCACTTAAGTAAAAATACTTAAGTACTACTTAAGTCGTTATTTCGGGTAGCTGTACTTTACTTTTTACTCCATACATTTTCCCTGACACCCAAAAGTACTTGTTACATTTTGACAGGAAAATGGTCCAATTCATGCGCTTATCAAGAGAACATCCCTGGTCATCCCTATTGCCTCTGATCTGGCGAACTCACGAAACAAAAATGCTTTGTTTGTAAATTATGTCCGAGTGTTGGAGTGTACCGTTGGCTATCTATACATTTAAAAACATCTCAAATAAATGTGCCATCCATCTGGTTTGCTTGATCGGACCCTTTTTTTCAATTTTCGCCTAAAATGACATACCCAAATCTAACTTCCTGTAGCTCAGGACCTGAAGCAAGGATATGCATATTCTTGATTACATTTGAAAGGAAACACTTTGAAATCTGTGGAAATGTGAAGTGAATGTAGGAGAATATAACACATTAGCTCTGGTAAAAGATAATACAAAGAAAAAAACATGTGTTGTTTGGTATTTTTGAATTGTTGTCAATACCTTAAACCATTTCACATGGTAAAACACAATTTGCAGATCTCACTTAGACTTTTCAGCAAAACTCTAAACACATTCTCATTCTCAAAACACATTCTGCACTCTAATGCACATGTCACCCATACTGGTAAACACAAGTTGCAACAATCAAATACAAATAGAGAAGACATGTCATTGATTGAACACAACCACTCAAAATGGATTTAACCTGTTTCAAATGATGCGACACAACCAATATAAGCCAGTTCAGAGAGCAAACAGGTTGTTGAAGGTGGGAAGGAGAAAGTCTGAGAATGGATACTGTAGTACAGTGCATTGTAGGCTGTATACTGTACAATGGACAAATTGTATGGCCCTGAACATTGTGCTTTCCATTTATTAACAGTACTGACTGCTCAATAGATTTTGACTGGTTGCAGGTTCATATCAACAAAGAACAAGAATTACAGTATCACAAGGACAAGTTTGTGAGATGCAGGGTACAGTACTGTAAAAATAGGGGTACAAGGAGGAGGAAGAACAAAAAACAAAATTGCAAAGAGCAAAGCAGAGTAGTAATTTCTGATAAATTTTGAGCTACTATGATAGAACCTGTTTTCGTTCATCAAAAGACAATGAAGGAACAAACCACTTCTGTATGGACATTGCTTTGTGCACGGGGGGCATTGTCATGCTGAAACAGGAAAGGGCATTCCACAAACTGTTGCCACAAAGTTGGACATAGAAACGTCTAGAATGTCATTTTATGCTGTAATGTTAAGATTTCCCTTCACTGGAACTAAGGGGTCTTGCCCGAACCATGAAAAACATAACCAGACCATTATTTCTCCTCCACCAAACTTTACAGTTGGCACTATGAATCGGGCCAGGAAGCATTCTCCTGGCATCCACCAAACCCAGATTCGTCCGTTGGACTGCCAGATAGTGAAGCGTGATGCATCACCTCCAGAGAACGCGTTTCCACTGCTCCAGAGTCCAATAGCGGCGAGCTTTACACCACTCAACACTTGGCACTGCGCATGGTGATCTTAGGGTTTTGTGTGGCTCCTCGGCCATGGAAACCCATTTCATGAAGCTCCTGACGAACAGTTATTGTGCTGACGTTGCTTCCAGAGGCAGTTTTATGCGTTACGCGCTTCAGCACTCGGTGGTCCTGTTCTGTGACCTTGTGTGGCCTAACACTTCGCACCTGAGCCATTGTTGCTACTAGAAGTTTCCACTTCACAGTAACAGCACTTACAGTTGACTGGGGCAGATCTAGCGGGGCAGAAATTCGCTTTGACTTGTTGGATAGGTGGCATCCTATGACAGTGTGTCGTAGCCCGTAACAAAGAGGGAGACAATGCACAAATAAAGAAATAATAAACATATTTATTTAATAAAGTAAACTATATTCAAGTAACAATGGTGTGTGTGTAGTCAGTAAGTAAGTAAGTAAGTGGATGCGTGCATAGATGGTGATAATGAGGGGTGGTGAGAGGTGCCAAAACAAATAAACAGAAAGAACCCCCAAAATACTACAACCAAAAACAACAGTATGTCTGCATTGAGAGAGTCTCCTCAGACTATGGGGGGGAAAGGTGTATTTATCCCCGGGACACACCTAAATCCAGGTGTGTCCCATTCCGCTGATGACCCTCCCGGCTTCTCCCACTGACATCCTATTAAGGAAAACAAGTGCAAAGAGAAAGAATTCGGCAGACCGAGTGGGAGGGTTCTCACACAGTGCCATGTTGAAAGTCACTGAGCTCTTCAGGAAGGCCATTCTATTGACAATGTTTGTCTAATGAGATTGCATGGCTGTGTGCTCAATTTGATATACCTGTCAGCAACAGGTGTGGCTGAAATATCCGAATCCTCTAATTTGAAGGGGTGTCCACATACTTTTGCATATATAGTGTATATTTATCCCCTTTATCCCCCCCAGGCAGACCCTGCACAGGTAGCTACTGGAAACTGCATATTGGAACCACAGTAATTCAATTTGACTGTTCAACAAAAAAAAACAAGTTCAACTAGGTTATTGATACCTATGGTTCTGCTAGTTAACGGGGGCCAGTAGGTTATTGATGCATGTGGTTCTGCTAGTTAACGGGGGCCAGTAGGTTATTGATACCTGTGGTTCTGAGGGTTAACGGGGGCCAGTAGGTTATTGATGCCTGTGGTTCTGCTAGTTAGGAGGGGAGAAGTAGGTTATTGATACCTGTGGTTCTGCCAGTTAACGGGGCCAGTAGGTTATTGATGCCTGTAGTTCTGCTAGTTTAGGTTATTGATGCCTGTGGTTCTGCTAGTTAACGGGGGCCAGTAGGTTATTGATGCCTGTGGTTCTGCTAGTTAACGGGGGCCAGTAGGTTATTGATGCCTGTAGTTCTGCTAGTTAACGGGGGCCAGTAGGTTATTGATGCCTGTGGTTCTGCTAGTTAACGGGGGCCAGTAGGTTATTGATGCCTGCAGTTCTGCTAGTTAATGGAGGCCAGTAGGTTATTGATGTCTGCAGTTCTGCTAGTTACTGGAGGCCAGTAGTTATTGATGCCTACAGTTCTGCTAGTTAACGGGAGCCAGTAGGTTATTGATGCCTGTTGTTCTGCTAGTTAACAGGGACCAGTAGGTTATTGATGCCTGCAGTTCTGCTAGGTAACAGGGACCAGTAGTTTATTGATGCCTGTAGTTCTGCTAGTTAATGGAGGCCAGTAGGTTATTGGTGCCAGTAGTTCTGCTGGTTAACGGAGGCCAGTAAGTTATTGATGCCTGTTGTTCTGCTAGGTAACAGGGACCAGTAGGTTATTGATACCTTTTATATCCATTGTATTTCCATTTCCTTGTAGCAATGTGTGTGTGTGTGTGTGTGTGTGTGTGTGTGTGTGTGTGTGTGTGTGTGTGTGTGTGTGTGTGTGTGTGTGTGTGTGTGTGTGTGTGTGTGAGTACAGTATAGTGTGTTTGTGTCATTATAGCCTGTGTTTGTGTTTGTACATGCTGTGTTTTGTTTCCCCATATACAGTTTTTATGGGCAGATTAATTTCTTTTTACACCATTGGCTCGTAGACTGAATACCCCCTGACCCTCTGACCCCCATATCTCTCAGTAATTTTGAGGCTAAATCACGACACCACCATCTCCACTGTGGCTGCTGCAGCGTGCTGAAACCAGGGTGCTGCAAACACAATATTTTACAAGCCAGAAACATAAACGCACTAGGCTAGTACATACAGTATTCATGTCCCTGTATTCAAGTCTCAGTCTTGTCACTACAATGCTAACTAGTAGTATCTTCAGGCACTGAAGTGCTACAAGTGAAGGAAGGATCAGATGGTTGATTATCGTGTTGGAGAAAACAGGTGGCCAGTACCTCTAAAAGGAGAGAAAATGTCCCTCTCACTGTCCTCTAACCCCCCACGATAAGCCATGCAGATGTTTGGGTTGCTAGGCAACAGGGCAAGGTCCAGGTGAACTAGGAGCGATAAGTGTGTTATGCTAATTTAGGCGTAGCAGTGGCAGAGCCGGCGTTCTCATGGAGCCGAGGGCTCAGAGAAAGACCCCTTTTCTGCTTCTTCTACCCCTGAAGGAAGGAAATTAGAAAGGCAGGAAGGAACGGAGGAAGGAAGGAAGGAAGGAAGGAAGGAAGGAAGGAAGGAAGGAAGGAAGGAAGGAAGGAAGGAAGGAAGGAAGGAAGGAAGGAAGGAAGGAAGGAAGAGAGGTGAAGAGAAGGAGCGGAGGAGTGCTTTTAACCTCTTTGCTCTGGCACGAACATTCCTGCATTCATATTATGAATTTGGCACCCTGGCACACATCCAATGGTGCGTTTAAGAGGATTCCCCCAAAATATAATTAACTGAAAATAGCTCTTTCACAGAGCACTAGACTTAAGTCTACAGCCTCTAATGCCAACATTCTGGGATGAAACCAGAGTTTTTTTTATTTGGCATTTTTTATGATTCTACAGATAACAGACAGAATAGGTAGAGGGAAGAACACACACTGATTCCCTACCAAATCAAACCCACCCCAACCCCCCCATGCTCTAACAGAACACACACTGATCCCCTACCAAATCAAATCAAACCCACCCCAACCCCCATGCTCTAACAGAGCACCACCCCAAAACCAGGCTTAAAGCCGGCATGATATACAATGAGTAATATAATCAAATAGTTAAAAAGAAATTACAAAGATACTATAAAACAAAATGTTAAAAGAGTAAAAATAATGATCCACATTCTAATTTGGGTTGGTTTATGGAGTTAGCTGGGTCCATGTCTTCTACAAAGGATAGGAAAGGTTGCCAGGTATTATAAAATTGCAGATCCCCTAACGGAGTAGCGTATTTTCTCTAGCTTGAGATGTTGCATAACTTCCTTTATCCAATGGTTAAAAGTAGGAGGAAACTGATCCTTCCACTTGAATAGTATAAGACGTCTAGCTAGAAGAGTAGTAAATACCGGCATGTTGCCCATGGATCTGTTTAGACGGGCCTCCTGTGGTGCCCCTCTGGATAATGCAATAAAGCCAGAACGTTCTGTAGGTCTCTCCAGTATCTTAGAAGACGTCTCAAATTGATATCCAGATATCTGTCCATTTCGGGCATGTCCAAAACATGTAATAAAGTATCAGGAGCCTGCTTACAGTGCCTTGCGAAAGTATTCGGCCCCCTTGAACTTTGCGACCTTTTGACACATTTCAGGCTTCAAACATAAAGATATAAAACTGTATTTTTTTGTGAAGAATCAACAACAAGTGGGACACAATCATGAAGTGGAACAACATTTATTGGATATTTCAAACTTTTTTAACAAATCAAAAACTGAAAAATTGGGCGTGCAAAATTATTCAGCCCCTTAAGTTAATACTTTGTAGCGCCACCTTTTGCTGCGATTACAGCTGTAAGTCGCTTGGGGTATGTCTCTATCAGTTTTGCACATCGAGAGACTGAAATTTTTCCCATTCTTCCTTGCAAAACAGCTCGAGCTCAGTGAGGTTGGATGGAGAGCATTTGTGAACAGCAGTTTTCAGTTCTTTCCACAGATTCTCGATTGGATTCAGGTCTGGACTTTGACTTGGCCATTCTAACACCTGGATATGTTTATTTTTGAACCATTCCATTGTAGATTTTGCTTTATGTTTTGGATCATTGTCTTGTTGGAAGACAAATCTCCGTCCCAGTCTCAGGTCTTTTGCAGACTCCATCAGGTTTTCTTCCAGAATGGTCCTGTATTTGGCTCCATCCATCTTCCCATCAATTTTAACCATCTTCCCTGTCCCTGCTGAAGAAAAGCAGGCACAAACCATGATGCTGCCACCACCATGTTTGACAGTGGGGATGGTGTGTTCAGGGTGATGGTGGCTTGTGGCAAACTTTAAATGACACTTTTTATGGATATCTTTAAGAAATGGCTTTCTTCTTGCCACTCTTCCATAAAGGCCAGATTTGTGCAATATACGACTGATTGTTGTCCTATGGACAGAGTCTCCCACCTCAGCTGTAGATCTCTGCCGTTCATCCAGAGTGATCATGGGCCTCTTGGCTGCATCTCTGATCAGTCTTCTCCTTGTATGAGCTGAAAGTTTAGAGGGACGGCCAGGTCTTGGTAGATTTGCAGTGGTCTGATACTCCTTCCATTTCAATATTATCGCTTGCACAGTGCTCCTTGGGATGTTTAAAGCTTGGGAAATCTTTTTGTATCCAAATCCGGCTTTAAACTTCTTCACAACAGTATCTCGGACCTGCCTGGTGTGTTCCTTGTTCTTCATGATGCTCTCTGCGCTTTTAACGGACCTCTGAGACTATCACAGTGCATGTGCATTTATACCGAGACTTGATTACACACAGGTGGATTGTATTTATCATCATTAGTCATTTAGGTCAACATTGGATCATTCAGAGATCCTCACTGAACTTCTGGAGAAAGTTTGCTGCACTGAAAGTAAAGGGGCTGAATAATTTTGCACGCCCAATTTTTCAGTTTTTGATTTGTTAAAAAAGTTTGAAATATCCAATAAATGTCATTCCACTTCATGATTGTGTCCCACTTGTTGTTGATTCTTCACAAAAAAAGACAGTTTTATATCTTTATGTTTGAAGCCTGAAATGTGGCAAAAGGTCGCAAAGTTCAAGGGGGCCGAATACTTTCGCAAGGCACTGTACATCGGTCACAAGTGGGATCTATTTATGGTCTAATCTGGGATTATTTTGCCTTTGACCAATGCAGCTAATGAACTACTTTAAATTGAATTACAGCATGTCTTAGACATATAGATGAAGAATGTATTCTCTGAAGCATACTCTGCCATGCTTCGTGATAGAGCCTGGATTCAAACCAGGGACTGTAGTGACACCTCTTGCTCTGAGATGCAGTACCACTGCGCCACTTAGGAGCCCATTTTTAAAGGGTTCACTTTAAAAATAGAATCTAGAAGGGAGGTAGGTGGGCGTGATGGGAAGTGGCTAGAGTATGAAGATACAAAACTACACAATTACAGGTGTCTAAAGAAATGGGATCTAGGAATATTGAACTTTTGTACTAACTGTTCAAAAGATGCAAAATCCATATCAATGCACAAGTCGTTCAGTGAGAAGATCCCTTTTCCACACCAGATATGAAACGCCCGGTCTAATAATGATGGAGAGAATGTATGGTTCTTTAATAATGGGGCAGAAGTTGAACATTCACTGAGACCAAACAATCACCTGAACTGTTTCCAGGTTTTTGGAGAATGTTTTTTGTGCATTTGGAAACAGGCTCAGCTAATGCAAGTTTTGAGCAGAGTAAGGCAGCTAATGAGGTGGGGCCGCAGGATGATATCTCCAAGGTCAACAATTTCAGACCTATAACATCAGGGATTTCTGTCATCCAATATAGAATGATTCATATGTTAGCTGCCCAGTAATAATATTGAAAGTTCAGAAGTGCTAGACCACCCTGGGTATGAGATCTCTGCAATACACTCTTACGTATCCAAGGGTTTTTCTTGTTCCAGATAAAATCAGATATCAGTTTATGGCTTCTGTGGAGATAAAAAAAAAGATTTTGTCAGAAAGATTGGAATGCATTGAAATAAGTATCAAACATCACGTAATACATTCATTTTAACAGTGTTAATTCTTCTGCCCAAGGAAATAGAAAGTAAATCCCAGCATTCAATATCCTGTTTCAGACAGAGTATCAAGGGAGGGGAATTGGCTTTATAGAGATCTTTGAAATTGTGTGTGACCCAAATTCCCAAATATTTCAATTTCTGTGGAGTCATTCTGAAGGGAATATGACAAAAATTCATTTGCATGGCAGAAGGGTTGATAAGCATCAATTGCCTTTTTTTGTAGATTAACCTTATACCTGGATATTTACCAACTGTCTTTAGTAGAACCTGGATCTCTGGAAGTTAAAGGGTCAGACATATATAATAGCATGTTATCGGCATAGAGTGAAACTTTCTGCTCTAAGCCCCCTCTTCGAATACCTTTGATAGTGGTGTTATTACGTATTGAATGGCTAAAGGCTCAATTACGATGGCCAACAGCTAGTAGTTTTTTTTGGAATTGTTAGTTAGATTACTTGTTCGTTATTACTGCATTGTCGGAACTAGAAGCACAAGCATTTCGCTACACTCGCATTAACATCTGCTAACCATGTGTATGTGACAAATAAAATTTGATTTGATTTGATTTAGCTTAGGGGATAGAGGACAACCCTGTCTTGTCCCACGATGAAGCTGGAAATAGGATGAAAGGTTATTTGTGCGCACTGCAACCGTAGGGGAGGAGTAAAGGACTTTGATCCAGTACATAAAATTGGGACCGAATCCAAATTGTTTGAGAGTATAAAATGGATAATCCCATTCCACCTGATCAAATGCCTTCACAGCATCAAGTAATAACAATATATCTGGAGTGTCAGATGAAGAGGGATTATAAAGTATATTATAAAGACGTCTGATGTTGAAAAAATAATGATGATTTTTAATTAACTTTTTATGGATGCAGGGGCAGTATTGAGTAGTTTGGATGAAAAGGTGCTCATTGTAAACGGCCAGCTCCTCAGTCTCAGTTGCTAATATATGCATATTATTATTAGTACTGGATAGAAAACACTCTAAAGTTTCCAAAACTGTCAAAATATTGTCTGTGAGTATAACAGAACTGATATTGCAGGCGAAACCCTGAGGAAAATCAAAACAGGAAGTGGCTTCTATTTTGAAAACTCCATGTTCCATAGCCTCCCTTTGCTCCATTTAAAGGGATATGAACCAGATTCATTTTCCTATCGCTTCCTCAAGTTGTCAACAGTCTTCAGACATAGTTTCAGGCTTTTATTTTGAAAAATGAGCCAGAACGATAACATCGCTTCAAGTGGTCACATGAGTTTTGATCGCGCAACAGAGTTTGGATAGGTATTGCTTTTCCCTCTCCTACTGTGAAAGACATTTGCGGTTGATATATTATCAATTATATATTTTAAAAACAACCTGAGGATTGATTATAAAAACGTTTGACATGTTTCTGTGGACATTATGGAAACTATTTGGAATTTTTCTGCGTTGTCGTGACCACTCTTTCCTGTGGATTTCTGAACATAACGCGACAAACATAATCTTAAAAATAATCTTAATGGAATAAAAGGAACATTTGTTGTGTAACTGGGAGTCTTGTGAGTGAAAACATCCGAAGATCATCAAAGGTAAATTATTAATTTGATTGCTTTTCTGATTTTCGTGACCGAGCTACCTGATGCTAAGTGTACTTAATGTTTTATCATGCGATCGATAAACTTACACAAACGCTTGGATTGCTTTCGCTGTAAAGCATAATTTCAAAATCTGACACGAGAGGTGGATTAACAAAAGGCTAAGCTGTGTTTTCCTATATTGCACTTGTGATTTCATGAATATAAATATTTATAGTAATATTTATTGTATGTCTATGCTATTCAGCGGTTGTTGATGACACTTATCCCGATATCGGGATTGCAGCCATAACAAGTTAAACAAGTTTGATCTGTAGAGATAATGGAGGGAAGAACTGACTCAAAATGGCAGGCAATCATTTTAGAAGTATCATTTACATCGCAATTCAGTAAAGAAATTGGCCTTTATGAACCACACTCAATAGTTTTTTTTTCCTTTTTCAGAATAAGTGGAATAGACGCTTGTCTCAATGTTGAGGGTAAAGAGTTTGAGGAGAATGATTCTTCAAATAGAGGGGAGAGAGTTGATCTAAGAATTGTTTTAAGAATTCGCTCTGAAATCTGTTGGGTCCAGGGGATTTACCACACTGCCTAGATTTAATTGCCAACACAATCTCTTCTACAGAGGATTGTTCTTCTAATTCTGCAGGTTCAACTGTTGGAATATATAAGTTCTTAAAGAAGGTGTCGAGTAAGGTATCATTACCAGCAGATTCGGAATTGTATAATTGTGAGTAAAAGTTATGAAAGCATGAATTGACCTCTAAATGATCAATACATTTGTTACCCAGCTCTTCAGTTATCTCAGGTATGGTCAATTATGAACATGATTTCTCTCCATGTTTATCCTTTTTGTATCAAGATTTACTAATTAGATTTTCAGCTTATAAAGTTGAAAGAAGATCAAACTCTGTTTGAAGTGTCAAACATTGTTTTAGTAAATCTGAGGATGAAGAGTGTGAATATGCCATTTCCAAATCCAAGATTTTATTTGTAAATTCCCCTAGACGTTGAATATTGCACTTCCTTAATCTTGCGTTTGTACAAAATAATTTGGCCCCTTAGATAAGCCTTCATTGATTCCCATACTGTAGTAGGCGACATTCCAGGGGTTTGATTAAGCTCAAGAAACAGCTCAATTGGAGATTATATAAAAACAACAAAGGTTTCTTCTGATGGCAGTCGTGAGTTAAGCCTCCAAGGGCGATAATTAGGCTGTGTATTTGGCCTAAGTAGTTTCAAGAGGGGGACGATCGGAAATGACTATAGCTTGGTAATCACACTCCGTGATAAGCGGCAGAAAGCTATTGTCAAGGAAAAAGTAGTCTATACGTGAGGTCTTCTTAACTGGTGAGAAAAAAAATACTCCCTAGCTGTGGAATTATGGAAACGCCACGCATCAGATATGCCATATGTCTTATGACATAGTTTCTATTCTGGATACTGTCTTTGATGAAGATGATACCTTAGGAGAGCTACGATCCAGATTGGGCGACAGTACACAATTCATATCACCACCTAATATTAGGTGGTGTGTCCATATTTGGTAATCGAGAAAATACATTTGTTAAGAATGAACTGTTATCCCAATTTGGTGCATAAATGCTAGCCAAAATAACATGTGTATTCCTGCTACAATAATGAAACGGCCTGCTGAGTCTGCCACTTGAAATCACAAACAGTATGTTTTTACTCAATAAAATGACTGTTCCTCTAGTTTTAGAAGGAAAATTGGAATGATATGATTTACCGATCCACTCTCCTTTTAAACGAGAGCGGTGTGGAGATGTGTCTCCTGAAGAAAGGCAATATCTACATGAAGGTGATTTACATGAGAAAGAACCATTCTATGTTTCACTGGGTGATTTAAAGATTTAACATTCCAGCTAGCAAAAGTGACTGAGCAACCAGCTGTCTATCTCATGATATTAGGTCTAGCCATGTAAAGTCAGGTGGGAAAAGGATAGAGGCCGTATTACAATAACTGAGCCATTACATAAAAATAAAAAAAAAGCAAATAAACCCCCAAAATTAAGTCTGGTATGAAAAAGAAAACCAATCCTGGTCACCTAATAGAACAAGGTAACAGCTAATCCCCATGCAAAGAAATCCACACATGATGCGCTTGTAGTGGGGAACACTAGACCTATCGAGTAGAGAGCCCGACTGAAATAGGATTTAAAACAAGAGCATAATAAATAAACAAGAAATATTTATTTACAACCCAAAACTAGGCTGTTTTAAAATAAAGTATAAAACATTTTATAAATCACATCTTACAGCAATACCACTAAATTAGCAGCAAAGTCTTTAAAGAAATGATGTAACCTAATAACATAACTGTGCTTTATCTACCCTGGATACTGGTACCGTCCATAAATAGAAATGAGCAGCTTCATGGTAATGAAATAAAACATGAAAACAAAAGGAGAATTGACTCACCAGAACTAAGGCACTAACATTACTTAATAATAACAATATCAACTGATGCCACTGGCAAAGCTATACCGTATTTACAAAAGAGAGACTGAGTCTGCAGTGGTAGACCGTATTACCGTAATCGCCAAATAGGTGAACATTCAGCCATTTGCTTCGTCCGACCTCAGTAGAATGTTCGCCTTTACGAAGGTCATTGCCTTATGGGGGTCTTGGAACTTTTCTCGGGGCCGTTGTATATTATACGGACGCCGTTCTTCCACGGAGCAGACTCTTGACATCATTGAAAGCAGCACAGTCACGAGCAACGCTGGGGACATAGTCTGGGAAATAGAGATGGATGCTCCATTGCATCGAAGTGGGCCAAATTCTCTGGCACCACGAAAAACATCAATACAATCTTGATAGCAGTGTAGTTTAGCCACAATGACGCAAGATTTTCTGCCTGGCTTTCTTGCTTGAGAGCCCCGATGTGAGCGGTCTACAAGGACGTCTTTATCCAAATTGAGAGCTTCCTTCAATAACTTTGAGACTGATGAAGTGGAACTTGAGCCCGGGTCCTCAGCTACCCCCATGATCCTGATATTGGATCTTCGCATATGACCTTGTAAATGTATGCATTGTTCCTTAAGGCTAGCCACATCAGTTTCAAGCTTCTTAACCGTGGTATGTAGCGTAGTCGTGTCGTCCGAGCATGCTGACAAGCCTCGTTCCATGTCGGAGACAGTTTTCTTAACTGTATCCAGTTCAGTACGAACTATTGCTGTATGCTTTGCAAGTTCATTCTTGACTGCTTGTAACTCCGACTAAATAAAATTAAAGTCCTCACTGAGTGCCTCCTTGAGTTCCGACTTGAGCATAGATTAAATGTCCGCTCTGAGGGCAGCAAGAATCTTGGCCTTCAAATCCTCGGTGTTCATTTTTTCACCGAGCCCCGAGGGGAGGAGCCGCTGCTCCCACTTGTTGAAGAACTCGAGCTCTTCGTCTTGGGCCTAGTGTTTTCTCTTTTGCCAGTGACTCTTTGAATTTAAACTTTTGCAGGTTATGTGCCATTTAAGCATTAAAACAAAAATAAAAGTTGAACAAAGTAAAGCACGTCATTCAAAGGTTGTGTTTCCTAGTTCTTTTTGGGTCAAAGTGCAAAGAAAGTTTTAAATAAATGCAATTTCAGCAGGAGCTCGGAAAAACGTGATCTACTCCATGGCTTCCTCACTAGCGCGGATGAAACCAATTTAACAGAAATTCTCCCAACAGAGTTAGGTGGAGACATGGTGGAGGGGTGAGGGTTACACATACGTCCCACAGGACTCAAGGAGTTAATCCTGCACTGTCTCAGTTCAGAGGTTAGAACAGCTGTTGGGGGTAGGAGGGGCTATATGATTTTAGGAGAGAACCACTGAGCAATCCCATTCCAGAGGTTGGTATTAAGCCTAATCTATACCTTACGTACGCAACACAAGAAGGCAAGGACGTTCCACGTTCCACGTAGCAAAAACACGCAAATATGTGCAGCGTATTTTTGTAACACGCCGCCGCCAGTTTGGCATAGCTCATTGCTTTTTGAGTTGTGTACATTCTATCTGGCCACAGGTTCTGTCTGGCCACATTTGACCATAGGGACTGCTGTTTGGCAGCCCTGCACGTTACTGTATGGCTGTATGTTGGACATGTGTGCATTACCTCATTTGTCCTGATTGTATTATTTTATATATATAGTACCAGTCAATGGTTTGGACACACCTACTCATTCCAGGAGTGTTCTACATTGTAGAATAATAGTGAAGACATCAAAACTATGAAATAGCACATATGGAATCATGTGGTAACCAAAAAAGTGTTAAACATTTTTAGATTTGAGATTCTTCAAAGTAGCCACCCTTTGCCTTGATGACAGTTTTGCACATTCTTGGCATTCTTTCAATCGGTGTCATGAGATAGTCACCTGGAATGCATTTCAGTTAACAGGTGTGCCTTGTTAAAAGTTAATTTGTGGAATTTCTTTCCTTCTTAATGCATTTGAGCCAATCAGTTGTGTTGTGACAAGGTAGGGGGTATACAGAAGATAGCCCTATTTGGTAAAAGACCAAGTCCATATTATGGCCAATTGTGAATAAGGCCTTCATGGTCAAATTGCTGCAAAGAAACCACTACTAAAGGACATCAATAAGAAGAAGAGACTTGCTTGGGCCAAGAAACATTATCAATGGAAATTAAACCGGTGGAAATCTGTCCTATGGTCTGATGAGTCCAGATTGGAGATTTTTGGTTCCAACCATCGTGTCTTTGTGAGATGCAGAGTAGGTGAATGGATGATGTCCGCATGTGTAGTTCCCACCATGAAGCATAGAGGAGGAGGTGTGATGGTGTGGGGGTGCTTTGCTGGTGACACTGTCAGTGATTTATTTATAATTCAAGGCACTTAACCAGCAATAGATATCCCAGAATTCTGCAGTGATACACCATCCCATCTGGGCTATTTGACCAAGAAGGAGAGTGATGGAGTGCTGCATCAGAGGACCTGGCCTCAATAATCACCCAACCTCATCACAATTGAGATGGTTTGGGATGAGTTGGACCACAGAGTGAAGAAAAAGCAGCCAACAAGTGCTTAGCAAATGTGGGAACTTCAAGACTGTTGGAAAAGCATTCCTCACAAAGCTGGTTGAGAGAATGCCAAGAATCTTCAAAGCTGTCATCAAGGCAAAGGGTGGCTACTTTGAAGAATATAAAATATAAAATATATGTTGTGTCCAAACTTTTGACTGGTACTGTATATATTATTGAAGGATATGAAACAAAAGCAGTTGTACAAGTTCAAGTTGTAAATCATGTTTGTGTTCTATGACAAACGGCTTCATTTTCCTTTAGTTTCCTTTCCATATTCTCTTGTCTTGGCATGGGAGGATGATACCTCCACTAGAACTGACACTAATTTGGCTTGGGTTGTCTGTTCTGCCCCCAAGGCCCTACACGTCTGTCAGGATTTGTGGGAGGGAGAGAGAGAGAGCTTAGTTAGGAGTCTTGGAATGGCAAGAGCCTCCAGGGAAAGACTCTGCTATAGTACAACTCTCTGTCTGCCTGCCTGCCTGTCTGTCTGTCTGTCTGTCTGTCTGTCTGTCTGTCTGTCTGTCTGTCTGTCTGTCTGTCTGTCTGTCTGTCTGTCTGTCTGTCTGTCTGTCTGTCTGTCTGTCTGTCTGTCTGTCTGTCTGTCTGTCTGTCTGTGAGAGGTTTGAAGGAAGGAATGAGAGAGAGAGTGGGAGAGAGAAACAGAGAGAGAGGGAGGGGAAAGGGTGAGAGAGACAAAAAGTGAGTGAGTGAGATAGAAAGGAAGGAAGGATTAAGAAGCTCCTTGAGAGAGAGAAAAAGAGTGAGAGACAGGAAAACAGAAAGAGAGTAACTCAGAAAGGAAAGAACAGGGAGCTCCTTGAGAGAGAGAGAGAGAGAGAGAGAGAGAGAGAGGGAGAGAGAGAGAGAGGGCGGGGTTACACCAGTGCTGGAACACAACCTTCGAAGTTCAAAGCCTGACGATTCCTTCGCCACTTCCTTTCCCTGTGCGGGGGCGGCGGGCCAGATGGATCGGGTGTGACAGTGTGCAGCTTAGTGCGGCCCGTAATGATGTGCGAAGACCTCGGCAAGAAAGTAGAAATGTTACCCCCATTTACTCCCTCTCTCCCCCATACAATAAAAAAAGTATTTCAGGTTGGCATGCCCTCCTGTCTGTCTGTCTGTCTGTCTGTCTGTCTGTCTGTCTGTCTGTCTGTCTGTCTGTCTGTCTGTCTGTCTGTCTGTCTGTCTGTCTGTCTGTCTCACTCACGTTCTCTCTCTTCCTCTTTCCCATCTTTCTCTCTTTTGCTTTGTCTCTCTCTCGTCTCTCCCTCTCTCTCTCTCTCTCTCCTCTCTCTCTCTCTCTCTCTCTGTCTCTCTCTCTCTGTGTGTGTGTGTGTCTCTCTCTCTCTCTGTGTCTCTCTCTCTCTCTGTGTGTGTGTCTCTCTCTCTCTGTGTGTGTCTCTCTCTCTCTCTGTCTGCCCCCCCCCTCCCTCTGCAGGTCCCATCCCTCCTTCCTATTCTGTTGTTTAAGCTGGGGAAGGAGTGAGACCCAGACTTGTTCCACGCTGTGCTCTACTCGCTGCCAAATCTTGGGACCCACAAGGTACTTCGTCATATCCCCAGACACAGGGGGATATCCTCAACGCAGTGGGAAATTACATACTTTTATCTGATATAACTAGTACGTCAAAAGACAGCCCTCAGTTTTATAGAAGACCTCCAGCTAAAGAAATGATTTGGTTTTGAATGTCTCATTCTGGAAATGACATGTTAGTACTGTGGTCAATTGACATATATTCTGATCAAACACTCAATTTGACTCCATTATCAGTTTAGCACAAATGCTAAAGTGTTAAAATATAATGCGAGGTAAAGAAAAATGTGAGTGTGTGTGAAAGAGAGACTGAGTTTGAGTGTGTAAACATGCTGAGGAATAGATTACTCAGGTTTGCATCATTGTCTTTCATTGAATACGATGCAAAGCCTGCCAAGAGAGCCTGCTTTCATGTATACTAATTCATGCATGAGTGTCTTTGAAAAGTGTCATGGTTGTCGTGTGTGTGTGTGTGTGTTTATTTGTGTGTGTGTGTGTGTGTGAGTGTGTTTGTGTGTGTGGTATTCTCTTCTGACGTGTGTGTGGCTGTGTCAGTTGTGTGTTCCCTCCACTGTCCCCTCTGTGTTCTCCCTAAACCCTCCACTGTACCCTCAGTGTTCTCCCTAAACCATCCACTGTCTCTTCAGTGTTCCCCCTAAACCCTCCACTGTCTCCTCAGTGTTCTCCCTAAACCCTCCAGTGTTCTCCCTAAACCTCCACTGTACCCTCAGTGTTCTCCCTAAACCGTCCACTGTCTCCTCAGTGTTCTCCCTAAACCCTCCACTGTCTCCTCAGTGTTCTCCCTAAACCCTCCACTGTCTCTTCAGTGTTCACCCTAAACCCTCCACTGTCTCCTCAGTGTTCTCCCTAAACCCTCCACTGTCTCCTCAGAGTATGAGGTACAGTACCACTCTAAATGGTCAAAATGGTTTCTTATGAATGTAGTGCATTTGAAATAGATTTAAGCAACACCCGAACCTCAGACCAAGACTTTTTCATGCACATTAATAATTTGATATTAAACAGATTATTGCAGTAGGCAGATTATGCTTGCGTCTGCTTATCTTAATCGGGGTAAAGTTAAAATTGAAGTAAGCATACACCGATTAAAACACCTGGTTTTCTGAGCAGTCTTTTGAATTTTTAGGACATGTAAACACCTTAATCGGTGTTCCAGCGGTGTATTTGATCTGGGCATATGCTAGCACCAGCCGAGAGCCTCCCTCTTAATAAAAAGGGAAGTGAGTTCAGAACAACTGAGTGTAGCGTAGTAAAGGTAGGCCTCACATACAAACTTTATATGTCCCGAAATCAGAATCAAATATGCTTCCAAAAATAGTATGTTTGCTGTGGTGGAACGTTTATTTTGATTGGCAATTTTTTGGCATTTATCAGAGCGCCATCAGGTAATCTGATGTCAGATGTGTCCATGTAAAAAGGGTTATTAGGGGAATCGTTCTTCTTGCAAAGCATGTAAACCTTTTAATCGAACTGACTATGCACAGTAATCGCATTTTTGTGTGCATGTAACCATACTCATTGGTTTGTCACCCTACAGAAACTCAAAGACAGGTGGTTAGCTTTCTCTGGGGCTTTGCTCTCAACAAGGTTGGTGAAACCAGAGAAATCAGCATACATTTTTCATACACAGTTTTTTCACTACACTCATGTTACAGACACACAACATTGACACATTTGTGTGTGTTCCAGGACTCTAAGGTAGCCAGTTGTGGCTACACATGACTTCAGAGTTCCCAGAGGCAGCACACACACTCCTTCACCTCCCCAAGCAAGTGAGACAACACATTCAACCATCCAGCAACGTTATAGTGTTGACGTTCTGCTTCCTTCCAAGTCTCGATAGATAGGAATTTAGCCAAAATGTCAAATATTTTGCCCATCGAGTCTTGCTATGCTGTTTTGTCTTCATATTTTTAGCCAATCATGTGTTTGGTATGCTGGTTTGTCTCCCTGATAGGCCAGGCCGGTCAGAAAGCTTCCTGAAAGTGAGGTGGAGGAACAGGGGAAAGAGAAGGAGAAAGAAGGCTCCTTGGCCTAACATCCCTCTGAGTCCTACCAGGTAGAAGTATCTGGTAGTACCTATACCTGTCCAATATATCCCACATCTCTTACTACCTTGGCTCTTTCTCCTTTCAAGTTTAAAAACAAGTCAATAAGCAGATAAAGTCATATAATGAAAAAGGAAAGATGAAAAAAAATAACTAAAAATGATTGTCACATACCTGGTAGGTGCCGGGAAATGTGTTGTTTTACTGGGTCAGCCAAAGTATTACAGCACCCCTGGAGCAAATTAGGGTTAAGCGCCTTGCTCAATGGCACATCGGCAGATGTTTTATCTTGTCGGCTCGGATATTTGAACTGGTGACCTTTCAGTTACTGGCCCAACGCACTAACCACTAGGCAACCTGGCGCGGTATAGCTGAAGTAAGATAGCTGATGTCAGTCCTGCGGCAGTATCGAGCACCGTGCCAACTGTCGGGGTTTCGGGAACTCGATTCAATACGCTATTTAAAGTATTCTGTGTGAAACTATTCAGCAATACTCACCAAGGACGCTCTCTGTGCTGAAACGCAACACCACAGAGCAGTTGACTCAAATAAATCAGAAATTCGTCCCGATCCTTCGAGACAGCCGCTTTTGCCAAATTCTACCCCTCTCCAGTTGCCTGCTCCAATGTAATTGAATGAAGCGTGTCATTTATATTAAACGATAAGGAATTCTGAAAAGTAAATCAACACTCAATGTCCTTTTGCCGACTTGCTTTGTCCACATATGCCCCCGGCCACTCTTTCCCATCTCTTCCCTTCTCTGCCTCAGTAAAATAAAGTGTGTTTGTTTACACCATAGTCTCCCATTGTGTGTGAAACTGTGAACACTCTTCCCTGGTCTTACACTGGCTGGGGACATCCATTATGACATCCATTATATAGGCCTGAGTATAAATAGTATTTGATTGAGGCTTCCAGCTTGCGCACTTGAGCTCATCCTGACATACCTGGTGAATGAGCCAGGTGCTCCACAGGGTGTACCGTTCTGCCCTGACAGGGGGCAGCCTCCGGTCAGACCAGGGGAAAACCGTAGCGGGGATCCCAGGCTTCATGCTGAAAACCTATGACAAAAACAAACAGCCTGGTCTCAAACCTGGCAGGTAGGAAGGAACACACGTACACCCACAAAGAGAACACACGGTACACCCTGTGGAGCACCTGGCCCATTCACCAGGTATGTCAGGATGAGCTCAAGTGCGCAAGCTGGAAGCCTCAATCAAATACACAACCCAACCAAGCCGCACTGCTTCTTAACACAGTGCGCATCCAACCCGGCCAGCCGCACCAATGTGTCAGAGGAAACACCGTGCAACCTTGGTTACCGTGCACTGCTCCCGGCCGCCACAGGAGTCGCTGGTATGCGATGAGACAAGGATATCCCTACCGGCCAACCCCTCCCTAACCCGGACGACGCTAGACCAATTGTGTGTCGCCCCTCAGACCTCCCGGTCACGACAGAGCCTGGGCGCGAACCCAGAGTCTCTGGTGACACAGCTGGCGCTGCAGTACAGCGCCCTTAACCACTGCGCCACCCAGGAGGCCCTCACATTTAGTTTTTTTGCCCTAGCGCTACACATCTGATTCAAATAACCATCTGAGTATTTGAATCACCTGTGTAGTGCTAGGGCAAAAAATGTGCATGCCTTGGGGTCCCCAGGACCGAGTTTGGGGAGCGCTGTGTTAGGCACTATCTTTCACGATGTGAGCTCTCCTCTGTCCCTCTCTCTCTCTCTCTCTCTTTCTCTCTGTGTAGACACCTTTAAATTTTTCCCCATCCAGCTCATATTTCTTCTCTCTTTCCTTCGCTCATGCTCTCTCTGTCTACTCACATTCAATCTTTCTTCTTTTTCTGCTGCCCTTACTTTTTCAGTTTGTATTTGTCTCCTGTCTCTCTTTCTTTCCATCCCTCTGCAATCATCAGTGGCTGTCTGTCATGTCCATGCCTGAGATATTTGGTTCTCTTGAGGAAAATAACCTGACCATTTCTTCAGATGTATTATCTTAATTTGAGCCAGTTTGCTACAGCAGGAAAATAATCCTGCAGCAACAGGAATATAATTATTCCGTGGGTTGTAACTAAGGGACATGTTTGTAGGGGATACATTTTTTGTAAGGGGACATCAAGTCTGAATTTTCAAAGTAGAAATGACAAACTTCATAAGCCTTTTTAAATCTCAAGCACACCACAGGTTTTAAATGTCCTGCACTGCAGGAAAGTTATCCTGCAACAGGGTGTTCAAATGTAGATCCTACATCTGTACACACTTCCAGAGGTTTCATCTGGTGACCACCTGTGATGTACCCAACAGCCATGTTTCAAATTGACTGTTGGTTGTACGCTACAGTAACAGTCTAAGGCATCCTCAACATGCTCCACAAACGGTTTATTTTAGCAGTCCATTCATCCCAAGTGTTTTCTATATGAGAGTTTATTTTCTAAATGAGTTTGTGTACATACAGGCTTCCACTAGCCAGGCAAAACGCCTTCCATGAAAACTCTACACCAAAGAGTGTTTTTGTGTGGGATGATCTTCGATCTTTGGAATATGTTCAGTTATGTTCATATGAACATGTTAAAAGATGGACGACCTACGTCCGCATGTTTCTGTTCATTTGTACACATACTGTGCTGAAACACATGTTGATGTATGCACATAGACTGTCAGTCTTTCTCTTCTTCTCTCCGTGGTCAGGTGACCATTCAGCCTTCAGAGTGGCATCGTGCCCGTCTCCTATCACCCGCCTGGCGAGGGGTCAGGAGGCGAGCTAATCACGCCATCCTACAGATGTGTGTGTGTGTCGTATGAATGCTGCATGTCTTTCTGTTTATCTGAGTTTGCTGTTCAGTTTATGGTCATGGTGGCAGTATGAGTACGGTTGATTTGCGATCATGTTGCTGTCATACAGATCCTATTAAATTACTAGAGGGGCTATGTCATCAACCCTAAACGTTCCAGGATGGGGTGAAAATGGTAGCCATATTGGTCAGAGAGAAATCCATACCAGTCTAATTGGAATGAATGGCAGTAGAGGCATAATCCTGATTTTACTTATGTAGGAAAATAAAAGTAAGGCATGTGATATAAATCAGAAATTGTGTAATAGAATTATTGTCAATCTAAAATATTGTCATATAGCAGTTTATACATGTTTTATATCAATTTTATGTATAAATAGTTTCTATAATACATGTAAACTGACTATAAATGTCTAAATGTTTGTTTTCGTGGAAAGCTGAGAGTGCTATCATGTGATACAATATCAGTACTTGTTGCATTTACAACTTGTCTAAATCCCATCATCCACTGATTTCAGCCAGTGTACTGCTGTGGCTTGACTGCATTGTTTGAATGGAATGTTGGCATAAGTGGAGGCTGCTGAAAGGAGGACGGCTCATAATAAGTGGCTGGAACGGAGCGAATGGAATAGTATCAGACACACGGAAACCCCGTGTTTGGTGTACCATTCCGCTCCAGCCATTACCACGAGCCCGTCCTCCCCAATTAAGGTGCCACCAACCTCCTGTGGTTGACATACTGGCAGTATGGCATATCACACGCATACATCTAACGTGTACATGTGGAGCACGTGGGGATATGTGATACTTACTCCCCAGCCCGAAGTGTCCCCTCTTGAGCCAGTGAATAGCTAGATGTTCTTTTCACATGGCACCACCTGGTGAGATGCCTCAGAGGAGGAGTCACGTGCTCGCAGGGTATCGGCCGATTGTGGTACTTGCTAAGCAAACAGCATGACATCTTTTACACATGCGAATAGAATTATTTACATTTTAGTCATTTAGCAGACGCTCTTATCCAGGGTGACTTACAGGAGCAATTAGGGTTGAGTGCCTTGCTCAAGGGCACATCGGCATATTTTTCACCTAGTTAGCTCGAGGATACTGGCCCTATGCTCTTAACTGCTAGTCTACCTACCACCCATTCCTCTAAAACTGTATGGCTAGCTAACTACAAAACATACAGTGCAGATAAATTCTTCAAATTCATTATTTTACACAATATTTTATCACAGCATTGGCAAACCATGGTTGACCAACCCCCTGACCCAAATGGCTGGCCTTTATCCCATCATAAGAAGGTTCATGTCCATTCTTGCATTCTAATTCCAATTCTATGTTTGCTGTGCGGTTATGCTTGTTGTGTGTATGTGGTTGCTGTGTGGTCATAGTTGCTGTGACCGTGTTCATTAGGGTAGTCGGGCGGAGCTGGAGATGCAGCAAAACGGGAGTCCAGAGCTGCAGTACCAACAACACTGTGCCTGGCTCTGGTACACACACACACACACACACACACACACACACACAGACACACACACACACACACACACACACACACACACACACACACAACCATCCAGGGAAAGATTAGGAGCAAGTGACCATAATACCTACAGTATTCCCCATTGAGCTGTAATATAATGAGATAACTAAAGAAGAACAGCACACATGAAACCACACACACACACACACACCTGTCTTTAAACATGCCATTATATTCCACTATAATGTAACCCATCTTCCAACAGAGCACATTTCATTGGTCCCTGCAGCAGACTGTGACCTATTTAAAACTACAGAAGAACAGGGGCTGACTTGACCTTTGTGGAGATGGTCATTTTCTGAATCACTTCCTCTGTGGCCTCCACCATAAAGCCTTGTCATTTCATCCCTCTCCCTATAATCAAAAACATCTCAGCTCTTAACATAGATTACTCTGCCCTTTACTGCTGGGGAAAACACAAATACCTGGTCAAAATATATTTACTTGTTTCTGTCTCTGAATTACACTACAAGATTTACAATAGTTTGTATAGTTGTTGCATACAGTTTCACCCAGAGCAACTTACATTCATGCTTGCATGCATTTTCCATATGGGTGGGACTTGAACCCATGATCCTGACATTGCAAGCACCACGCACTACCAACTGAGTCACCCAGGACCACTTTTTTACTATTTATGGCTGGCACTGTGATATGAGGAAAATGTGCACTGCAGATTCTTCCAGAAAGATAACTGATAACTTATATAGTGCACTATTTTTGACCAGGGCACATGGGACACACACACTGTACTAACCCTGGCCTGCACTCCTCACCCCATGGTGTAGAGCCCCACCCTTTAACTCAAGCCCAGATGGTCCACTGTCTAAGCTCTCTAGACTGGTGATTGAATGACTGGCTGGCCAAGCCACAGCGCATGGTAGAGACAGGAAGGCTCTGTACATCAT
Organism: Oncorhynchus tshawytscha; assembly: GCF_018296145.1. NCBI lineage: Eukaryota > Metazoa > Chordata > Actinopteri > Salmoniformes > Salmonidae > Oncorhynchus > Oncorhynchus tshawytscha. The sequence goes on from NC_056443.1 coordinate 26,151,767, forward strand.
GTGCCAAGCAACACATCCATCTACTGTGTGCATGTGAATGTGTGTGGGCACACACACACACACGCTCATTCCTATACGATATGTGTACATATACACTGTATATGCATACACACACACACACACACACACACATTCCAGCAGGAACATCGGGGTTAGTGGATGCTCTCACTGGGGCAGATATCCACCATTTCACCCAGCCATGTGAGTGATGTTCTGTGCTCTGATGAAAAGAGACAGTGTGTGTGTGTGTGTGTGTGTGTGTGTGTGTGTGTGTGTGTGTGTGTGTGTGTGTGTGTGTGTGTGTGTGATCATAAATCAGGCATGAGGAGATGAAATGTCCCCCATCCCCCTCCATCCAGCAATAGACTCTAAATTATCCTCCTCTATCCTCCTTGTCTTCTGCCCCCTCTTTTCTCCCTATATCCCCTCTCTCTCTCCCTCTATCCCCTCCCTCTATCTCCTCCCTCTATCCCCTCCCTCCATCTCTCCCTCTATCTCCTCCCTCCCTCTATCCCCTCTCTCTCTCTCCGTCTATCCCCTCCCTCTCTCTCCTTCTCTCCCTTTATCTCCCTATATCCCCTTCCTCTCACTCCCTCTCTCCCTCTATTATCTACTCCCTCTATCCCCTCTCTCTCCCTTTATCCCCTCTCTCTCCCCTCCCTCTATCCCCTCCCTCTCTCTTCCTTTATCCCTTCCATCTATCCCCTCCCTCTCTCTCCCTCTATCCCCTTGCTCTCTCTCTCCCTCTACACAGCTGACCGATGTTGTCAAATCTGTGGCAAAGTGAGTCTGTCCCCCGTTTGTCTCCTTGGCACTGCCATTGTGTAACTGACATTGCCATTGAATTTCAAACTGTGTTTCAGATGTTTGCATTCACAATGTAACTTTTTGCAATGATATTAACTTTACAATTATGCTTGGTGATTTCACCAGTCGTTGGTCTATTGTTTATACATTTGGTCTCAACCAAACAGTGGGACTATTCTAGACTGGGCAAATGCCATCCTTCAAACCCTTGATTAGTTGAACCAGGTGGGTTAATACAACACAATGATGGAAGAGCACTGGCCCATAGCCAAGCTGTATGGTTGACGAGGGCGATCAGTCCTGCTACGGTTGTCATGGTCATCCAGTGCTACACCTGTGTCTTCGTGGCAACAGGGGCAGTCCGATGGTGCAGGGAATCTCTCTATCTTGGCTCTGAGTGGTCTGGTTGCGGTGCTGGACAAGTACAAGAGCAACCTGCCCACTGACACAGAGGGAGGGCTTGGGGAAGAACATACTCCACACGTTATGGGAGCATTGTATTTTACAGCACCGGTACTTACCTGTTATTTACTAGGAAATGATGTGGTGTCAAGGGGTAAATGATGTGGTGTCAAGGGGTAAATGATGTGGTGCCAAGGGGTAAATGATGTGGTGTCAAGGGGTAAATGATGTGGTGTCAAGGGGTAAATGATGTGGTGTCAAGGGGTAAATGATGTGGTGCCAAGGGGTAAATGATGTGGTGTCAAGGGGTAAATGATGTGGTGTCAAGGGGTATGATGCGGGTGCGTCACCTGAGTGGGTTGATTCACTGATGTGGTCATCCTGTCTGGGTTGGCGCCCACCCCTTGGGTTGTGCCATGGCGGAGATCTTTGTGGGCTATACTCAGCCTTGTCTCAGGATGGTAAGTTGGTGGTTGAAGATATCCCTCTAGTGGTGTGGGGGCTGTGCTTTGGCAAAGTGGGTGGGGTTATATCCTTCCTGTTTGGCCCTGTCTGGGGGTGTCCTCGGATGGGGCCACAGTGTCTCCTGACCCCTCCTGTCTCAGCCTCCAGTATTTATGCTGCAGTAGTTTATGTGTCGGGGGGCTAGGGTCAGTTTGTTATATCTGGAGTACTTCTCCTGTCCTATTCGGTGTCCTGTGTGAATCTAGGTGTGCGTTCTCTAATTCTCTCCTTCTCTCTTTCTTTCTCTCGGAGGACCTGAGCCCTAGGACCATGCCCCAGGACTACCTGACATGATGACTCCTTGCTGTCCCCAGTCCACCTGGCCGTGCTGCTGCTCCAGTTTCAACTGTTCTGCCTTATTATTATTCGACCATGCTGGTCATTTATGAACATTTGAACATCTTGGCCATGTTCTGTTATAATCTCCACCCGGCACAGCCAGAAGAGGACTGGCCACCCCACATATGCTCTCTCTAATTCTCTCTTTCTTTCTCTCTCTCAGAGGACCTGAGCCCTAGGACCATGCCCCAGGACTACCTGACATGATGACTCCTTGCTGTCCCCAGTCCATCTGACCGTGCTGCTGCTCCAGTTTCAACTGTTCTGCCTTATTATTATACGACCATGCTGGTCATTTATGAACATTTGAACATCTTGGCCATGTTCTGTTATAATCTCCACCCGGCACAGCCAGAAGATGACTGGCCACCCCACATAGCCTGGTTCCTCTCTAGGTTTCTTCCTAGGTTTTGGCCTTTCTAGGGAGTTTTTCCTAGCCACCGTGCTTCTACACCTGCATTGCTTGCTCTTTGGGGTTTTAGGCTGGGTTTCTGTACAGCACTTTGAGATATCAGCTGATGTACGAAGGGCTACATAAATACATTTGATTTGATTTGATTTGATGTGGTGTCAAGGGGTAAATGATGTGGTGTCAAGGGGTAAATGATGTGGTGTCAAGGGGTATGATGTGGTGTCAAGGGGTAAATGATGTGGTGTCAAGGGGTAAATTATGTGGTGTCAAGGGGTAAATAATGTGGTGTCAAGGGGTAAATGATGTGGTGTCAAGGGGTAAAATGATGTGGTGTCAAGGGGTAAATAATGTGGTGTCAAGGGGTAAATGATGTGGTGTCAAGGGGTAAATTATGTGGTGTCAAGGGGTAAATGATGTGGTGTCAAGGGGTAAATTATGTGGTGTCAAGGGGTAAATTATGTGGTGTCAAGGGGTATGATGTGGTGTCAAGGGGTAAATGATGTGGTGTCAAGGGGTAAATGATGTGGTGTCAAGGGGTAAATGATGTGGTATCAAGGGGTATGATGTGGTGTCAAGGGGTAAATGATGTGGTGTCAAGGGGTATGATGTGGTGTCAAGGCATACTAGTTCCGAATAGTGCCCAGTGGTGCTTGTATAATGAATTTGAAGAAAAAACAACCAAGTAATTCAGGCTCAAGGTCAGCTTAGGCAGAATGGTCAGGCAGGCGTGTACAAAGTCCAGAAAACAAGCAATGGTCAAAACCGGGAGGACTAGTTAAAGAGAATAGAAAAAGGCAGGATCACAGGAAAAACACGCCGGTTGACTTGGAACATGCAAGACGAACTGGCACAGAGAGACTGGAAACACAGGGATATATACACCAGGGATAACAAGCGACACCTGGAGGGGGTGGAGACAATAACACAAGGACATGTGAAACTGATCAGGGTGTGACACAAACCAGAAGGAATCTATTGTTTTACCTCATCATTCCATGTATGAACTGAAGCAGGACTGCTTTTCTCACTGGGTGTTGCTGTAACTCTCTCCCTCCTGTGTTGCGTGCTGTAGGTGTGTCCTGAGATCCTGGCCCCATCCACCTGGCTGGCCTTGGTCCAGGACACTCTCCGCAGTATCGTCAGCAGGGGTTACAAGCCCAGAGGACAAGTCTTCCCCTGGTTCCTGCACGTCAGCACTGTACAACAACAATCTAGCTCTCCTATAAGCCTTATTGAGACGTCACTCAATCACATAAATCTTGCTATATTATTCACTATAGGAATAAAACAAAATACTATTGACATCTAGAGGCTATAGAAAAACGATTTTATGCTCTATAGTATTAATACATATAATTTTGTCTGGCTGGAGAGGCTTTATATGTATTGTTCGTTGTCAAAAGAAAATTAAAAAAATAAAATAGAAGATGAATTATCGAAGTCTAACATTCTCCAATCCCTCCCATCTCAGCAGTCGTACTCAGAGAACACAGGCAGTGCCATCGCCCACTCCTGTCCCTGGTGGTGCCCGTGCTGGTGGCCTGGCACAAAGACAGTGTGCCCCAGGTCCTAGCCACCCTGAGGGCAGGGCTTCCCGGCTCGCACAACACAGACGACTCCTAGGCCGTCCTGTTCCATTCTGGCCCTGGGATGCTGTTGTCATGCCTGCACCAGGAGAGGCTCAGGTAGGGGGGTCTGCCGTGGGACGGAGGGTGTGGAGAGGGGTTGGTTTGTTGTGTGTGTCAGAAATGACTCTTGAGATGTGATGTGTCTGTTTTGTTTTGTTTTTGTTATGTTATGATGATTGTTGGTATTGTGACGTTGAGTGGCTTTGGGTGTTAATTTATTTATTCAACAGTACAAGTGAATTTTTGTTTGAGGGAAGCCTTCAACGATGTACTCCCTAACATGTTCCCTTCCCCTCCTCCTCTCCTCCCCTTCTCCCTCAGTGCGGGCTGTGAGGTGGGCCTGGTGCTGGGGGCCCTGAGTGGTAGTGGACAGACAGAACACAGGGCCCATGTGGCCCTCACCCTGGACAAGCTGCTAGAGGCCCTAGGGGGACAGCAGCAGCCAGGCTCGCATACTGTAGAAGGTATGTCCCAAATCTTCATAGTAGTCATACGAATATTATTTATTACCAATAACGTTGTCAATCACTGCTGTTTTACTGGCATTTTTGTTTTGCCCTTTAATAAATCATTTATAAGGTTAATAGATCATATTTTTTAATAGTCTGCTCACCTTTTATAAATCATTATTTCTGCATTAGTAAATGTCAGGATGCTCTCCCTCCTTGATTCCTTCCCTCCCTCCCTTGGTCTTGGCCTACTCTGTAGCAGGTGTGGGGTGGTACCCTGGATCTTACTGGCTGGGCCTTCCGAGTGGTGCAGCGGTCTAAGGCACTGCATTGCAGTGTTGCAGTATCACTACAGCCTGGGGTTTGATCCCATGCTGTGTCACAACAGGCCGTGACTGGGAGTCCCTTAGGGCAGTACACAATTGGCCCAGTGTCGTTCGGATTGGAGGAGGTTTTGGCCGGGAGCGGCTTTACTAGGCTCACCGCACTCTAGCGACTCCTTGTGGTGGGAAGGGCGCCTGCAGGCTGACCTCGGTCATCAGTTGAACGGTGTTTGCTCCGACACATTGATGCGGCTGGCTTCTGGGTTAAGCGTGCGGGTGTTAAGAAACGCGGCATGGCAGGTTGTTTGGGAGGACACATGACTTGACCTTCACCTCTCCCGAGCCTGTTGGGGAGTTGCAGTGATGAGACAAGATCGTAATTGGATATCACAAAATTTACTCTGGAGCAGGTGGTTCATGGCCTGTCATCCTGTGCACACGGTAAAGGCTGAAGATATCAAACCCTGCCTTCTGGCTGCCTGGATCAAGATCCTACTGTCTGAGGTTCTGGCTGCTGTCAACAGCCTGGTGCCACTGGTGGGATCAGAGACTGGCCTCCATTAGGTAAATATTTTTACGTTTGAGAGGGGATTAGTGGAATGTAATGCTGTACTGTATTGTACAAATACAAAAGGTAATCCTCTGAAATGAACAGTTTTTAAACATCCCCCCAGATGGAGCCAAACGTCTCCTTATGACAGTGTGTTCTGAGTGTGTTCTGAGGGACAGTGTGTGGCTGTTCTCTCCCTTCCAGCTGAGCAATGAAACTGAACAGTCACAGAAGGTAGGTAAGTGGCCCAGACTTCACATACTCTCGCAGCCCCAACTACAGACACCTTTGACAGGACTTAAGTGGAATATTAATGAGTAATGAAAATGTTTGGTTTATCATGTGTAATTACAAACGTTATATTTGCACATTATTGTCATTAAGGCGCATTGTAGATGCAAAACTAATTTCTAGGCAAGCAGACAAAGTATTTTCTCATCTCATTGACAAAGTAAAAATGGTGTGTTTCTGTGTTAGTTCATTGACTGGCTCTTCAACACCACAGAGGGTTCTGAAACTGGACTATCAGAGACCTCCATCAACACAGCCAAAGGTGAGACAAAGCACCACACAGAGGGTCCTGAAACTGGACTATCAGAGACCTCCATCAACACAGCCAAAGGTGAGACAAAGCACCACACAAAATAAAAAGTATTGCGACAAAAGGTATCCCACACACTTTTCCCCCAAAAATGAACATTTTATTTTTGTTTACATTGTCCATTGTTTACCATTCTTCTACTTGCTTAGTAACATTTAGTTCCAACCCATCCCTACAGCTGCCTTGCTGGCTCTGAATATGTGTATTGCGGGTGGTATACCAGGGCAGCAGCTGCATATGGGTGGAGCCTCAGAGGTGACCTGGGGGTTAGGGATGGAATTAGAGAGGGAGGAGAAGATGAACTCCCCCACTCTGAGCTGTCCTGCTTAAGACAATCTTATCTACAAATAAAACAATTACTCCTAAAGTGATATATCATAAAAGAAGAGATCCATGTCATGTCCTTCTCATCTTCTTATTCCAGTTATCAAGTTGCAGTTCTCTCCCTCAGTGAATGCCACACTGTTCCATAAGCACCTAGAAAGACAAAAGGTTGACTCACAGTTGTTCCAGTGCTTGAAAGATTCTTTTCAAACTCTTTTCAATACACAAAATAGACAAAGTGGAAGGTAAAATACAAGTAATGTACAGTATGTACCTTCTGTGATGACTGAGACCATGCAGAGGGGGATAGACAGGGTGTATCGAGCCCACAGCATGGCAAAGGAATCAAATCAAACTTGATTTGTCACATGCGCCTAATACAACAAGTGTAGGTAGACCTTACCGTGAAATGCTTACTTACGAGCCCTAAACCAACAATGCAGTTCAAAAATAGTTAAGAAAATATTTACCAAATAAATACCAAATAAACTAAAGTAAAAAATAATCAAAAGTAACACAATAAAATAACAATAACGAGACTATATACATGGGGTACCGGTACCGAGTCAGTGTGCAGGGGTACAGGTTAGTTGAGGTAATCTGTACATGTAAGTGGGGGTGAAGTGACTATACATAGATAATAAACAGCGAGTAGCAGCAGTGTACAAAACAAATGGAGGGGGGCGTGTCAATGTAAATATTCCGGTGGCCATTTGAATGCATGCCTATCTAACACAGGAGTGCATGGGGGGTATCTGCAAATGTCAGACACAACCAAACTTAACCCTTTAAGCACCCCCTAGGGTGGTAGACATTTTTGTTTCAACCCAGCACTTACACACCTTATTTTACTAATCTAGAGCTAGGTGAATAGTTGAATCAGGTGTTAATGCTGGGCTAGGACAGAAATGTGCAACCCTTACTTTTATACAATATGTCTTAGTTCCGATTACATAACTTATCTAGAACGTTCCACAGGTAAAACTGGTTTCCTCTGGAACTCCTCTTGACTGATTATCACCACGAACAGTAGGATGTTTCTCTCCATAACCTGGACAAGGAAACTACTGAGACTACTTTTGAGTTCTTTGATTTTGGCTTGAACTATTACCACAGGAATCAGTGGGGACATACTGAGCTTTCCAATCTGACAAAGAGCATCACTTATCTCCATTTGTTGCTCGCACAATCACATACAGTCACATACAGGCCAATCAGACATGAATTGCTCTATCCTAACCTGTCCAATTTTACCAGATTGGTGAACTGAACATCTTCAATTATTGGATGAAGGTTACACTTTGTAGTATTTGAACAGGGCCCAAAATCCAAAGAGACAGAACACAATATTAGGCTTGGGAGAGGCACACACTTGAACAAACCGTGGCAGAAGGCGTCCCTTCTCGATCTCATCAGCGATATGGAAGAGCGCCAGCATGGACAGCATCTGGCATAGACTCATCACAACCTCTACAGCATTGAACGTGTCAGCTCAACCTGGTCTCAGAGCATTTGATATTATTCTGTATGTAAAACCGAGAAACTCCATTTAGTATGATATGTTATGTTTCATATGGTATGTATTAATCTGTGGATGTCCATCACCCATTTTGTTTGATATGTTACCATTTACAATTGACGCACCGTACTTTAAAAAAAAAAGTCTCCATCAAAATCCATCCGTTTAAGATAGAGATATCTGTTTTTTTGCATTGGATGCCTCTCAATCCACCGCATCCGCAGTGTCACACTTTTGTTTGGGCTACAAATTAATGGGAAAGGGGAGACTCTCACAAATATGATGGTGTTCTCTGTTTTGCTCTACGACCCCCACAAGTGTCACGGGACTCGCCTGAAGGTAACTGGTTTAAGATGAATGGAGGTAGTTTAGTGCCTACCCCAAAAAAGGAGTTAAATATGTGTAAAAAATATATATATTGTACCAGTCAAAAGCTTGGACACACCTGCTCATTCAAAGATTTTTTGTTGTTGTACTATTTTCTACATTGTAGAGCTATGAAATCAAATGACAAAATAACACATATGCAATCATGTAGTAACCAAAAAGGTTATATTTTAGATTCTTCAAGTAGCCACCCTTTGACTTGATGACAGCTTCGAACACTCTTGGCATTCTCTCAACCAGCTTCATGAGGTAGTCACCTGGAATGCATTTCAGTTAACAGGTGTTACTTGTTAAAGGTTAATTTGTGGAATTTCTTTCCTTCTTAATGTGTTTGATCCAATCAGTTGTCTTGTGACAAGGTAGGGGTGGTATACAGAAGATAGCCCTATTTGGTAAAAGACCAAGTCCTTATTATGGGAAGAATAGCTCAAATATGCTAAATGAAACAACAATCCATCATTACTTTACTCTAAAGAATGAATACAAACTATACAAAATGTAACATACTGTACTAAATGGAGCGTCTCCGATTTACATACAGAATAATACGAAAATCTCTGAGACCAGGTTGCAACTCTGTATGGATAAACATAGGTCAATGTGTCAATTCAGTGTGTTCAGTCAGTGGTGTTATTGCATGCAGAGACCAGTTGGCTACATTGATGTCAGAAGTGGGAAGACACCATACGGCCATTGGAGTCCCTGATTTACATACAGAATAATACGAAATTCTTTGAGACCAGGTTGCAACTCTGTATGGATAAACATAGGTCAATGTGTCAATTCAGTGTGTTCAGTCAGTGGTGTTATTGCATGCAATGGAAGAGTGAGCAGACCCATGAATGGGCTAGATAGAAATGGGTGTGTCGATGTATGGGGATGCAATAGCTTATGGAACTTGGCACTCCAGTTATGCATATTTTTGCTGGTGTGGGCCAGGGGTTTCAGTAGCAGATTTCTGACTGTCTGTCAGATGTGGAGTTAATGCCCTCTAGTGGTTGATTTTGTACATGAGGTATTCAAAAACAGGTCTTGGGGGTTTTAAAACTTACTCTACAATCTGGTTTTCAACCTTATCCTGTAAACCAGTGGTTCCCAACCAGGGGTTCTAAGACCCCTGGGGGTACTTGGCCTATCCACAGGGGGAACTGGAGAAGACTCATGAGACAGTAGGCCTACTGGTAAAATGCACACGAGGGGGTACTTCATGGGTAAAATTCAGTTGGTGCTACAGTAACCGAAAAACACTGGCACTGCCGTACACCACCCTGTCTGACTTGATTTGAAGTACTTGAGGTAAAACCATAAACAGTTTTGGTATTTGTTTGGTATTATAAGGATAGCTCATGCAAACATCTCCACAAAGTCAACTTTGGGCTCATAGTGTAGTATGGAATGAATCCATGTGAATAACATGTTGTGCCTCCCCCGCTGTGGGTGTAACAGAAGCCATGCAGCGTGACATGCCAAGGGGTCTGGCCTATAGCTGCAGCCTGCCACTCTGGTACCTCAGGGTCGGGGTGAGAACAGCACCCACAGGGTCCAATCAGGGTGGGGTAGGGGTGGGGGTTCGGGTTAAGCGTGTGTTAGAACAGAAACACTGGAGGGAGCGACCCTTGATGCCTTGCATGGTGTAGAGTATTGATGACAGCTCACTATATCTTGCGTTGCATTTTTGAAAGATACATGCACTTTATTACTGCATAAAAGGGGCATCGGGCAATTTGTATTCTTCGGATCACACTGTCTCATCGACGAGGCTTTAGATTCCCATCATACAAGAAGGTCAAAGTGACACCGGAGAAGTACTCAAGTCCATTCCAAGTTTGCAGTTTTTAGATGCCGGTGTCTCTGTCTGTCCTTGCTCTACCACAGTGTGGTATGAAGAAACGGCTTGTTGAAGGGGGACGTTAGGACGCTCTCCACACAATTCCAAACAAAACGACTTCATGTCAATATGACTGCCTAACATGTGATTGATTACTAGTTAGGCTATACTTTATCTTACACTTGACTATTTATTTACCTGATGTTCAATTTGAAAAAGTAGTAAGATAGATATTACATTATAAGTATATAGTCATTACTATTTGATTTGTTTGTGATTCATTAAAATAAGAACTATTTAGCACCATTTGATAGCAGGTATATGTTAAAAACTGTCTTGAAGTCCTCAGACTAAATCAAATCAAATCAAATGTTATTTGTCACACGAATCCAGCAGGTGTAGACATTACAGTGAAATGCTTACTTACGAGCCCTTAACCAACAATGCAGTTTTAAGAAAATACCCCCCCAAAAAGTAAGAGACAATAATAACAAATAATTAAAGAGCAGCAGTAAATAACAATAGAGGGGCTATATAAAGGGGTACCGGTAGAGAGTTAATGTCAATGTACGTGGGCACCGGTGTCGAGGTAATTGAGGTAATATCTACATGTAAATACAGTTATTAAAGTGACTATGCATAGATAATAACAGAGAGTAGCAGCAGCATTCTGGGGGGGTGTTCAGGAGTCTTATGGCTTGACAGTAGAAGCTATTTAGGAGCCTCTTGGACCTAGACTTGGAGCTCCGGTACCGCTTGCCATGCTGTAGTAGGGAGAACAGTCTATGATTAGGGTGGCTGGAGTCATTGACATTTTTTAGGGCCTTCCTCTGACACCGCCTGGTATAGAGGTCCTGGATGGCATGAAGCTTGGCCCTGGTGATGTACTGGGCCGCACGCACTACCCTCTGTAGTGCCCTCTGTAGTGACCGTATAATGGTATTTTAGTAACTGTCAGTTTAGTTCATGATCTTAGAGACAGTATAAGGTCACCCAATCATCATATTCTTAGTAGAAAATAACCCTCCTCAAAACAGATTGATAGATGGACCAGGGTCTCATTACGACCACAGGCTCCAGCCCTTAATATAGTTCTCTGTAGACAACCACAGGAGCCTGGTTGCTAACGGACAGCTCTTCAGAGAGCAACAGACCTGGTGCCCCAAGGAGGCCTGGAAAAATACAAGCCAATGAGGTCAGTGTTGTCAGGGCAGGCGACTAAAGAGAGGCCCAGTGTCCGCTCAGATCTCCCAGCCAACCAAACCGCTACCAATGTTTTCCATTGCCTCCCAACTTAATCCTAGACTTAGAGGTATGTGGACTTTGTGAGATGGGATCGATCCAAGGTAATTCAGGAAATTCATTGAAATTCCAATTCAAGATTGGAGAAATCCCATGTCGAAAATGCTGATTGAAGTAACTATCAATCACCATTCAAGTCCAAAGGTTATTCTTATCACCCACACAACATAGGGTCCAGTAGCAGGTTCCATACCCCCATGCCAGGGGCCATATCAGATAACCTTTACACCTAGTATCTACCCTTTCTTTGGGAATCCCCTGTCCAGCTCCAGCCCTAACCCCATTGGCTGACTGGCTGATAAATACATAGTGACAGATGGTGAAACGGTCAGACTCCCACTGCCCCATTCACCAGGCCTCCTCTGGAGCCTAGCGGGCTGCCTTTATTAGCTACTAAGAAGATCTCATGCCTTGCCTTCAGAAAGCTGCTAGATTTTACTGGGCATTTCACAAGACATGTTAGCTCTTGTACTGACCAATAGCAGAGAATAACCATAGTATAGGTCCTAAAAATTGTCAAAGACTCCAGCCACCCTAGTCATAGACTGTTCTCTCTGCTACTGCATGGCAAGCGGTACCAGAGCACCAAGTCTAGGTCCAAGAGGCTTCTAAACAGCTTCTAACCCCAAGCCATAAGACTCCTGAATATCTAGTCAAATGGCTACCCAGACTATTTACTTTGCCCCCCCCCCTCTTTTACATCGCTGCTCCTCTCTGTTGTTATCATCTATGCATAGTCACTTTAATAACTCTACCCACATGTGCATATTACCTCAAATAACCGGTGCCCCCGCACACTGACTCTGTACCGGTACCCCCTTGTATATAGTCTCGCTACTGTTATTTTACTGCTGCTCTTTAATTACTTTACTTTAATTTCTTATTCTTATCCGTATATTTAAAAAAAAAAAACATTTTTCATTTTTTTTGTTTATTTCTATAAAAAAAATATATATATTTTATGTAACTGCATTGCTGGTTAGGGGCTCGTAAGTAAGCATTTCACTGTAAGGTTGTATTCGGGGCGTGTGACTAAGAAAATTTGAATTGATGTGCTTTAACTAAATCCATTGGGGTGAATACAGTACTGTGCTGAATACCTTGAGGAAGTAAGTAATTGCTATAATAATCACCTTGGAAATGTCTATAGTGACGTTGTACACAGTGAATACGCATTGTACAGTGAATATACAGTGTTTGCATGTGGTGGACATACACGTTATGGGTTTTGTGTAAAAAAAAGTTGCAAAGTAATAGATCATACCAAATCACTGATCCAGTGGTCTGCAGTGTGTATATTGGTGAGGGATTGGGCATGTGCAGCCAGGTCACCCGTGATACAAGTCAATATTAGACGTCCATCCATGTCTGAGTATGTTGGGAGATGACGTGGAAACCGGCCACTAGGACAGCAGTGAGTTCTGTTACCTTCAAGTAGGTTTTGGTAAGCATCTGACTCTGATTCCAAAGGTTGCAAGTTCAAATGTAGCGATTAAAAGTTGTTTTTTAGATTTTTGTTTTAAGCCTATCCCAAACCTTAACCCTTACCTTAGTCATTCGGAGTAAAAGCCTAACCATAAGATTTCTGAGTTAATGCCTAAACTTAACCCTAACCTTAAAAATTCTGAGTTCATGCCTTAACTTAACCTTAAACACTTTGAAATGTGACATTTGCAACAGCTTTGAAATTTGACATTTGAGAAACATGGACAAATGTCTAATTCTGACGTGAGACTGTGAGAGCTAGTTGGTGTGTGAGTGTGTGTATTCTTGTCATCCACCCGCAGAGGACTTGGAACCATTTACGATTAATGGCCGACATGATTTAACACCTGCTGTTTTGATACGGGCTCCAAAAGTAACTGTATTTACTCCTCAATACTTGCACAGACCAGACCAACTGTCTAAAATAGCCCTCTAAATGTACCCTGTTTCAGTGGGAGAAGGAAGGTTTAGCCTTGGTCACAGCATGGAATGGTGTTTTTAAATGCAAGGGGTCCTCATAGATAGACAGTGAGGTCTTGGTACTAGACAAACAGACAAACAAGTAACAGATATACAGAAAGACAGATAGGCAGGCAGACAGAAATATACAGATGGATGAAACCATTTGGATTATGCAACGGGGGCCCGGAGTTATTCGGATGCAAGTGGCCCTGACATAACTGCGGCTCAGCCCACTTTTTTTCTCTTTCCTGGGGGTCGGGTACCTCTCTGGTTACCTAGGCTGCGCTTAGACAGGGAGCCCAATTCTGATGATTTTCCATTAATTGGTCTTTTGACCAATCACAACAGATTTTTTTCACGACCTACACACTACACACAGTGCTCCAGGGTGAAGTTTCCCCTAGGTACAGATCTAGGATCACCTTCCCCCTCCTCCAATCCTAACCTTAACCACATGGGGGAAATGCTAAACTGATCCAAGATCAGCTTCTAGTGGCGACATCACCCTACTCCCCATCATGCACTTTTATGAGACACTGATAACAGATTATCAGATTGATATGAACAAGAGAAACATATCAGTGTTTAGTGATGCCAGGTGATACCATGTCCTGTTTGTACAATCAGGGGCACTGTGCCTATTTGCCCTGTGAGTAGCTGCTCACTAACAGCCCATAGCTCATACCTAGAGCCCTACAGAGCCATTACCAAACACATTAATCATCTAGAGAAATTGCATATAGCAATATTGGTGTATAATCGATAACTCTTGACTTAATTCTAAAGGACACTGTCATAATACTGTCAAGTCATAAACTCAGGGCGACTTACATATATGACTGTCATACATAAATAACTGCTTGTATCATGACTTACGTATATTTCCGTGTATGTGCAGCAGCTCTCATGACTGTTGATGTCCACATATCATTATTATGAGTATTAAGATAAAGTCTTTATCATCAATACATTTGCTACTATCTTTAATTTCACTAGCTGAAAGAAAAGTTATTCTTGGCACTTTTTAAACGTTTTATTTATGACTTGGTCAACAAGACATAAAGTTTCGAGCAGGAAATATATTTGCACCAAACAAGTGCCAATCAAATGTAGTCTAATTCTGAAATAGAAAGTAACCCTGTAATTAAAAAATTCAGCATGTGATGCATAGCGAATTATCTTCGATTCCGAGTGAGATACGGTATGCATAACAGTTAATATTGCGAGTTTATTTGCATGTGATTTGACGGAGGCGGTCCTAAGGAGCTGTCTACTACCACGGTTGTGCTAAAACAATCCATTCTGAAAAGGTGGCTTTGAAGCAGAACACAGCAAAAATAGTTGTGTTATTATGACAATCAGTACCTTCAAATTCTATCTAACCCGAATGTGATACATTATGAGTCATATTACATATCAAGAGACATTTGTGTCTATGTATAACTTTACAAAATACGTTTATAAATGTGATTTTATGGAAAATAAGATTTTAAGTGTTACATTTCATGATTTAATACATTGCCTGTAATGACTGTCATTAGCCTCACGCAGTGCGATTATTTATCAACACAAATCACTAGGCCTATTCAATGACTGAAAGTAGAGAATAAAAAATAGAGCAGGTTATTGAGATGCAACCGTGTGTAATCACCATCGCCTGTGTGTATTGCAAAACATTACTGTCTTATTGTGGCATGTGCCTACAAGCAACGCTCACAACATGACTATCCTATTCCCAGTGACACGCATCTCAATTATCATGTGGCTTAAACCACTGCGTGAAAGTGTGATAATACCCAGACACTTTTTACAAGCATTTATATTAAGCTCAAAATAACTCCCATCACTTGTGGACGAGGCAGCTGATGATTTGTTTGCTGGGTGGAATGTATGTGGAGACAGTCTCCCTTGTCTGCCGTGTGAAACAAAACACGCCGCACATAACAACCGACGTTTAAAATAGCCGTTTTATAATTTCGTCACCATTTCTATGTTTGTGTTCTAGCATGTATTTTAAGAAGGGCAGAAACGGGTCCGTCTCCACACAGAATGCCACCTCTGTTCAACTCTCGTTCAGGCTTGGAGTTGGAGCAAATACATCCATTATAGTAGGCCTAGCTTAATGCGTTAATTTTGTTCACGCCTGTAAAAGCGCACACCGGTTCGTAAATAGCTCGTCATTTTTAGATGCTTTGCTTACAATGGCTATGAGTTAGAATATCTGGAGTACCGGCGTGTCCAATGGCCTCCGAAGTGACAGTCCCGAGCGCAGCTGTCGGCCAGAGGCTAGCGCACAGCAATACCTCCACTAGGAGCCTGTGGTTGGTTCTCTGGACATCAGGGAGTGAAATGGGAAATCCTGGGGACTTCTATCTCTATTGTTTATTTTCTATCCCATGCCAAATGTAAACTTGCCAGCATACAAGGTGTGCGTAACGCAATGGAAACAATGGACGCGTCCGAGAAGAATCTAACTCACCCAAAGGACACCGATGTGTTAAAAAAGCGCATACCCGATAGCAAGGATACCACTGGGACGGAAGATGAATCGAAGTACGTTGAATTGAACGATTTACTTGATTTGGATACAGACGGCACGAAAACTGTCAACGTTTCTGTCACCAGTGAAGGAAGCCAAATGGCGATTGACGCGGGCAACTGGGAGTCGAGCGCAGAAGAAGAAACTGCTGGATACGGAGACATGGCGAGTAAGATGACTGATCATATCAACAGTGACACATTTAAGGAGGATATTGTCGCAAAGAAGTGTGCCAAGGGCTATCTATCCGGGTTTCTTGGAACTGCCTGCTGCTCCAAGGTTACTATTCTGAATGAAAACATTATGGCCAGCACCGAATCACAACGAGACGTTGGTAATGGAGCGCGCACCCGAGATTTTACCCCAAAAGAGGACGCAGAAAATACACCTGTTTATGAACAAAATGACAACGAAGATTTACAATACACTGACATGTTAAGCGAGCAAAGTGAATCGGGTGATGACGTGAGCTTGGTGCTGTCCGGTGATTGTGATGATTGCGCGCCTTGCAGTAAGAAGGATGAGTCTCATTACATAACCTCGCACGAGATCCAGCTCTCCGAGCTTTCAGATCACGATGTCGACTATGATATCGAGCAGGGTTGGGATGATAACCAGGTCTACTCTTTTGTCGATTATGCTGCTTTTGACGGTGATGGAACGACGGCAGGGAGAGAGGAGAGGGTGAAAAGCAATCAGGGTCTGGCTAATAGAGGACCAGCAGTCAGCACTAAGATGGAAAGTGATCTCGGTGACGGTGACAAGTGCGCCATCTCAGAGAAAGGTCTGTCAAAGAACCAAAATAATGTTGCAGGGCAGATCCACCTGTCAATCAAAACGACTTCCCGAGTTATAAATAAGCCTAGCAACGTCCAAGAAAATCAAAATAATATTTATTGTGCCAAGCACGCCGCAGACATGAGTCGCTATGTTTTTAGAGGAACTGGGGATGCAAATACGGAGAAATTCTGTGATAGTGCTAAGTGTTGTATTGCCTCCCCCGGACGCTTGCACATTGGTGGCAAATTAAAAGGGAAAGATGTTAACGACTATTCGAGCGGAGCATCCAGCGCCTTCAGTGATCTTGACGACGCCGATAAGGAGGTGGGCAACTTGACTGCCAGAGCGTTCAAGAGTTTAGCATACCCTTATTTCGATGCCATCAATTTCAGCACCTCCAGCGAGTCCTCCACCTCCGAGCTGGGGGGGAACAGGTGGTCAACTTTTGTTGACCTTAAATATGGCAACATGAACATGTATCAGAGACAGGGACCGAATAAAGGGTTTAATAAACGTTCTACGTCATCCTTTGAAATTGCTAAGGTTAAAGACAATAAAGGTTATAAGGGTTTGGTATTGGCTAATACTAAACCGCACACGAACAAGCTCTTTGCTTTGAATGGTGCCCTTTCTGGTCACTATAACCCATCTTCCGCAGCAAAGAAATGTGCGTTTACGGGGGAATTTGGGCAGGGGCACAGTGGGATTATTACAATCACAGAAACATTAAATGTTTGTTGTAATGTCACATCCGGGATGTCTGGGAGTGAAAGGCGCTCAAAATGTGCAAAAAACGCAGCCGGATCACGTTCCACAGATGAAGTTACCAACACATTGCCAAGCAGCCAGGGGAGTGAGAACAGGAAGCAACCATGTAATGCAGGGGAAACCATGGAAGACACACACAAGAAAGCAACATTGGCCTCGAGCCTTCTTAAAAATGTAATTTCTAAGAAAATGCAGATTGAGCAGGAGCGTAAAATGGAGAGGGGGGAGATAAGCGAGCCCTATCACGCGCCATCTCCCTTTCTCAAACAAGAGCCCGAAATTACGCACAGGGAGAGGGATAGGACTACACCAAAGGAGTCTAAGGATTTTCAAAGGCAGAACTCGAAATACTCAGAGGCAAGTTCTGACCTAACTATTGTTTGTGTGGATGAATTAGGGGATTTAGTGGACACCAGCTCATGCGATGCCAAAGACGACTGTCGGAGACAAGACAGTTTAATTATTGCATCAGAAACTAATTTAGAGTCGACAAATGAAGTAGAAATCGATACTAAAATAGGAGCATTCGAAGCGTCCAAAAGCACGCTGCTTCGAAGTCAAAATAGCGCATTCAGATCCTGGAGGGACAGTGAGCTAGAGTTTCAAAAGGAACATAAAAACGATAAAACTCCAGAGGAGAAACCGTCTTCGTCCACCGACAACCAGGGGGAAACGGACTTGTACACCGATCCAGGCAACAGTAAACTTACCAAAATGACACATTTGCTTGTGCCAAATATCCAACTACTACTATCCAATGAGATAGAAGTTTCAAAACCCCTTCCGACTATGAATTATTTAACCCGCGCGCCCGCGGATCAAGGAGAGGAAGGTGTGAAGTTGCGCACCAACAACGTCGCGGATCCCAGAAGTATTGTAACATCTACATCGCCGGAAATTAAAATCAGTTTACTGAGTATAAAAGAAAACAAAGGCGACCCTTTCAACGTTGCGAAGCTGGTGCCTCCCAATATAGGCTGTAACTCAGTCAAACTGATAAAGCCAGGAGACGAGTCCAGGTGCCAAGCGCTCGCTACGGCATTGAAGGGTGAGTCTTCCGAAAAAGTACCACACTTCATGGTCAGAGACATACGAGACCACAGGGCTAAGCTGCAAACACCTATACACAAAGTTAGAGATGTGCGTAAATTGGTTAAAAGTTCTTATCACTTTGTGTCTTTGGATAATAACGTTACCGCCGGCGTCTTTCACTCAGATCAGAAACTTTCCAAAAAGGGATCTTATAGAAACCCTTCGCCGCTTCCCCCTATCAAAATAAAGTATCAGTCTGTGAATACCAATAGCAATGTGAATGGGAAGCAATCTGTAAATCAAACAGAGAAATCTACATTTAAACTCAACGAGGATTCATTTGAAGTTTTCAGGTCATCACCCCAGCAAGAGGCGGCCAAAAGCGGCATCCGACGATCGTCAGGGAGAGTGCCATTAGGCAATACAAAACAACTGAAAGGTGATTCGTCCGAATGCCCCATTGGACTTCTAATTGAAACCAGCACAGCTTCTATAAGACATGAGAAAACACTGGACATCGGTGACAAGACAAAACCTGAGTCTAAATTGTCCAGCCTGGCTGCATTCGAGAAATTACAGGATGCAGTCAAAACCATGGAGCAGTTGTATGTTTTTGATAGAAATGAGTGGAAGAGGAAATCCAAGCCACCCTCTATATTATCAGACAGTCATGCTCTCTCTCATATCCAGCAAGGAGGATGGGTCAGAGAAGGAGGGAGGGAATGTGGCCAATGAGGGGGCAAGGGAGAGGTTGAGAGAAAGGGAAAGGGCCAACAGTATGGAGGCAGACAGGCCCGTCCAGTTCAGCAGAGCCTCTGCCGAGCCCGAAAACTGCCTCACTATCCCCGTCAAGTCTCACGACACCAGCGCCAAGCAAGCCGCCGTGTCTGCCGGCGGTGGCTATGAGAATACAGCCATTTATACCTTCGCCACCACGGGCGTCAAGACCCAGACCCAGACGGCCAGCCCACCTGGTCATGGTGGCGCCCGGAAGCAGGAAGAGACCCGACAGTCTCGACAGAAACGCTCCACCATCGTCATGGATACGAGAGCCCAGGACACGTTAACCGCCATGATCTACCACATGCCCATGGCTCAAAGCATGGCGTCTGCCCAACTTCAGATGCACTGCTTCTCCCCGGCCATGGCCCCACATGCCGTGCCCCACACTCAGAGAAAGATGCTCTTTGACCCCAGCACAGGGAACTACTACCTGGTGGACACCCCTGTCCAGCCGGCCACCTGCCGCCTCTTCGACCCCGAGACGGGACAGTACGTAGAAGTGCCCATCTCCCAGCAGCCCATGTCCCCCATGCCCATGTCCATGCCCCAAATACCGCCCGTGCCCATTTCCATGCCCGTCTTGCCCTTAGCCCTGAGTTCCAGATCTTACGGCCCCACCTACACGATCTACCCAGGTTTCATGCCCGCCATTCCCGGCATTCCCCCCCTGATCCCCACAAGGATGTGCCTTAGACCGCTGCACCACTCAGGAGGCCCGCTATAATTTTTCTATTGAAAATGAATGAGCCATTGTCTTGAATACAAATTGCACAATATCTGGTTTGGTTTGCTATACAGTACTTATACTGAAATGAGTATGTTGTTGCCTGTTTATTCTGAGTATGTTTATTACTGAAATGTCATTAAGTGTTGAGAATTTTGCCCTGTCACATTTAAGTGCTCTTAATATACAGTAGGTAAGAGAGGTGAATGTTTAGACATTTCATAAGAACACAAGGTATGCAATGAGGAAAGTATTATCAATTTTTATTGTTTTTTATAGTAACCGGGACAGAGCAATCTCACATTTATGAACTGAAGTGTGTTTTGGAAATATTTTCTATCCAGACCCCTATACAGTATATGCAAGCATATTACTGTTCTATATTGATGTGTATAACAAACCACATGCTTTCGGAACTGCTGGCCAGTCCATCTGTCTCCCTTTATGAGTATGTTTTGGGATTGCTATTTGATATTTCTTGTGCAGGATAACCCACTGACACAATTTAGGGCTCTATTCAATCCGTATCGCGGAAGTTCAGCGTTACAGCGTGATTTAAATTGAAAGACAATGTTCACACGTTAGAGAGAGACTGCATTCAATGTCGGCTCAATCAGAAATTACCTTTACGTTTCTATCGCGCAATCTGTAACGCTTCAGCAATCCAGATTGAATAGAGCCCTTACTTTTATAATTTTACTTGTCTTCGTAAATTAAACATTGCTCTGTGAAAAAAAAATACAATTGATTTGCAGCAGTGGAATGTTTCAGGGTTGTCTAGGGCTGGATGTTTTGTAACCCAGTACACTTTATAGGTTTTGTTGGATAAAAAAAAGGTGTCAAAATCTTTTGGAGGTGCCATTGTGAAGGGAATTGTGTGTGCTAACAATTGGACAGAAGGACTAGAGAATGTTGAGGGTATGCACAAAGTCTAAAAATAATGGTTGAAAGAAAGAAGAAAAAAATAACATTTGTGTCTTTTAAATATGGAGATCTCCTTCCACCTGACCTTATGGACGTAGAACATGAGGGGAAAAGAAAAGATTCAGATGATTTTTTTGTGAAGTAGCAAAGGAATATAATTGGCCTCTACTGACCACAGGAAATGTAGATAACCAGTGTCAGTTAAAGAAAACAAACACAGCACAGAATATTTTATGGTGTAAAATATGTTGCTACTGTGAATTAATGTGTTTTTGCAAGCAAATATACATTTTGAGAGTTGTTCAATAAATTTGAAAAAGTTTTCCAGAACTTGTTCTATTTTTCTTATTTCTTTATTTTATATACAGAACAGAACACATATGTTGTGGTGAGTTTGACTTTAAAGGGGGGGGGTGGACATTTTTGTCTTTCTAGCGGGCATGACTAGCGGGCATGAATGAAGCCAAAAGAGAGTTGTCTTGGGTGTGGTTTGATGAGGATGTTTCTTGGTCGTGTAGTTGCCATTCAATCACATCAAACAAGGGCAGTAGTGAGTAGTGACAGCGAGGTAAACTAAGCTAGCTTTGCTATGGAGAGAAGTTTTGAAGTTGAGGACTTCTCCCCTCCTCCCTTACGAAAAAAAGATTACTGTTAGAGTGCAGTATAACTGCAGTATGCTGCAAACACTGCGTCCAAATCAGCACAATTTTGCAGTGTTACTGCAGTTAGAGCATGTGCTGAAAACGCAGAAATCGTCAAATTTTTTTTAGATTATCAAGATCCGGATATGGACCTCAGTCAAGAAATATCTGGAATCAATATAGCTTCCTATCTTAAATGTGCTGAAAAAAACAGACATGCTATGTACAGTATACAGTTAGTATTTGTCAACATGAAGAGAGAAAATAGGATGTCACATACTGTATCTCAGGATATTGGATGAGGCCATAGGAAATGTCCATGTGTGAAATTTTATATGCAGTATGTCTAAAATACTCATCTGGACTCCAAATATGTCAGGATGGTGTATTTCCACAAAACTCCAAATATGCCTTGGAAATGGTCTGTATTCTATAGAACAGGTATTCCCGAACCGGGCTACGTACACACAATGCTGTCGGGGCTACGTCAAATAAAAATGTGATTCACATTTTTAAAATAATAATAATAATAATTAAATCTTCACATTTTCAAACAATCCATTTATATTTTCCAACGGGGCTATACATTTGGGTGAGGTTTTTCTCTCACCCGAGTAGCCTTGTTTCACCGGCAAAAATAAAATTAAACCATCTAAGTTAGTGTTCAGCGAAATAACAAGACAATGTCAAATACAGGTAGCCCAGTCAAATAATTAACATCCAATCACATTAACCATTACTCGCGGGAATTCCACTAACAGTCCATATGTAGCCAAACGTAGCTGCTGCTCATTCCGTTTGCTCGAAAATTGATAAATGGTTTAAAAAAGTAAGACCCGCGTCCATAGAGACACATACCAGCTCTACTGGTAGTGCTGCTACTACCAGCTGCTACTGCCAACAGTACTACACCTGCACCTGTCGATGACACAAGTTGTTCTGCTTCCACGAGCACATCCAATGCTAGAATCAGTAATTATACATGTTGTTGTTACCCCAGCTAGCACGGACACTAACAGTTGTGAATCTGATGCAGCTGAAGAGCTACTGCCCCCTTACCCGGGAAAGCACCGAACAACAGACAGGGACTTTGGACAATCGAAGAGGCGCAAATATGATTTGACATTGACTTGGGGTTCACTTATATTGGGAGTAGTGCCTTTCCTCAGCCACTGTGTGTTAAATGTGCAAAAGTACTATCTCACAACTCAATGAAACCTTCACTCTTGCGCAGACATTTAGAAACAAAACATGCCAATATGAAAAATAAGCCAACAGGAGTATTTTGAGCGAGAATTAAGACGACCTTTGAGTAGTGAGACATGTATAAAAGCAACAGATACCATTCATAATAAAGGGCTAGAAGCGTCTTATATGGTGAGCTGTCGAGTGGCTAGGACAGGCAAGCCCCATACTATTGTGGAGGACTTAATTCTTCCTGCTGCCGCGGATATGGCTGGGACAATGCTGGGGGAAAAGGCCCAAAAAACGATACAGACAATGACTTCCTCAAACAACACTGTTTCACAACATATCAGTGATATGCCAGGAGATGTTTTGAAACAATTACTGCTTCGCATACAAGCCAGTGAATTATATGCGTTATAGCTGGATGAGTTAACATACGTGGCGTGGCGGGCCTGGCACAGCTCCAGGTATATGTCAGTTACGTTTATGGAGTGTCAATTAAGGAAGACATCCTCTTCTGGAAACCAGGACAACAGGATGAGATATTTTTTAAGCACTGGACAGCTTTGTGACATCAAATGGACTTTTGTGGTCAAGATGTGTCGGTATCTGTACTGATAGGGAGACATAGTGGAGTGGTAACGTGCGTGCAAGTAGTTGACAAGTACAATATGCTAAAAAAAACAGAAAGAGAGAGAGATTTCTTCTAATATTGTGATTGCATTATCTGGTTTAGTTTTAACTTGTCTGTCCCGTGCAGTAAAACTCCATCCACATGGAGCGCTGTTTTGTGTTAATAGGCTCGCCACACGCTGATACAAAGAGAAGAAGAAAATGCGGAAGTAAAAGTCATATTTACGTTTCAACTCTCTTTGACGAAGGCATACTGGCTGAATTCCAAACTCGCAGTCGACTAAAACATGTCTAAACTACAGTCGTTTAGTGTGTTTTTAGATGATCGTTTATCGGCGGCCGCTCTTGAGATTTTCGGGGCAGTTGAGAAAACAGTAGTGGAGTACAAGGAAGAGAATGATCGTTTAAGAAGAATGCTGCTGATCACGCCGGAGATAAAACTATGTATAGGTTCGTATGTAGGTCTACTAGCTAGTTATAGTTCTAATAAATTAATACACTGTTTAGGCTAACGGTGATCATTATTCCATAAATTTTTTTAAACAGTTATCTACTGTTACTTTTACCGTGAATGGAGAAAAAAATTGTCACGAAAATCTGATTGAAATAGCATAACGTTACATATATCTGCACTCAGTTATGACTAAATTAGATCTAGCTGAGTACCTCACCTCCCCCCATAACATTTAACTATATAAATATAAAAAATATATACAAAAACAAGACTCAGAAATATCAAAAAGAAGTAACAAAGATGATAGAAACAAATTGTAGTATATAAATACAAAAATAAAAGAGAATCGAATTATTACCCTATTACTAACAAAAAACACACAAAGAAAACTAAATTGCACAAATCCTATCACACAAATGCACAAATAGAATAACACACTTATAAAGAAGAGAACCTGATTATTACACTATTGCACTTCAAACAAGAAACACACAAGCTAAATTGCACAACTGCCATCTAAACCCGGACCTTTCTTGCCTTCCTTGATGCAAAGTAATCAATTACATCATCATAAGAAATCTGCCCAGCAATTGCATGGTTAATACTGATGACAGCAGGGCCACTAAGTTGGTCCTGTGACATGGTGGACCTCAGGTAGGATTTGTTGAGCTTTGAAAAGCCCCTCTCAGCTTCAGGTACGGTCACTGGAAGAGTAAGACAAATTCTGAGACTGGTTTTATATTATTCTTAACGATTTCGCACAAACCAGAAAAAAATGTGTGTGACTGATTCTACTAATTGCATTAGTTCCTGTACAAAGTTAGAGGTGCGCTATTTGATAGATTCCCCCGTACCCCTACCTCTGGCTTCCAGTGGGGAGACCTGAGCTCAACCTACCAACGCCCCCTTCCCAATCTCATACTTCTGAGTGGGAAACCTTCCCATGCAGTAGACTGCCTAGCTCACAAACTAGAATCAGGGCGCCCACTCCGACAAGGTTAATTGACCCACAGTCCCACACGGTGACATGATATCATTGACGTGACGTGAAAATGTCACCATTACAATTTTTGTTTCCGGGCTCCCGGTCCTGCCCTGGGCGGCTGCCCATGTCGCCTACACCTAAATCCGCCCGCTACTGCTTAAACCCTTACCATGTAGCAATGTTTGTACTCTGTTGCATGCTTTTGTTTGATTTCTGAAATCCATACTTTTTAATAAAACGTTAATCAAATAGACCCACCGACTGTTTCCTCGTTGAGATTGTATTGGCACATGTGCATTTGCACTGAGTTGGCATTTTAGAGCAACTGTTGGGGGTTGTATTTTAGGAAACAATCGTGGTTGTATTCAATTAACGTTTTATTAAAACGTATGGATTTCAGCAAACAAAGGAAGGAGCGCAACAGAGGACAAACATAGGTACACGGTAAGGGTTTAAGATACATTTTTGAAGTGTCGATGCATAGCAAGTCAGAGGTTAATTCAAAAAACTAGTCTGCTCTCAACTCCTCCGGTACTCTGCAATATTAGATCATAGCTTCAGATTTGCAATGGGCGATATGCAAGAATGTAATCTGATACTTCTTTAATGATTCATTGGAAGGCACTGCAGTGTCTTATTAATGATGGGATTAGATTAAGCTATGGCCCTTCGTGACTAGGCGAAGCCGGTGAGGGAGGCGCACCCTGCTCAAATCAAACAGTAGCCTAATCTGTGCTGCTCGCTCATATTGTCAACAATGCAGCATAATGAATTGTTTAGAAACACCTTTCTATAAAATAAATGTCAAACTAGTTTTCATTGGGAAGGCAGGTAAAGCGTTTTTATCAAAATAAAACTTTAGCATGTGAAAACACAGAATCCCACTCATTAAGCACCTGTCAGAGTCCAAAGGATGTTCGTGTACAGCAGTGTTCTAGAATATGGATCTGTTTGCTCGAATTCTCAGCGCACCTCACACAATTTCCAACCTGTCACCACATTAATAAAATAAATAGGAGCCGCATAAGCGGAGTCGTGTTGGTTGGGACACAGTGGTGACAGAGAGGGACAGATATGTCACAATGGAGTACAATCGTGCCTTTGGACTCTGAATTGTACATTACTCCACATGCTCCTACATCACTTTTCTTTTGAGGCAACTTCGCCTTAGGCCAGAGTGGGGCACCTGGTTCACGGCTGGGATGCAGCCCGGTTCCAAAAGGAATGCAATCACTTTATATAGATAACCTCTGCTCCTCCTCTCCTACCCTCCAGACTCCTTGCAGCCCTCTCTCACCATCTCTGAAGAGGAGATTTCCCCTGAGCAGCAGCACTGTGATCAGGAGTGGAGCCCCAGTCTGGGGCAGGAGGACCCAGGGCACACACAGATTAAAGAGGAACAGGAGGAACTCAGGACCAGTCAGGAGGAAGAGCAGCTTCGGCTCTATGATACCAACGACTCCATATTCACGCCTTCCTGTGTGAAAAGTGAATGTGATCAGGAGGACCCATGTCAAGAAGCCATACTAGCTGAATACCCAACTCTCAGTCTACTGAAAATTTCTAAACTAAAGTTATTTAGTGTGTTTTTAAATGAGCGTTTAATGGCGTCTGCTGCTGTGGAGATTTTTGGCGCAGTTGAGAAAACGGTAGCTGAGTACCAGGAGGAGAATGATAGCCTACGGAGGCTGCTGCGGCTCACCCCGGAGATAAAATTATGTAGAATAGGTTTGTATGTAGATCTACCAATGTCTAGCTACTGTTCTTTCAAGTCAATTAATAAACTGTTTAGGCTTTCAGTGATCACGTTTAAAAAAAATATATTAAAAAAAAGTTAAAGTAGTTTTTACTTTTGCCGTGAATGGATAAAAGTAGCACTGAAGTGCCAATGCTTTCCCTCGCTTGGACAGCAGCATCACACATTTTTCCATTGATGAATGTTGAAAACAATTACATTTGAACTTACTTCCCGAAAGTCCTTTTGTTGCCCTTCTGATTCCAATGCTATATTGGAGTTATTCAAGGTCCCTCAGGGATTTTTCTGCCATTGCAAACCTTGGGCGTGCCGCCTAAGTGTCTTTTTTAATGTTCTATTAAATCCAAACTGTGTGTTATTTAAAATATTATTTTAAAAAATCAGGATGGAAAATGCTAGGGAACTAGCTTTAAAACTGCAAAGAATAGGTGGAATTGCAGAAAATTAGCTTAGAAATGCACACATTTCTCTAAAAAAGGGCCTCTAAAATGTAGTCAGGCCAACCGGGCTCATTGCCACGCCCACCACCTAAGCCACTTTTTTTTATCCAGAAACAACGCTGCCTTTTGATTAGCTGAGGATGATGATTTGATCAAGTGTGAAACGCTTTATCTAGAAAAAATTGATAATTGATTGCGATATGGTTTTGGAAACCTTGAACACTCAATTTAATAATAATCCAACATAATTTTACCACAGATTGGTTGTTTCTTGTGGAACACAGCTTTGAGGTGATATACAGTTGAAGTCGGAAGTTTACATACACTTAGGTTGGAATCATTAAAACAAATTTTTCAACCACTCCACAAATTTCTTGTTAACAAACTATAGTTTTGGCAAGTCGGTTAGGACATCTACTTTGTACATGACACAAGTAATGTTTCCAACAATTGTTTACAGACAGATTATTTCACTTATAATTCACTGTATCACAAGTCCAGTGGGTCAGAAGTTTACATACACTAAGTTGACTGTGCCTTCAAACAGCTTGGAAAATGCCAGAAAAATGGTGTCATGGCTTTAGAAGCTTCTGATAGGCTAATTGACATAATTTGAGTCAATTGGAGGTGTACCTGTGGATGTATTTCAAGGCCTACCTTCAAACTCAGTGCCTCTTTGCTTGACATCATGGGAAAATCAAAAGAAATCAGCCAAGACCTCAGAAAAAAATTGTAGACCTCCACAGGTCTGGTTCATCCTTGGGAGCAATTTCCAAACGTCTGAAGGTACCACATTCATCTGTACAAACAATAGTACGCAAGTATAAACACCATGGGACCGCGCAACTGTCATACCGCTCAGAAAGGAGATGCGTTCTGTCTCCTAGAGATGAATGTACTTTGGTGCAAAAAGTGCAAATCAATCCCAGAACAACAGCAAAGGACCTTGTGAAGATGCTGGAGGAAATAGGTACAAAAGTATCTATATCCACAGTAAAAATGAGTCCTATATCGACATAACCTGAAAGGTCGCTCAGCAAGGAAGAAGCCACTGCTCCAAAACCGCCATAAAAAGCCAGACTACGGTTTGCAACTGCACTTGGGGACAAAGATCGTACTTTTTTGAGAAATGTCTTCTGGTCTGATGAAACAAAAATAGAACTGTTTGGTCATAATGACCATCGTTATGTTTGGAAGAAAAAGGGGGAGACTCGCAAGCCGAAGAACACCATCCCAACCGTGAAGCATGGGGGTGGCAGCATCATGTTGGGGCTGTGCTTTGCTGGAGGAAGGACTGGTGCACTTCACAAAAGAGATGGCATCATGAGGATGGAAAATGATGTGGATATATTGAAGGAACATCTCAAGACATTAGTCAGAAAGTTAAAGCTTGGTCGCAAATGGGTCTTCCAAATGGACATTGACCCCAAGCATACTTCCAAAGTTGTTGCAAAATGGCTTAAGGACAACAAAGTCAAGGTATTGGAGTGGCCATCAAAAAGCCCTGACCTCAATCCTATAGAAAATGTGTGGGCAGAACTGAAAGAGCGTGTGCGAGCAAGGAGGCCTACAAACCTGACTTCTTTACACCAGGTCTGTCAGGAGGAATGGACCAAAATTCACCCAACTTGATGTGGGGAGCTTGTGGAAGGCTACCTGAAACGTTTGACCCAAGTTAAACAATTTCAAGGCAATGCTACCAAATACTAATTGAGTGTATGTAAACTTCTGACCCACTGGGAATGTGATCAAAGAAATAAAAGCTGATATAAATCATTCTCTCTACTATTATTCTGACATTTCACATACTTAAAATAAAGTGGTGATCCTAACTGACCTAAACAGGGAATTCTTACTAGGATTAAATGTCAGGAATTGTGAACAACTGAGTTTAAATGTATTTGGCTAAGGTGAATGTAAACTTCCGACTTCAACTGTATATATGTATATTTATATATATTTTTTAATTAAAAAAATGTCTCCCTTGTTTCCATTAGCTAAGGAAGCATCATAGTTCAGGTATATGTGCAATGGAAAACACCATCTTTTGTATTTGTTAAAATAGTTTTTAGGTGATATGAAAGTAATGTTTCTAAGGTTTCCAAAACCGTATTGACAGTGAGGACTATTAATGGTCAGAGAGTGTTAGGACATTCGTACACATCGGCTTCGGTGTGTTTCATAGTAGGCAATAGGAGTGAGAATCCAAGCCCTATGTGGCTTGTGTGAATGAAAGCAAATAGCTAGATATCTTCACTCAGACGTGTCTAAAGGCTGTATACAGTGCCTAGTGATGGTCTCCACACCCCATTCACAGTCTTCACCCTCCTCTATGATATACAGTCGCTAGTGAAAGTCTTCACATTTTGCTGCCTTAAAATTAAATCTAAAAATGGATTACATTAGATTTTTTCCCTACTGATCTACACAACCTATTCCAAGGAAATTAAAGTATAGACAATTGTCAAAATTGTTGGAGGGTTTTCTTTTAACTTTTAACCAGGGCTTTCCTCATTTTAAATGTATTTTGATCCTGACAAAGTCCCCAGTCCCTGCCAGTGACACGCATACCCATAACACGATGCTGCCCCCGCAATAGTTGAAAATACAGAGGATCAACAACATTGCATTCGCTCCACATTACTGGCCTGTATGACAAAAATAAAGCCTGTGTTAAAATCCACTCCAAATCATCCATTATTTTTGCAACAAGGCCGTTAAGTAATACTGTAAAAAAAAACATAGCAAAGAAATGAACTTTTTGGCCCAAATTAATAAGTACAGATTTGGTCAAATCACAGAGTGAAACACTCTATTTTCAAGTATTGTGGTGTGGTATGCTTGTTATGGGAATGCATGTCATCAGCACAGACTGGGTAGTTTGTCGGAATCAAAATAAATATGAAAAGAGCAAAGCACAGTTAAAAAGTTAGAGAAAGACCCGCTGTAGTCTTCCCGAAAACCTAACCTAGAATAGAGATTTAAATTCTTCAGTGGGACAATTACACAAATTTGAATGCCAAAGACAACAGAATGGCTTTCCAAGAGGTGTTGAGCGTTCCTGAATGGTCCCGTCACAGTCCTGACTTAAATCTGCTTGAAAATCAGAGACACGGTTTGAATATTGCTGTCCATCAATGATTCCCAAACAAAATAGACAGAGCTTTAGCACTTTTTGACAGAAACAATAGATATATGTTGCCCTAAGTGTTGTGCAAAGTTGGTAGAATCGGATTCAAAATGATTCACAGCTGTAATGGCTGCCAAATGTGCTTCCACCAGGTATTAACTCTTCAATGTGAAGACATACACATCTTAATGTTTTATTCATTTGTAAAATGTTCTATCACCTTCTTTCATTTTGAAAAGGTGGAGTAGGTTGTGTATATCGGTAGTAAAAACAAAAATTGAAACTAATCCCTTTTTGGATTTAATTTCAAGGCATCAACATTTGAAAACTGTGCAAGGGATGTGTAGACTTTCACTAGCGTCTGTATATCATAGGAATATACAGCACCAGTCAAAAGTATGGACAGACCTTCTCATTCCAGGATTTTTATTATTTTCTACATTGTAGAATAATAGTGAAGACATCAAAACTATAAAATAAAACATGGAATCAAGTAGAAATTAAAGTGTTAAACAAATCAAAATATATTTGAGATTTGAGATTCTTCAAAGTAGCCACCCTTTGCCTTGATGACAGCTTGGTACACACTTGGCATTCTCTCAACCAGCTTCATGCGGTCATCACCTTGAATGTATTTCAATTAACAGGTGTGCCTTGTTAAAAGTTAATTTGTGCAATTTCCTTAATCTGCGTTTGAGCCAATCAGTTGTGTTGTGACAAGGTAGGGGTGGAATACAGAAGATAGCCCTATTTGGTAAAAGACCAAGTCCATATTATGGCAAGAGCAGCAGCTCAAATAAGCAACGAGAAATGACAGTCCATCATTACTTTAAGACATGAGGGCCCCCGAGTGGCGCAGAGGTCTGAGTGCTAGAGGTGTCACTACAGACATCCTGAATCAGAGTCCCATAGGGCAGCACACAATTGGCCCGGGTTTGGCCGGTGTAGGCCGTCATTGTAAATAAGAATTTGTTCTTAATTGACTTGCCTAGTTAAATAAAGGATACATTTAAAACATTGTTTTAAAGTGAAGGTCAGTCAATCTGGAACATTTCAAGAACTTTGAGTTTATTCAAGTGCAGTCACAAAATGCATCAAGCACTATGATGAAACTGGCTCTCATGAGGACCGCCACAGGAAAGGAAGACCCAGACTCACCTCTGCTGCAGACGATAAGTTCATTAAAGTTACCTGCCTCAGAAATTGCAGCCCAAATAAATGCTTCACAAAGTTCAAGGAACAGACACATCTCAACATCAACTGTTCAGAGGAGACTGAATCAGGCCTTCATGGTTGAATTGCTGCAAAAAAAAACACTACTAAAGGACACCAATAAGAAGAAGATACATGCTTGGGCCAAGAAACACGAGCAAAGAACATTAGACCGGTGTAAATCTGTCTTTTGGTCTGATTAGTCCAAATTTGAGATTTTTGGTTCCACCGCCGTGTCTTTGTGAGACGCAGAGTGGGTGAACAGATGGTCTATGCATTTGTGGTTCCCACCGTGAAGCATGGAGGAGGAGGTGTGATGGTGTGGATTGCTTTGCTGGTGACAATGTCTGTGATTTATTTAGAATTCAAGGCACACTTAACCAGCATGGCTACCACAGCATTCTGCAGCGATACGCCATCCCATCTGGTTTACACAAAGTGGGACTATCATTTGTTTTTCAACAGGACAATGACCCAACACACCTCCAGGCTGTGTAAGAGCTATTTGAACAAGGAGAGTGATGGAGTGTTGCATCAGATGGCCAGAATATGTCGGAACTCCTTCAAGACTGTTGGAAAAGCATTTCAGGTGAAGCTGGTTGAGAGAATACCAAGAGTGTGCAAAGCTGTCATCAAGGCAAAGGGTGGCTACTTTGAAGAATCTAAAATGTATTTGTTTAACACTTCTTTGGTTACTACATGATTCCATATGTGTTATTTCATAGTTTTGTTGTCTTCTATTATTCTACAAACCCTTCAATGAGTAGGTGTGTCCAAACTTTTGACTGGTACTGTATATACTTCTAGTGTTCGATTTAATCCTGTGGTATATAGATAACGTCTGCTCCTCCTCTCCTTCCCTCCAGACTCTCTCCAGTCCTCTCTCGCTGTCTCCGAAGAGGAGATTCCCTCTGAGCAGCAGCACTGTAAGCAGGAGTGGAGCCTCTGTCTGGGGCAGGAAGAACCAGAGCCCACACAGATTAAAGAGGAACAGGAGGAACTCAGGACCAGTCAAGAGGAAGAGCAGCTTCAATGGCTCTTTGATGCCGAAGACTCCATATTCACTCCTCCCTGTGTGAAAAGTGAATGTGATCAGGAGGACCCACATTGGTTCTTGACTCCTCCCCAAACCCAGACTGTGGAGAACAGAGAGAGTGACTCTAAACCAGTGACTCTCAGACCTTTTGGCACTGTGACTTACCTAAAGGGTCTAGACACTTCCTGTGACACTCCAGATAATCAAAACAATGCCTCCAGCCATAACTCCGCCATCAGCAGCGACCGAGTCGGACTGAACAGCAGCCCACTATTGGATCCCAGCTCACCATTGAATCCAAACCCATCAGTGGGGGAACACTGTTTGAAGCTCAGCACCACGTCTAGAAAAATTCACCGCTGCCGTGACTGTGGTGAAGCGTTTGCTCTGAAAGCTGACCTGCAGAGGCATATGACTCTAGCCAAGAAAAGACTCAGTGAATGCCACTTCTGCAATAAATGTTATAACTCCATCTGTAAACTGAAGGCCCATGTCAGACTCTGTCACGGTGGGAAAACCTGCACCTGTCCTGTTTGTGGCAAGACCTTCAAATACAAAAAAGATCTGTCCAGGCACATGAGGATTCACACAGGAGAGAAATCATTCCACTGTGGTGACTGTGGGAAAAGCTTCAGCCAGAAGGGAGACCTAAATAAGCATATACGGACTCACACAGGAGAGAAACCATTTAGCTGTCGTGACTGTGGGAAAAGCTTCAGTCTCAAGGAGAACCTAACCAAGCATACACTGACTCACACAGGAGAGAAATATTTTTGCTGTGGTGACTGTGGGAAAAGCTTCAGTCAGAAGGGGGACCTAAGTAGGCACATACTGACTCACACAGAAGAGAAGCCATTCATCTGTGGTGACTGTGGGAAAAGCTTCCGTCGTAAGGATAACCTAACAGATCATGTTCGGAGTCACACAGGAGAGAAACCATTTAGCTGTGTTGACTGTGGGAAAAGCTTCAGTGCCAAGGGGAACCTAAACGTTCATAAATTGACTCATACAGGAGAGAAACAACATGGCTGCTCAATCTGTGGTAAAAGATTCACTAAGAAGGCTTCTCTGCTGACACATGTGAAAAACATCCACAAAGCAAGAAGACAAGACAAAAAATGAACTAAGAAAGAAAATTAGGACATAGACACAGAGAGTAGATTTGTACAATAAATGCATTATGTGGGTGGTATACTGTATCAACACAGAATAAAACAATAAAAGCCCTGTGATTGTAGTGACTGCCCATTACTGCTTATCAATTATCAACCATTTATAGACATTACATATTTGTTTTTCATAAATGAATTGCAAGAAGCGGGTAGTAAATCTTTATATACACACACCTCACCAAATGCATTACCATGTATTACAGTGATGTCAATCATTAGTTTACTTGTCTTAACTTTTGTGTTGTCCTGTCAAGCCATTGGGGCAAGATAAAGTTGTCAATTGGCCAGTGTAACTTGATTGGCGGCTATGGGTGCATACTCTTGCCTATGATTAGCCAACTTTATGGAGGAGTTGTCAGATTATGCGTCTGTCTGTTGGGCAGTGATGAAGTCAATGTCCTATTAATTTGATGTTGAAAAGCGGTGAAGTATTCTTTAAAGAATTTACTAATAGTAGTACTATTATAACTAACAAGACTGAACTGTGCCTAGGTCACCAGCAGGCAGTCCTTAACTGCGCTCTCCCTCTTGCACCAATCAAAGAGCTGCATGTCCACAAAGTTTCAAATCCCAATCAGGAGCAGCATACAGAGACAAATGTAATCCTAAAAGGAGGCATTTGCGTCAGATAGCATATCACATAGTATTAAGTCATGCATGCTACATACTGTCCTGGGACAAGAGAGCGAATACAGTTTAAAGTTCTCATCAGAACTGAAAATTCGATCTGGTCTGACCCAAGTCCGGTGAGCTGAACCGCGGAGCACTGGCCCGACATCACATAAATTAAATAAGCCCGAAAAAAGCCTGATTTCTAGAAAACAGTAGGCTATATTGATGTGAACTGGTGTTGAGAACAACAATGCGGAGGCGGGCATGTGAAGATATGAGGAAACAGTCATTGGGCCTAGAAAAAGCGCAGAGAGAGGAAAACTCACATTAGTTATCAACTGAATGATGAAAATATTGGAATAAAGTAGGCTAATGGAATTGAAGGCATGTATCAAATTCTTGCATATACTGAAACTCCCAGTCATCTATAACCGTTATACTAATTTAAAGAAATAGTTGTGTGTGGTCAGCACCATCTTGAGCGCCATCGCTCTGCTTTGAGACAACCGTGGGGGACATAAATCAATCAATGTCAGATCTTTGTTTCCACTGAATCTCCGTTTGGATATTTAGTAACAATTAGGTTTGGAAAATGTTAGCTAAATTTAGCTGAGTGCTAATGATCATCTGATAAGTACATTTTATACAAGTTAATTTTGCTCTTCACTCGCATAGTAGCCTGTCCTACTCCCAACAAAAAGCCTGTGATTTGTCTGATAACCAATGTGATTTGGTTTCGATGAATCTGTCTGTATATTTGGTTAATTGATCTCTGCTCGGACAAGTGGAGGTGGTATAGCTCATTTATTCGTTTTCTCATCTATCACCGATCAGAAACATTTGCCATGCAATAATGTAGCCTGAATCATGTGTATTATTTATCTATTGACTCGCGTAGTAGCCTTGTAAGCATATACCAATCATTTTATATTGAAAGCCTTTTAATTCAGCTTGTGTCATGCTAATGTTGCTTTTTGTGACAGGCTGAAACAACTTTAAAGATGACGACCACAAAATGTAAAATCCTCTGAAGTTCTTGCGAGGGAACAACATTATCGGTGCTTATTATCGGATGTATTAGGTTACGAAATCCGACTTTTTGGATATAATGTTAATTATAAACTGGGTGGTTCGATCCCTGAATGCTGGTTGGCTGAAAGCCGTATGGGTATGACAAAACATTTATTTTCACTGCTGTAATTACGTTGGTAGCCAGTTAATAATAGCAATAAGGCACCTCGGGGTTTGTGGTATATATATGGTGAATATACCTCTTGACTAAGGGCTGTATCCAGGCACTCCACGCGAACAGCCCTTAGCCATGGTACATTGGCATATTCCACACCCCCTCGGACCTTATTGCATAAATATATGTTAGAGAAAGACCCAACTGAACGACTAATAACACGAATAATCATATTTGGCTTGGTAACATATATTTAAGGATATTAAGGATATTTAATTTATATATATATATAAGGAAGTTCAATGTCATCACCAAAATGCGTTTTCGTGGGTGGATCCTGTCTATTGTCTTCTTCTTCCTTTAGTACCAGCGGGTGGCGAGTCCATAAACCACCTCACAGCAACCCCATAAGGTTGGGGTTTTACTGCAAGGTACAAACCAGTTAACAGTCGATGCCTAAGTGCATCGTGTATGAGTGTGTAACAGTATAACTTTAGACCGTCCCCTCGCCCATACCCGGGCGCGAACCAGGGACCCTCTGCACACATCAACAACAGTCACCCACGAAGCGTCGTTACCCATCGCTCCACAAAAGCCGCGGCCCTTGCAGAGCACGGGGAACTACTACTTCAAGGTCTCAGAGCAAGTAACGTCACCGTTTGAAACGCTATTTAGCGCGCACGGCTAACTAAGCTAGCCGTTTCACATCCGTTACAAGTGCATACTGTGTTTTACGTGCACTTCACTGTTTTTCCCGTATCCCGTATTCAATAGCATTCTTAATTTCTCCTGGTAACTGCATTCTCTGGTTTAGTTAAAGCTGGTCTGTGCCTTCCAGTAAAACCCATCCACATTTTGATAAACTATGAGTGAGAAAACGGTTCTAATTAGTAATGTGATGATCATTTATTGCATGAACTGAATTGGAAAACGCATTGAAACACAAATTGGAAAACGCATTGAAACACAGATGATTATTGTTAACTCCAACAGCTTGGAGCGGATGTGGCAGCCCCCAAACACGTTTCAGTCGACTGAGAGTTGGGAATTCAGCTAGTTTGCCTTCGTCAACGAGGAAAGAATGGTGGTCACAAACAAAAACCCTCTTTGACTTTTACTTCTGCGTTGTCTTCTTCTTCTGTTTGCATCAGCAGGTAGCGAGCCCATAAACATAACACAG
This sequence comes from Oncorhynchus tshawytscha, assembly GCF_018296145.1. NCBI lineage: Eukaryota > Metazoa > Chordata > Actinopteri > Salmoniformes > Salmonidae > Oncorhynchus > Oncorhynchus tshawytscha. Next base: position 26,188,264 of record NC_056443.1, read on the forward strand.
TGCCCCATATTCATTTTTGATCATTACCTCATCATTCAAATCATATCAAACTTTTTTCACATAATTCACATAGAACATTTTACAAAAGTAAATCCATCACACAGCTATTCATCTGAAACCCACAGTATGAATGATTCAGAGTTGCTTTGCTTTCCTAAAAGTGTTGTCCACATCCTGCCTTTTTACTCCCACCTTCTGACAGAAGATCTCTTAGCTCTAATTTCTTTCAGTTTTTGTCCAGCTTTCTTACTTTGGGGGAGCTGGGATCCAATAGTGGGCTAGGATGCAATGGTGGGCTTCTGTCAAGTCCTACTGGGTCGCTGCTTAAGGATGAGCGGTGGCTGGAGGTATTGTTTTGATTATCTGGAGGTTCACAGGGAATGTCGAGACCTTTTAGGTTGGTCTCAGTGCCAAAAGGTTTGAGATTCACTGGTTTAGAGTCACTCTCTCTGTTCTCCACAGTCTGAGTTTGGGGAAGAGTCAAGGACTGAAGTGGGTCCTCTTGATCACATTCACTTTTCACACAGGAAGGAGTGAATATGAACTCTATGATATCAGGCTCCAGCACTTGAAGCTGCTCTTCCTCCTGACTGGTCCTGAGTTCCTCTTTAATCTGTGTGGGCTCTGGTTCTTCCTGCCCCAGACTGGAACTCCACTCCTGCTTACAGTGCTGCTGCTCAGAGGAAATCTCCTCTTCAGAGACAGCGAGAGAGGACTGGAGGGAGTCTGGAGGGAAGGAGAGGAGGAGCAGACGTTATCTATATTCCACAGAATGAAACAGAACACTTGAATTATAGATCTCTATGAACTTTACAGCCTTTAGACATGCTTGGGTGCAGATATCTAGGTATTTCCTCTCGATGACACAAGCACTATAGGGCTTGGGCTCTAATGCCTACTATGGAACACACTGCGGTCAATGTGTCCAAAAGTCCAGACACTGTAACCTTTAATAATCCACAAACTTAGAAACTCTACATTCATATCACCCCAAAATAATTTGATCAAATACAAATTATACACTTACTGTGCGCCCACAGATGATTTTTGCATTGCACATTTACCTGAACTACGACACTTCCTGAGCTAATATGGAAACATGGGAGGGAATTTTTAAAAAGTTGGCTCAAATCTTTTGTAATTTTCTTTTGCCATTTTAGGATGCTAATTAAGTTGTGTTGAAGGTCTCCAAAACCATATTGCAAACAAGTATAAATTGTACTTAGACCATTTCATGCTTATCCCCTCAGCGAATCAAAAGGAAGATTCAATGTATGTCTCCAATGAAATGCATTGGAGTAGGGATGTTGAACATTCAGCCTGCTGCACAGTCATATGGAAGCTCTAGTCTAGAGCACCTGGTTAAATTGTGGTTAGGCTTTTTTTTTTTTTAACTCTGTCTATAGTTACAGTAGTAAGAAATATGTAATAGTTGTAAAAATAAAAAAATCTGAGTGTGCTTGATTTAATATCATCCTAAATTGAAATAGTAAATGATTTTGACATTTAATTATTTTATATTTCGCAACTTTCCCCATGTTGTTACTACATTACACAGAGTAACATTTTCACCATTGTCAAGAGAATTTTCAATCCCAATGATAATTACTAACAATCAATAGCTTTGACTAATCCCCGAGGTTTGTAAGACCATGGGTATAATAATAATTAGTCAAAGACTCAGTTTATGCAAAAGGCTAGTACAGTTTATTCAGAGAACGTTCTAAAGTCAAGAATACAAAGACATCCATTTTATAGCTGCGCACATACTTCCACACAAACAGTAGGTATCCTACGCACATACTTCCACACAAACAGTAGGTGAGTTTTATCCTTCTCCACAGTTCTCACCACTTTGTATCACTACCCAGCCAACAGTTCCATTCCCCCGAGATTAGAGACCTTGAGAAGTACTCCCTGTCCTCTCCCAAGTCTCTCAGAGGCCTAGCCAGTTTGAATTGTTCTTCTGTATTTTACTAGGCACACACACACACAAGCTCCTAAGCTACGCCTTGCTCAGACAGTCTGTGTTTTTCCACTATACTGATACATTGTTTAACCTGATTCCGACTAAAACTACACACATCATCAGATTATAATTTTATGACTCTAATCAATTTCATACAGTTATAAGCTTTCAGAGTGGAATTATTTTATCAACCACACAAGAATTACAGGAAATACACATAGTTTTTTTACCTCAGATTGGTGATGTTAGTATAAAAGTTTATAGTCATCACGATGACACACAATTGATTGCCTAATTCAGATCAATATCTTTGTTATTGTGCCAGTGTTTGTCATAAGCGCCTGTCGGTAATGGGACTTAGAATGCAGCTGTAAATAAATGCAGCTATAAATATCTCTGGCCTCAATACAATACATGGACGAGGGTCAAACTATCACTCAAATGAGAGCCAACACTAGTAGCTATTTAGAAATGTATATGCAGTGATGATTCTGCGAAATTAATTAGTATAAATACTGCTGTTAAAATTGTGTTATAACTTTGTAATTATATTATTTAATTGAGCATATATATTCAGTTACTACCTATCCTGAATTATAATGCTATTTACTTTCCTCATGAGAATGGATACAGACTATACCATATAGACATACTGACAAGCTGAATGTGCTTTGTACATTAAGTTATACCAGCTCCAGTACAGAGATGAGAGACTCAGGTGACTTACTAAACATCTAAACACAATTAACAATTGAAACAATTAACACAGCAGACAAAAACAAGGTTTGACCACTCCTCAAAAATGGCTTCACTCCAGCTCCTCAAAAGAGGCAAAGGCAGTCTTTTTCTTGTTGTCAACTGCCTCCACATAAACTGTGTTCTGTTGATTATTGTTGCCGTAGCAATAGCAACAATGAAAGTGTGTCGCATTTCAACAACTGAAGCCACACGTTATGATCGTGAACTCTGAAAGAGAGGAATAACAGTAAAGTAACAAGTTATACAACTTAATTAAATACACCGATGTCACTGAAAAAACAGGGCAAATCAAAAAACGTGAACGTCAAATATATTCAATAAACAAAGAAATAAATAGTTTATTGAATAATTTCATTATTGTATACAGTGGGGGGGGTATTTAATCCCCTGCTGATTTTGTACGTTTGCCCACTGACAAAGAAATTATCAGTCTATAATTTTAATGGTAGGTTTATTTAAACAGTAAGAGACAGAATAACAACAACAAAAAAATCCAGAAAAACACATGTCAAAAATGTTATAAATTGATTTGCATTTTAATGAGGGAAATAAGTTTTTGACCCCTCTCAATCAGAAAGATTTCTTGCTCCCAGGTGTCTTTTATACGGGTAACGAGCTGAGGTTAGGAGCACACTCTTAAAGGGAGTGCTCTTAATCTCAGCTTGTTACCTGTATAAAAGTCACCTGTCCACAGAAGCAATCAATCAGATTCCAAACTCTCTACCATGGCCAAGACCAAAGAGCTCTCCAAGGATGTCAGGGACAAGATTGTTGACCTACACAAGGCTGGAATGGGCTACAAGACCATCGCCAAGCAGCTTGGTGAGAAGGTGACGACAGTTGGTGCGATTATTCGCAAATGGAAGAAACACAAAATAACTGTCAATCTCCCTCGGCCTGGGGCTCCATGCAAGATCTCACCTCCTGGAGTTGAAATGATCATGAGAACGGTGAGGAATCAGTCCAGAACTACACAGGAGGATCTTGTCAATGATCTCAAGGCAGCTGGGACCATAGTCACCAAGAAAACAGTTGGTAACACACTACACTGTGAAGGACTGAAATCTGGCAGTGCCCGCAATGTCCCCCTGCTCAAGAAAACTCATATACATGCCCGTCTGAAGTTTGCCAATAAACAGCTGAATGATTCAGAGGACAACTGGGTGAAAGTGTTGTGATCAGATGAGACCAAAATGGAGCTCTTTGGCATCAACTCAACTTGCCGTGTTTGGAGGAGGAATGCTGCCTATGACCCCAAGAACACCATCCCCACCGTCAAACATGGAGGTGGAAACATTATGCTTTGGGGGTGTTTTTCTGCTAAGGGGACAGGACAACTTCACCGCATCAAAGGGACGATGGACGGGGCCATGTACCGTCAAATCTTGGGTGAGAACCTCCTTCCCTCAGCCAGGGCATTGAAAATGGGTCGTGAATGGGTATTCCAGCATGACAATGACCCAAAACACACAGCCAAGGCAACAAAGGAGTGGCTCAAGAAGAAGCACATTAAGGTCCTGGAGTGGCCTAGCCAGTCTCCAGACCTTAATCCCATAGAAAATCTGTGGAGGGAGCTGAAGGTTCGAGTTGCCAAACGTCAGCCTCAACCTTAATGGACTTGGAGAAGATGTGCAAAGAGGAGTGGGACAAAATCCCTCCTGAGATGTGTGCAAACCTGGTTGCCAACTACAAGAAACGTCTGACCTCTGTGATTGCCAACAAGAGTTTTGCCACCAAGTACTAAATCATGTTTTGCAGAGGGGTCAAATACTTATTTCCCTCATTAAAATGCAAATCAATTTATAACATTTTTGACATGCGTTTTCTGGATTTTTTTGTTGTTATTCTGTCTCTCACTGTTCAAATAAACCTACCATTAAAATTATAGACTGATAATTTTTTTGTCAGTGGGCAAACGTACAAGATCAGCAGGGGATCAAATACTTTTTTTCACTCACTGTATACTGTGTGTATGCTGTGTAGACTCGCTATGTGTAACTTAGGAAATGGCCGTCGGCATCAATGATACACATGTAGAGCCAGCCAAACACAAGGCATTGAAGAAACACAGAAAATCAACGATCAAATCGATTACATAACTGTCCATGTAAACCTAGCCTTCCTGCTCAAATAGGCAAATTTGTCCAAATAATATTCACTTACTGTAAGAAATTAGCTAGCTCACGTGCAAATGGGTGCTAATCAACTCTATGCTAACATCGGTGCAGTAGTTGGTTATATAAAAATATACCACTGCACTGGTATGACATGAATATTAAAGTACATTATGCCTTATTTTATTTATTAAATTTAGTTTATTGCAAAAATAATAATATTACACATCAATACAGGGACAATCCTGTGAATACAATGAAAAATATGAAATAATAGAACACCAGGCAAACCCCCCCGAAGAAAGAATAATTCAGGACATCATTAATATGTGACAAGGCAATGAGACATTAATAGACATGACTTTGAATCATTTATCCTACTTTAAGTTTCAAAAGTTTGAGGGTTTATAAAATTGTAAAAAAAAAAAAAAAATAATCACCTTTACTTAACAAGGTAGGCTAGTTGAGAATAAGTTCTCATTTACAACTGCGACCTGGCCAAGATAAAGCAAAGCAGTGTGACACAAACAGAGTGTCGTAACAGAGTTACACATGGAATAAACAAACAAACACAATAGAAAAATAGTTAAATGAAAAGAAAAAGATTTTTTCCACCCCATTTACATTTGTGAATATAATAGTTATGATCGGAATAACGAAGATGAGCATAATGCCATTTCACATCAAAGGTGAACAGTTGAAGTCGGAAGTTTACATACACTGTTGGAGTCATTAAAATTAATTTTTCAACCACTCCACAAATTTCTTGTTAACAAACTATATTTTGCAAGTTGATTTGGACAGCTTGGAAAATTCCAGAAAATAATGCCATGGCTTTGGAAGCTTCTGATAGGCTAATTGACATCATTTGAGTTAATTGGATGACTGTGTATGTATTTCAAGGCCGACCTTCAAACTCAGTGCCTCTTGTCGTAGCAGAATCAGAATTAGTTAGGTAACATTGATAAATAAGATGTTTTATCTACTTTCATAAATATGCTTATGTGGTAAAAGTCACTTGGGGCCCAGAGAGGAGAGAGGTCAGGATTGTCTTCATATGTGAGGGTATCTGTTAAACCATGTGAAGGGCTCCACAATGTCTGTACACCAGTCACTCCCTACTTTTCCCATTGGGGGGAGGAGTATGGCAGTGTCTGGAACCATTGTATGTCCCCTCTGATGTCAAAACTTGTCTTTCATAGTATATGACCTAGAGGCTCACTCCTCTCAGGGAGCTTGTCCAGGGGTGGGTTGTATTTGAGATGAGAGTATCTAGAATTGACAATTGATATATGTCATTGGATGAGGTAATGTTTTGGTAATATGAAGTACCAAGAATGAGAAGTAGAACCTTGTCTTAGAGAGCAAACTGAACGATAATGTATAGCTAATGCCATCTGGTGTCGTGTCTTTACTATCATTAAATTGAAGACTTAGTTTTTATCAAAGATTCCTGTAGTTAGTATTACGCTATTAAACTGAATAATCATGTAACTGTAATTAACTAGGAAGTTGGGGCACCAAGGAAAGTATTCAGATTAAAGTTATAATTTCCCAATATAACCTTTCAGATATTTTCATATCTGATCAATAGTCTTCTGATTAATGATTTATTTAAACTCATGTTAGTCTCATTCCAAACGTCGTAAATTGTTGGATATCTGCACGAACCCAGTCTTCACTATGAGTCATCCATACATCAACTGTCTTAAATAATTTATTTATTACTAACTAAGTAATTCACAGAAATGCATAAACAAACAAACATGGTAAATGTGGTTACATGAAATGATAGGAAAATGTGCCCTAGTGGGCTGAACCGGCATGGCGGCTTGTTAGACAAAGGAGAAGTGGGGGTCGACTAAGAAGTCACTACAGAGTTAATAATTATAACAATTGAAATGCTAATCCTTTACACATGAACACTCACTCATTCGGGAACAATTGCAATGAATCAATATATTTACGCTCAGATTTTTTTTTTTTTTTGCAGACCTCCACAAGTCTGGTTCATCCTTGGGAGCAATTTCCAAATGCCTGAAGGTACCATATTCATCTGTACAAACAATAGTACGACAGTATAAACACCATGGGATCACTCAGCCGTCATGCCGCTCAGAAAGCTTACCAGAAACATTTGACCCACTGAGCAGCAAAAGGGGGACAAGGAGGTGGAGACTTTCTTGTTTCGTCTTTCTTTTATCCTCTTTGTACTGTCTTGTTAAAAATAACGCCGTCTTGTAACTGCTGTGAAAGAAAATAATTTGTCCTCACAGTTAATCAACACTAATCCATTGAACAAGTTTACAGGTTAAAGAAACCAAAAGGATATTTTATAATTTGAGTGAACTATCAGTCATTCTAGCAGTGACTCAATGATTATGTCCACAGAGTAGGAAAGGCTCACCTATGAAAATTATCACAAAAATCAGGCATACCAGTCCAGGCAAGGTCAGATGAATCCAAGTCCAACAGCCTGATAAGATTCATCACAGGTTAAATATAATATAGTATTACATTCACACAGAGGATCTACTCCTAACATTTGAACAGAAATGTCCTGTAAAAACCTGCTCTGTTTAAGTCATCTGTAGGTGTCTTCTAACTAGGCTGTTTTTCTGACCATCTTTTGCTTTTAGTTATTTTGCATCACTTTGTGACTGGTGCTGATGTATAGGGCTTTATACATTGGATTGATTGATTGATTGATTGATCGATCTCACCTGGGCCGATAATGCTCTTGTGGATGTACAGACCTTGCAGGGAGACGTGTGACACTCTACAGGAATATATTGCGCACCCCGAGTCCTGAGGGGAGGGCCGCAGCCGGACGAAGGCTGCCACAGAGTGAGTATTGTCATGATGTTGGAGGTGACTAGAGCGCAAGATGTTCCCCAGCTTCTCAGGCCGTTGACCACTGCTAGTCTCCTTGAAAAGGTCAATCTCCACATCCAGGGGGTAAAAGCCATTAGCCTCACACACTACGCTGGGGATCTGCTCCTCCTTTGTGGTCAAGGAAACATCAGGAGGCTCTGAGGGAGAAGAGTGAAACACAAAAGATGGGCATCTAGTGTCTGCCATGCACCTGTGTGATTATTTAAAGTTGCACTTCCTCAAGTCATTAAGACATTTTCAATGATTTCAATTCACTTCCTGATTTGACTGAATTGAAAACTAAATTGACCCCAACACAGTGAGCTGCCTCCCTCATACCCCCAGAGGTCTCACCTATGATGTGCAGCGCAATGTCCACACTCCCGTTGAGTGGGGGTACGCGGACGGAACACACGTACGTCCCCTCACTGCTCACCTTGGTGATGGGCACAGTCAGGGAGGCATCCCCCCCGGCAATGCCCTTCACTGCCACCCCGCTGCCCTCTGTCTGACCTGAGCGGCTGGAGTAGCTGAACAGCTTGGTCCGGCGCCCTCCACGCCGCTGAAAATGCCACTCGACTGTAAGGTGAGGGACCTTGTGGTCCACGGCAAACTGACAGTGCAGGGTCGTCTCTTTCTGCAGGCCCACCCGCACGGATGGAGAGCGGGTCATAAGCACCATCACAGCTACATAAAGACAGGCCACAGGGAGAGTGTGAGGAAGGTAAGGGCAATAGAGGAGAGGTACACAGACAGATCTTAGGTTGGACCACTGCCATACATACCTGTATAAAATCATAGACATAAGAGTATATGTTAAAGTGTATGCTGTATTTGTATGTACACTGCTCAAAAAAATAAAGGGAACACTTAAACAACACAATGTAACTCCAAGTCAATCACACTTCAGTGAAATCAAACTGTCCACTTAGGAAGCAACACTGATTGACAATACATTTCACATGCTGTTGTGCAAATGGAATGGACAACAGGTGGAAATTATAGGCAATTAGCAAGATACCCCCAATAATGGAGTGGTTCTGCAGGTGGTGAACACAGACCACTTCTCAGTTCCTATGCTTCCTGGCTGATGTTTTGGTCACTTTTGAATGCTGGCGGTGCTTTCACTCTAGTGGTAGCATGAGACGGAGTCCACAACCCACACAAGTGGCTCAGGTAGTGCAGCTCATTCAGGATGGCACATCAATGCGAGCTGTGGCTGTCACAAGCATTTCGCTACACTCGCATTAACATCTGCTAACCATGTGTATGTGACAAATAAAATTTGATTTGATTTGAAGAAGGTTTGCTGTGTCTGTCAGCGTAGTGTCCAGAGCATGGAGGCACTACCAGGAGACAGGCCAGTACATCAGGAGTAGTGTGGTTTTCCACTTTAATTTTGAGTGTGACTCCAGATCCAGACCTCCATGAGTTGATAAATTTGATTTCCATTGATAATGTGTGTGTGATTTTGTTGTCAGCACATTCAACTATGTAAAGAAAAAAGTATTTAATAAGAATATTTCATTCATTCAGATCTAGGATGTGTTATTTTAGTGTTCCCTTGAATTTTTTGAGCAGTGTATGTCCACAATACAAAAGAAATCCATTGGTCTGCACCATACCTGAGGCACTGATTTTTTCTTTAACTCCGATGGTGAGCCAGCTGAAGAAGTCTGGCTGGTGGGCCGACATGGTCGTGGCAGGGGTGACTCTGAGAAAGGAGGTGATGTTGAAGAGGCCTGCGGTGTGCCGCAGTGTGCAGGTGAACCAGATGTCGTGCCCCATTCCTCCCAGGCTTGGCCAGCGCACACGGCTCATCCCTTTGCTGTACCTGTGGATGTCACACTGCAGTCGATCCACCGGACCCTCCACAAACTTCCTCATATCCACCTTAGATGCTGGGGAAGATACATCTGGGTTAGAATTCCAACAAACACAAGTAGCAGAAAAACAATGACTTTGTATCTAAGTTGTTTCTCTTACTCAGGGTTGTTGTGGTAGAAAATGTGTGGATAATCCCAGAGCCCTACACTCTTTGAAAAAGGGTTCCAAAAGGGTTATTTGGCTGTCCCCATAGGACCGTGGTGGCCAACAGGGCGACGATGAAGCCAACGATAAAGGCTTTCGCTCCTTTTTCCCCGCTGTTGGCATTAGGTGCAATTGATTCAGATGACCTGTGCACCGGGTAAGCAACACGTTCCAATTTTTAACCCTTTAATGTCACACCGGGTATGTGTGTCTAAATCGAGTGTGCCTACTGCGCTGGCCAATTATTTGACAGTGTCTCTGTGGTCATTGTTTTAAATGTTTAATTCAGCACTGTCACTGTTTTTAATCAACACTATTACAAAACAAACTATTCTCTGTACTTCCACTCACGCTACAATGTACAGTGCCTTGCGAAAGTATTCGGCCCCCTTGAACTTTGCGACCTTTTGCCACATTTCAGGCTTCAAACATAAAGATTTAAACTGTATTTTTTTGTGAAGAATCAACAACAAGTGGGACACAATCATGAAGTGGAACGACATTTATTGGATATTTCAAACTTTTTTAACAAATCAAAAACTGAAAAATTGGGCATGCAAAATTATTCAGCCCCCTTAAGTTAATACTTTGTAGCGCCACCTTTTGCTGCGATTACAGCTGTAAGTCGCTTGGGGTATGTCTCTATCAGTTTTGCACATCGAGAGACTGAAATTTTTTCCCATTCCTCCTTGCAAAACAGCTCGAGCTCAGTGAGGTTGGATGGAGAGCATTTGTGAACAGCAGTTTTCAGTTCTTTCCACAGATTCTCGATTGGATTCAGGTCTGGACTTTGACTTGGCCATTCTAACACCTGGATATGTTTATTTTTGAACCATTCCATTGTAGATTTTGCTTTATGTTTTGGATCATTGTCTTGTTGGAAGACAAATCTCCGTCCCAGTCTCAGGTCTTTTGCAGACTCCATCAGGTTTTCTTCCAGAATGGTCCTGTATTTGGCTCCATCCATCTTCCCATCAATTTTAACCATCTTCCCTGTCCCTGCTGAAGAAAAGCAGGCCCAAACCATGATGCTGCCACCACCATGTTTGACAGTGGGGATGTGTGTTCAGGGTGATGAGCTGTGTTGCTTTTACGCCAAACATAACGTTTTGCATTGCTGCCAAAAAGTTCAATTTTGGTTTCATCTGACCAGAGCACCTTCTTCCACATGTTTGGTGTGTCTCCCAGGTGGCTTGTGGCAAACTTTAAACAACACTTTTTATGGATATCTTTAAGAAATGGCTTTCTTCTTGCCACTCTTCCATAAAGGCCAGATTTGTGCAATATACGACTGATTGTTGTCCTATGGACAGAGTCTCCCACCTCAGCTGTAGATCTGACATCTTCCGTCAAGATAGAACTGCTAAAGGGGAGGAGTTGCAGTCTACTGCAGAGATAGCCTGCAAAGTAATGTCATACTTTCCAGGTCCATACCCAAACAGTTCGAACTACTAATTTTGAAAATTACTCTCTCCAGAAATAAGTCTCTCACTGTTGCCGCCTGCTACCGACCCCCTCAGCCCCCAGCTGTGCCCTGGACACCATTTGTGAATTGATCGCCCCCATCTAGCCTCAGAGTTTGTTCTGTTAGGTGACCTAAACTGGGATATGCTTAACACCCCGCCAGTCCTACAATCTAAGCTAGATGCCCTCAATCTCACACAAATCATCAAGGAACCCACCAGGTACAACCCTAACTCTGTAAACAAGGGCACCCTCATAGACGTCATCCTGACCAACTGGCCCTCCAAATACACCTCCGCTGTCTTCAACCAGGATCTCAGCGATCACTGCCTCATTGCCTGTATCCGCTACGGAGCCGCAGTCAAACGACCACCCCTCATCACTGTCAAACGCTCCCTAAAACACTTCTGTGAGCAGGCCTTTCTAATCGACCTGGCCCGGGTATCCTGGAAGGACATTGACCTCATCCCGTCAGTTGAGGATGCCTGGTCATTCTTTAAAAGTAACTTCCTCACCATTTTAGATAAGCATGCTCCGTTCAAAAAATGCAGAACTAAGAACAGATACAGTCCTTGGTTCACCCCAGACCTGACTGCCCTCGACCAGCACAAAAACATCCTGTGGCGGACTGCAATAGCATCGAATAGTCCCTGGGATATGCAACTGTTCAGGGAAGTCCGGAACCAATACACGCAGTCAGTCAGGAAAGCTAAGGCCAGCTTCTTCAGGCAGAAGTTTGCATCATGTAGCTCCAACTCCAAAAAGTTCTGGGACACTGTGAAGTCCATGGAGAACAAGAGCACCTCCTCCCAGCTGCCCACTGCACTGAGGCTAGGTAACACGGTCACCACCGATAAATCCATGATTATCGAAAACTTCAATAAGCATTTCTCAACGGCTGGCCATGCCTTCCGCCTGGCTACTCCAACCTCGGCCAACAGCTCTGCCCCCGGCAGCTCCTCGCCCAAGCCTCTCCAGGTTCTCCTTTACCCAAATCCAGATAGCAGATGTTCTGAAAGAGCTGCAAAACCTGGACCCGTACAAATCAGCTGGGCTTGACAATCTGGACCCCTATTTCTGAAACTTTCCGCCGCCATTGTCGCAACCCCTATTACCAGCCTGTTCAACCTCTCTTTCATATCGTCTGAGATCCCCAAGGATTGAAAGCTGCCGCAGTCATCCCCTCTTCAAAGGGGGAGACACCCTGGACCCAAACTGTTACAGACCTATATCCATCCTGCCCTGCCTATCTAAGGTCTTCGAAAGCCAAGTCAACAAACAGGTCACTGACCATCTCGAATCCCACCGTACCTTCTCCGCTGTGCAATCTGGTTTCCGAGCCGGTCACGGGTGCACCTCAGCAACACTCAAGGTACTAAACGATATCATAACCGCCATCGATAAAAGACAGTACTGTGCAGCCGTCTTCATTGACCTTGCCAAGGCTTTCGACTCTGTCAATCACCATATTCTTATCGGCAGACTCAGTAGCCTCGGTTTTTCGGATGACTGCCTTGCCTGGTTCACCAATTACTTTGCAGACAGAGTTCAGTGTGTCAAATCGGAGGGCATGCTGTCCGGTCCTCTGGCAGTCTCTATGGGGGTGCCACAGGGTTCAATTCTCGGGCCGACTCTTTTCTCTGTATATATCAATGACGTTGCTCTTGCTGCGGGCGATTCCCTGATCCACCTCTACGCAGACGACACCATTCTATATACTTTCGGCCCGTCATTGGACACTGTGCTATCCAACCTCCAAACAAGCTTCAATGCCATACAACACTCCTTCCGTGGCCTCCAACTGCTCTTAAACGCTAGTAAAACCAAATGCATGCTTTTCAACCGATCGCTGCCTGCACCCGCATGCCCGACTAGCATCACCACCCTGGATGGTTCCGACCTTGAATATGTGGACATCTATAAGTACCTAGGTGTCTGGCTAGACTGCAAACTCTCCTTCCAGACTCATATCAAACATCTCCAATCGAAAATCAAATCAAGAGTCGGCTTTCTATTCCGTAACAAAGCCTCCTTCACTCACGCCGCCAAGCTTACCCTAGTAAAACTGACTATCCTTCCGATCCTCGACTTCGGCGATGTCATCTACAAAATGGCTTCCAACACTCTACTCAGCAAACTGGATGCAGTCTATCACAGTGCCATCCGTTTTGTCACTAAAGCACCTTATACCACCCACCACTGCGACCTGTATGCTCTAGTCGGCTGGCCCTCATTACATATTCGTCGCCAGACCCACTGGCTCCAGGTCATCTACAAGTCCATGCTAGGTAAAGCTCCGCCTTATCTCAGTTCACTGGTCACGATGGCAACACCCATCCGTAGCACGCGCTCCAGCAGGTGTATCTCACTGATCATCCCTAAAGCCAACACCTCATTTGGCCGCCTTTCGTTCCAGTACTCTGCTGCCTGTGACTGGAACGAATTGCAAAAATCGCTGAAGTTGGAGACTTTTATCTCCCTCACCAACTTCAAACATCAGCTATCTGAGCAGCTAACCGATCGCTGCTGCTGTACATAGTCTATTGGTAAATAGCCCACCCATTTTCACCTACCTCATCCCCATACTGTTTTTATTTATCTACTTGCTCTTTTGCACACCAATATCTCTACCTGTACATGACCATCTGATCATTTATCACTCCAGTGTTAATCTGCAAAATTGTAATTATTCGCCTACCTCCTCATGCCTTTTGCACACATTGTATATAGACTCCCCCTTTGTTTTCTACTGTGTTATTGACTTGTTAATTGTTTATTCCATGTGTAACTCTGTGTTGTCTGCTCACACTGCTATGCTTTATCTTGGCCAGGTCGCAGTTGCAAATGAGAACTTGTTCTCAACTGGCCTACCTGGTTAAATAAAGGTGAAATAAAAAAATTAAAAAAATTAAAAAATCTCTGCCGTTCATCCAGAGTGATCATGGGCCTCTTGGCTGCATCTCTGATCAGTCTTCTCCTTGTATGAGCTGAAAGTTTAGAGGGACGGCCAGGTCTTGGTAGATTTGCAGTGGTCTGATACTCCTTCCATTTCAATATTATCGCTTGCACAGTGCTCCTTGGGATGTTTAAAGCTTGGGAAATCTTTTTGTATCCAAATCCGGCTTTAAACTTCTTCACAACAGTATCTCGGACCTGCCTTGTGTGTTCCTTGTTCTTCATGATGCTCTCTGTGCTTTTAACGGACCTCTGAGACTATCACAGTGCAGGTGCATTTATACGGAGACTTGATTACACACAGGTGGATTGTATTTATCATCATTAGTCATTTAGGTCAACATTGGATCATTCAGAGATCCTCACTGAACTTCTGGAGAGAGTTTGCTGCACTGAAAGTAAAGGGGCTGAATAATTTAGCACGCCCAATTTTTCAGTTTTAGATTTGTTAAAAAAGTTTGAAATATCCAATAAATGTCGTTCCACTTCATGATTGTGTCCCACTTGTTGATTCTTCACAAAAAATACAGTTTTATATCTTTATGTTTGAAGCCTGAAATGTGGCAAAAGGTCGCAAAGTTCAAGGGGGCGAATACTTTCGCAAGGCACTGTATGAGTAGCCAAGTGTATCGATAGCTCTACATTTTTCCTATTATTAGCAGCTCACGTGTTTATTTTAATATCGAGGAATATTTCACATTCTCTTGTCAAAGGAACGACAGAAGTTTGTGCATGAGGCAGATGTGGTGCTACTCAGTTTCGCCATTGTTTGAAGACGGTGTCCCCCGCTCTGTTCAGTCTCACCGGAGGCCTCTCCTTAGACTAATGGCGTGTTCATAAAAACTGGGAACTCAGAAATGCCAGATTTCTGTGTGTTCAAGACAACTGGGAAGTCGGGGGGAAAAAGTGATCCTACTGGGAAAAAATAGTTTTGAAAGGTCATCTAACTCGGAATTCAAGTTGGAACCTCGGGCATCTTTCATGAGCTCCGACTTTCCGACCTTGAAGATCCCTAAAGTCTAGATTTGACCCCCCCCCCCATCAGTCCAGTAAAATAAAAAGCTAATTATTTACATTTATGCTACGCAAGTGCTACAACAACTGATCTATTTTGTTATCAAAGCTTGAGTTTTGAAATATAATATGGTCTAAGAATAACAATATTGCCAGGCATAGAGCTAATATGCTGTGATCACGTATATTAGTCCTGCAGCCCAAACATAATGCCTACAGAACAGTTTATAGGTTAATGTTATTTTGTTTAAAATTCAAATTTTAAAAATCAGAGCAGTGATCTTGACTCCTCATAAAAGTTTTGTGAACACTGCCATAGGACTAGGAGAACCCTTCTTGGTTTCAGATACAACTCTTTTGGCTTCTGTGTAGAACCCTCTGGGGAAAGGGTTCTAACTGGAACCAAAAAGGGTTCTTCAAAGGGTTGTCATATAGGGAAAGACTTAGAAAAAAGGTGCTAAGAGTGTATAAACCATACCAATCGCTCTGGATAAACCCTAATGCAAAACACACAGCGTAATAGGTGGGTAAAGTAATGACAAAAATAAACATAGTATTTGAGTTTAGGCTCCACGGATCTGACTCACCTGCAACAAGGAATGTGATTGAGTCAGACAACAAAGCGCTGTTCCCCGAGTTGTCAAACTGCAACACGGCATCTCTGTGGCTGTTATTACTTTCAATGTGTCCTCAGCATTTGTCCATACATACTCATCTGTCAGTCGACAGCGCAGCCATTGCACCTGTAGGAATCCTAGCACACCTGGGAAGAATATAGAATGGTGCTGAGCGATTAAACGGCATTTAATTTCGGTTGTTTTATGTATGGTTAGTATACAATTTATACCTTTTTCCTAATTTACTAATTTACCGACGTTGGATTAATTACTTGAAATCCATTTAGATTTTTTGTTCAGCGCATAAACGTAGTAATTAACCATAAAAAAACATAATTCATTGCGGCAGTTTATTCCTGCTCAAACGGATCAGAGAGGAAAGAGGCGAAGCGAGAGGTTTCACTCTCGGCAAAATCTGTCCAAAACAAACCCAATGGGTTTCCTATGGGTTTCTACCTAGCTTGTCGCATGCCTTCCCGTCTTTGGGACAACGCCTCCCATTGTTAGGGCGGAGACATGAGCGTCTCGTTATTATATAATGATATATAACTATGTTACAATATAATGATCTTTGGACGTAAGGTTAGCGATACACACAGACCGTCTGAAAGAGGAATGTACACAACACAACGATGAGAAGGACAGAGACAGTTCGTGAAAGTATGATTTATCTACTTTGAAGAACTAGTCAAATGATTTCTTGAGACAACTCTGCAGCATAATTAGGCAGGCTAGCTAAATAGGATAACTACGGTATGGGGAGGACATCATGTTAGATGGCCTGGCTGGGTGACTGTTACTGTCTGAGCAGAGTTGATTACTTTAAGGAATGACAAATAATAAAGTCACCAAAGAAAAACTAGTAATATACACAAAATAAATATTGTATTATTTCATAGTCATTTCCTATTTTGCTATTGATGTCTACCCAATGTTTTGGCAATTGAATGTTCATTATTTTCATTTAAATGCTCTATTTTATAATGCATTTTATGTTTTTTAAAATCGAAAACCATTATATATTTTTTTTTTAATAATCAACAAACCGACCTAAAAAAACAAACAGTAATCGCTCAACACTAATAGGGAGGTTGTGAACCGCCACAACAGGGATGAAAGATAGAATAAAGGGTAAACAGAAAATAATAATATTAATAGCATAATATATGTTCTAATTTACCTGCATATGGAATTAAACAAAGGAGAACAGTGAAGATTTTCATGTTGTTCAATATCTCCTCTCTCGTTGCAAATGAAACAAGTTAAACTAGTTTTAGAAGTTTTACTTTCATTTCTACCACCATAGTTTGCATAGCATAGATAGATTGAACCTAGATCTTTGGCTAGAGGCAGGACAGGAGAGAAACAACATGGCTGCTCAATCTGTGGTAAAAGATTCACTAAGAAGGCTTCTCTGCTGACACATGTGAAAAACATCCACAAAGCAAGAAGACAAGACAAAAAATGAACGAAGAAAGAAAATTAGGACAGACACAGAGAGTAGATTTGTACAATAAATGCATTATGTGGGTGGTATACTGTATCAACACAGAATAAAACAATAAAAGCCCTGTGATTGTAGTGACTGCCCATTACTGCTTATCAATTATCAACCATTTATAGACATTACATATTTGTTTTTCATAAATGAATTGCAAGAAGCGGGTAGTAAATCTTTATATACACACACCTCACCAAATGCATTACCATGTATTACAGTGATGTCAATCATTAGTTTACTTGTCTTAACTTTTGTGTTGTCCTGTCAAGCCATTGGGGCAAGATAAAGTTGTCAATTGGCCAGTGTAACTTGATTGGCGGCTATGGGTGCATACTCTTGCCTATGATTAGCCAACTTTATGGAGGAGTTGTCAGATTATGCGTCTGTCTGTTGGGCAGTGATGAAGTCAATGTCCTATTAATTTGATGTTGAAAAGCGGTGAAGTATTCTTTAAAGAATTTACTAATAGTAGTACTATTATAACTAACAAGACTGAACTGTGCCTAGGTCACCAGCAGGCAGTCCTTAACTGCGCTCTCCCTCTTGCACCAATCAAAGAGCTGCATGTCCACAAAGTTTCAAATCCCAATCAGGAGCAGCATACAGAGACAAATGTAATCCTAAAAAGGAGGCATTTACGTCAGATAGCATATCACATAGTATTAAGTCATGCATGCTACATACTGTCCTGGGACAAGAGAGCGAATACAGTTTAAAGTTCTCATCAGAACTGAAAATTCGATCTGGTCTGACCCAAGTCCGGTGAGCTGAACCGCGGAGCACTGGCCCGACATCACATAAATTAAATAAGCCCGAAAAAAGCCTGATTTCTAGAAAACAGTAGGCTATATTGATGTGAACTGGTGTTGAGAACAACAATGCGGAGGCGGGCATGTGAAGATATGAGGAAACAGTCATTGGGCCTAGAAAAAGCGCAGAGAGAGGAAAACTCACATTAGTTATCAACTGAATGATGAAAATATTGGAATAAAGTAGGCTAATGGAATTGAAGGCATGTATCAAATTCTTGCATATACTGAAACTCCCAGTCATCTATAACCGTTATACTAATTTAAAGAAATAGTTGTGTGTGGTCAGCACCATCTTGAGCGCCATCGCTCTGCTTTGAGACAACCGTGGGGGACATAAATCAATCAATGTCAGATCTTTGTTTCCACTGAATCTCCGTTTGGATATTTAGTAACAATTAGGTTTGGAAAATGTTAGCTAAATTTAGCTGAGTGCTAATGATCATCTGATAAGTACATTTTATACAAGTTAATTTTGCTCTTCACTCGCATAGTAGCCTGTCCTACTCCCAACAAAAAGCCTGTGATTTGTCTGATAACCAATGTGATTTGGTTTCGATGAATCTGTCTGTATATTTGGTTAATTGATCTCTGCTCGGACAAGTGGAGGTGGTATAGCTCATTTATTCGTTTTCTCATCTATCACCGATCAGAAACATTTGCCATGCAATAATGTAGCCTGAATCATGTGTATTATTTATCTATTGACTCGCGTAGTAGCCTTGTAAGCATATACCAATCATTTTATATTGAAAGCCTTTTAATTCAGCTTGTGTCATGCTAATGTTGCTTTTTGTGACAGGCTGAAACAACTTTAAAGATGACGACCACAAAATGTAAAATCCTCTGAAGTTCTTGCGAGGGAACAACATTATCGGTGCTTATTATCGGATGTATTAGGTTACGAAATCCGACTTTTTGGATATAATGTTAATTATAAACTGGGTGGTTCGATCCCTGAATGCTGGTTGGCTGAAAGCCGTATGGGTATGACAAAACATTTATTTTCACTGCTGTAATTACGTTGGTAGCCAGTTAATAATAGCAATAAGGCACCTCGGGGTTTGTGGTATATATATGGTGAATATACCTCTTGACTAAGGGCTGTATCCAGGCACTCCACGCGAACAGCCCTTAGCCATGGTACATTGGCATATTCCACACCCCTCGGACCTTATTGCATAAATATATGTTAGAGAAAGACCCAACTGAACGACTAATAACACGAATAATCATATTTGGCTTGGTAACATATATTTAAGGAATATATATATATATATATATATATATAAGGAAGTTATATATATATATATATATAAGGAAGTTCAATGTCATCACCAAAATGCGTTTTCGTGGGTGGATCCTGTCTATTGTCTTCTTCTTCCTTTAGTACCAGCGGGTGGCGAGTCCATAAACCACCTCACAGCAACCCCATAAGGTTGGGGTTTTACTGCAAGGTACAAACCAGTTAACAGTCGATGCCTAAGTGCATCGTGTATGAGTGTGTAACAGTATAACTTTAGACCGTCCCCTCGCCCATACCCGGGCGCGAACCACACTGCACACATCAACAACAGTCACCCACGAAGCGTCGTTACCCATCGCTCCACAAAAGCCGCGGCCCTTGCAGAGCACGGGGAACTACTACTTCAAGGTCTCAGAGCAAGTAACGTCACCGATTGAAACGCTATTTAGCGCGCACCGCTAACTAAGCTAGCCGTTTCACATCCGTTACAAGTGCATACTGTGTTTTACGTGCACTTCACTGTTTTTCCCGTATCCCGTATTCAATAGCATTCTTAATTTCTCCTGGTAACTGCATTCTCTGGTTTAGTTAAAGCTGGTCTGTGCCTTCCAGTAAAACCCATCCACATTTTGATAAACTATGAGTGAGAAAACGGTTCTAATTAGTAATGTGATGATCATTTATTGCATGAACTGAATTGGAAAACGCATTGAAACACAAATTGGAAAACGCATTGAAACACAGATGATTATTGTTAACTCCAACAGCTTGGAGCGGATGTGGCAGCCCCCAAACACGTTTCAGTCGACTGAGAGTTGGGAATTCAGCTAGTTTGCCTTCGTCAACGAGGAAAGAATGGTGGTCACAAACAAAAACCCTCTTTGACTTTTACTTCTGCGTTGTCTTCTTCTTCTGTTTGCATCAGCAGGTAGCGAGCCCATAAACATAACACAGTGCCCATATTCATTTTTGATCATTACCTCATCATTCAAATCATATCAAACTTTTTCACATAATTCACATAGAACATTTTACAAAAGTAAATCCATCACACAGCTATTCATCTGAAACCCACAGTATGAATGATTCAGAGTTGCTTTGCTTTCCTAAAAGTGTTGTCCACATCCTGCCTTTTTACTCCCACCTTCTGACAGAAGATCTCTTAGCTCTAATTTCTTTCAGTTTTTGTCCAGCTTTCTTACTTTGGGGGAGCTGGGATCCAATAGTGGGCTAGGATGCAATGGTGGGCTTCTGTCAAGTCCTACTGGGTCGCTGCTTAAGGATGAGCGGTGGCTGGAGGTATTGTTTTGATTATCTGGAGGTTCACAGGGAATGTCGAGACCTTTTAGGTTGGTCTCAGTGCCAAAAGGTTTGAGATTCACTGGTTTAGAGTCACTCTCTCTGTTCTCCACAGTCTGAGTTTGGGGAAGAGTCAAGGACTGAAGTGGGTCCTCTTGATCACATTCACTTTTCACACAGGAAGGAGTGAATATGAACTCTATGATATCAGGCTCCAGCACTTGAAGCTGCTCTTCCTCCTGACTGGTCCTGAGTTCCTCTTTAATCTGTGTGGGCTCTGGTTCTTCCTGCCCCAGACTGGAACTCCACTCCTGCTTACAGTGCTGCTGCTCAGAGGAAATCTCCTCTTCAGAGACAGCGAGAGAGGACTGGAGGGAGTCTGGAGGGAAGGAGAGGAGGAGCAGACGTTATCTATATTCCACAGAATGAAACAGAACACTTGAATTATAGATCTCTATGAACTTTACAGCCTTTAGACATGCTTGGGTGCAGATATCTAGGTATTTCCTCTCGATGACACAAGCACTATAGGGCTTGGGCTCTAATGCCTACTATGGAACACACTGCGGTCAATGTGTCCAAAAGTCCAGACACTGTAACCTTTAATAATCCACAAACTTAGAAACTCTACATTCATATCACCCCAAAATAATTTGATCAAATACAAATTATACACTTACTGTGCGCCCACAGATGATTTTTGCATTGCACATTTACCTGAACTACGACACTTCCTGAGCTAATATGGAAACATGGGAGGGAATTTTTAAAAAGTTGGCTCAAATCTTTTGTAATTTTCTTTTGCCATTTTAGGATGCTAATTAAGTTGTGTTGAAGGTCTCCAAAACCATATTGCAAACAAGTATAAATTGTACTTAGACCATTTCATGCTTATCCCCTCAGCGAATCAAAAGGAAGATTCAATGTATGTCTCCAATGAAATGCATTGGAGTAGGGATGTTGAACATTCAGCCTGCTGCACAGTCATATGGAAGCTCTAGTCTAGAGCACCTGGTTAAATTGTGGTTAGGCTTTTTTTTTTTTTAACTCTGTCTATAGTTACAGTAGTAAGAAATATGTAATAGTTGTAAAAATAAAAACATCTGAGTGTGCTTGATTTAATATCATCCTAAATTGAAATAGTAAATGATTTTGACATTTAATTATTTTATATTTCGCAACTTTCCCCATGTTGTTACTACATTACACAGAGTAACATTTTCACCATTGTCAAGAGAATTTTCAATCCCAATGATAATTACTAACAATCAATAGCTTTGACTAATCCCCGAGGTTTGTAAGACCATGGGTATAATAATAATTAGTCAAAGACTCAGTTTATGCAAAAGGCTAGTACAGTTTGCTAGCCAGTTTGAATTGTTCTTCTGTATTTTACTAGGCACACACACACACACGCTCCTAAGCTACGCCTTGCTCAGACAGTCTGTGTTTTTCCACTATACTGATACATTGTTTAACCTGATTCCGACTAAAACTACACACATCATCAGATTATAATTTTATGACTCTAATCAATTTCATACAGTTATAAGCTTTCAGAGTGGAATTATTTTATCAACCACACAAGAATGACAGGAAATACACATCGTTTTTTTTACCTCAGATTGGTGATGTTAGTATAAAAGTTTATAGTCATCACGATGACACACAATTGATTGCCTAATTCAGATCAATATCTTTGTTATTGTGCCAGTGTTTGTCATAAGCGCCTGTCGGTAATGGGACTTAGAATGCAGCTGTAAATAAATGCAGCTATAAATATCTCTGGCCTCAATACAATACATGGACGAGGGTCAAACTATCACTCAAATGAGAGCCAACACTAGTAGCTATTTAGAAATGTATATGCAGTGATGATTCTGCGAAATTAATTAGTATAAATACTGCTGTTAAAATTGTGTTATAACTTTGTAATTATATTATTTAATTGAGCATATATATTCAGTTACTACCTATCCTGAATTATAATGCTATTTACTTTCCTCATGAGAATGGATACAGACTATACCATATAGACATACTGACAAGCTGAATGTGCTTTGTACATTAAGTTATACCAGCTCCAGTACAGAGATGAGAGACTCAGGTGACTTACTAAACATCTAAACACAATTAACAATTGAAACAATTAACACAGCAGACAAAAACAAGGTTTGACCACTCCTCAAAAATGGCTTCACTCCAGCTCCTCAAAAGAGGCAAAGGCAGTCTTTTTCTTGTTGTCAACTGCCTCCACATAAACTGTGTTCTGTTGATTATTGTTGCCGTAGCAATAGCAACAATGAAAGTGTGTCGCATTTCAACAACTGAAGCCACACGTTATGATCGTGAACTCTGAAAGAGAGGAATAACAGTAAAGTAACAAGTTATACAACTTAATTAAATACACCGATGTCACTGAAAAACAGGGCAAATCAAAAAACGTGAACGTCAAATATATTCAATAAACAAAGAAATAAATAGTTTATTGAATAATTTCATTATTGTATACAGTGGGGGGGTATTTAATCCCCTGCTGATTTTGTACGTTTGCCCACTGACAAAGAAATTATCAGTCTATAATTTTAATGGTAGGTTTATTTGAACAGTAAGAGACAGAATAACAACAACAAAAAATCCAGAAAAACACATGTCAAAAATGTTATAAATTGATTTGCATTTTAATGAGGGAAATAAGTTTTTGACCCCTCTCAATCAGAAAGATTTCTTGCTCCCAGGTGTCTTTTATACGGGTAACGAGCTGAGGTTAGGAGCACACTCTTAAAGGGAGTGCTCTTAATCTCAGCTTGTTACCTGTATAAAAGTCACCTGTCCACAGAAGCAATCAATCAGATTCCAAACTCTCTACCATGGCCAAGACCAAAGAGCTCTCCAAGGATGTCAGGGACAAGATTGTTGACCTACACAAGGCTGGAATGGGCTACAAGACCATCGCCAAGCAGCTTGGTGAGAAGGTGACGACAGTTGGTGCGATTATTCGCAAATGGAAGAAACACAAAATAACTGTCAATCTCCCTCGGCCTGGGGCTCCATGCAAGATCTCACCTCCTGGAGTTGAAATGATCATGAGAACGGTGAGGAATCAGTCCAGAACTACACAGGAGGATCTTGTCAATGATCTCAAGGCAGCTGGGACCATAGTCACCAAGAAAACAGTTGGTAACACACTACACTGTGAAGGACTGAAATCTGGCAGTGCCCGCAATGTCCCCCTGCTCAAGAAAACTCATATACATGCCCGTCTGAAGTTTGCCAATAAACAGCTGAATGATTCAGAGGACAACTGGGTGAAAGTGTTGTGATCAGATGAGACCAAAATGGAGCTCTTTGGCATCAACTCAACTTGCCGTGTTTGGAGGAGGAATGCTGCCTATGACCCCAAGAACACCATCCCCACCGTCAAACATGGAGGTGGAAACATTATGCTTTGGGGGTGTTTTTCTGCTAAGGGGACAGGACAACTTCACCGCATCAAAGGGACGATGGACGGGGCCATGTACCATCAAATCTTGGGTGAGAACCTCCTTCCCTCAGCCAGGGCATTGAAAATGGGTCGTGAATGGGTATTCCAGCATGACAATGACCCAAAACACACAGCCAAGGCAACAAAGGAGTGGCTCAAGAAGAAGCACATTAAGGTCCTGGAGTGGCCTAGCCAGTCTCCAGACCGTAATCCCATAGAAAATCTGTGGAGGGAGCTGAAGGTTCGAGTTGCCAAACGTCAGCCTCAACCTTAATGGACTTGGAGAAGATGTGCAAAGAGGAGTGGGACAAAATCCCTCCTGAGATGTGTGCAAACCTGGTTGCCAACTACAAGAAACGTCTGACCTCTGTGATTGCCAACAAGAGTTTTGCCACCAAGTACTAAATCATGTTTTGCAGAGGGGTCAAATACTTATTTCCCTCATTAAAATGCAAATCAATTTATAACATTTTTGACATGAGTTTTTCTGGATTTTTGTTGTTGTTATTCTGTCTCTCACTGTTCAAATAAACCTACCATTAAAATTATAGACTGATAATATTTTTGTCAGTGGGCAAACGTACAAGATCAGCAGGGGATCAAATACTTTTTTCACTCACTGTATACTGTGTGTATGCTGTGTACACTCGCTATGTGTAACTTAGGAAATGGCCGTCGGCATCAATGATACACATGTAGAGCCAGCCAAACACAAGGCATTGAAGAAACACAGAAAATCAACGATCAAATCGATTACATAACTGTCCATGTAAACCTAGCCTTCCTGCTCAAATAGGCAAATTTGTCCAAATAATATTCACTTACTGTAAGAAATTAGCTAGCTCACGTGCAAATGGGTGCTAATCAACTCTATGCTAACATCGGTGCAGTAGTTGGTTATATAAAAATATACCACTGCACTGGTATGACATGAATATTAAAGTACATTATGCCTTATTTTATTTATTAAATTTAGTTTATTGCAAAAATAATAATATTACACATCAATACAGGGACAATCCTGTGAATACAATGAAAAAAATGAAATAATAGAACACCAGGCAAACCCCGAAGAAAGAATAATTCAGGACATCATTAATATGTGACAAGGCAATGAGACATTAATAGACATGACTTTGAATCATTTATCCTACTTTAAGTTTCAAAAGTTTGAGGGTTTATAAAATTGTAAAAAAATAAAAATAATCACCTTTACTTAACAAGGTAGGCTAGTTGAGAATAAGTTCTCATTTACAACTGCGACCTGGCCAAGATAAAGCAAAGCAGTGTGACACAAACAGAGTGTCGTAACAGAGTTACACATGGAATAAACAAACAAACACAATAGAAAAATAGTTAAATGAAAAAAGAAAAAGATTTTTTCCACCCCATTTACATTTGTGAATATAATAGTTATGATCGGAATAACGAAGATGAGCATAATGCCATTTCACATCAAAGGTGAACAGTTGAAGTCGGAAGTTTACATACACTGTTGGAGTCATTAAAACTCATTTTCAACCACTCCACAAATTTCTTGTTAACAAACTATATTTTGCAAGTTGATTTGGACAGCTTGGAAAATTCCAGAAAATAATGCCATGGCTTTGGAAGCTTCTGATAGGCTAATTGACATCATTTGAGTTAATTGGATGACTGTGTATGTATTTCAAGGCCGACCTTCAAACTCAGTGCCTCTTGTCGTAGCAGAATCAGAATTAGTTAGGTAACATTGATAAATAAGATGTTTTATCTACTTTCATAAATATGCTTATGTGGTAAAAGTCACTTGGGGCCCAGAGAGGAGAGAGGTCAGGATTGTCTTCATATGTGAGGGTATCTGTTAAACCATGTGAAGGGCTCCACAATGTCTGTACACCAGTCACTCCCTACTTTTCCCATTGGGGGGAGGAGTATGGCAGTGTCTGGAACCATTGTATGTCCCCTCTGATGTCAAAACTTGTCTTTCATAGTATATGACCTAGAGGCTCACTCCTCTCAGGGAGCTTGTCCAGGGGTGGGTTGTATTTGAGATGAGAGTATCTAGAATTGACAATTGATATATGTCATTGGATGAGGTAATGTTTTGGTAATATGAAGTACCAAGAATGAGAAGTAGAACCTTGTCTTAGAGAGCAAACTGAACGATAATGTATAGCTAATGCCATCTGGTGTCGTGTCTTTACTATCATTAAATTGAAGACTTAGTTTTTATCAAAGATTCCTGTAGTTAGTATTACGCTATTAAACTGAATAATCATGTAACTGTAATTAACTAGGAAGTTGGGGCACCAAGGAAAGTATTCAGATTAAAGTTATAATTTCCCAATATAACCTTTCAGATATTTTCATATCTGATCAATAGTCTTCTGATTAATGATTTATTTAAA
This sequence comes from Oncorhynchus tshawytscha, assembly GCF_018296145.1. Classification (NCBI taxonomy): domain Eukaryota; kingdom Metazoa; phylum Chordata; class Actinopteri; order Salmoniformes; family Salmonidae; genus Oncorhynchus; species Oncorhynchus tshawytscha. The sequence goes on from NC_056443.1 coordinate 26,214,790, forward strand.
CTCATGTTAGTCTCATTCCAAACGTCGTAAATTGTTGGATATCTGCACGAACCCAGTCTTCACTATGAGTCATCCATACATCAACTGTCTTAAATAATTTATTTATTACTAACTAAGTAATTCACAGAAATGCATAAACAAACAAACATGGTAAATGTGGTTACATGAAATGATAGGAAAATGTGCCCTAGTGGGCTGAACCGGCATGGCGGCTTGTTAGACAAAGGAGAAGTGGGGGTCGACTAAGAAGTCACTACAGAGTTAATAATTATAACAATTGAAATGCTAATCCTTTACACATGAACACTCACTCATTCGGGAACAATTGTAATGAATCAATATATTTACGCTCAGATTTTTTTTTGCAGACCTCCACAAGTCTGGTTCATCCTTGGGAGCAATTTCCAAATGCCTGAAGGTACCATATTCATCTGTACAAACAATAGTACGACAGTATAAACACCATGGGATCACTCAGCCGTCATGCCGCTCAGAAAGCTTACCAGAAACATTTGACCCACTGAGCAGCAAAAGGGGGACAAGGAGGTGGAGACTTTCTTGTTTCGTCTTTCTTTTATCCTCTTTGTACTGTCTTGTTAAAAATAACGCCGTCTTGTAACTGCTGTGAAAGAAAATAATTTGTCCTCACAGTTAATCAACACTAATCCATTGAACAAGTTTACAGGTTAAAGAAACCAAAAGGATATTTTATAATTTGAGTGAACTATCAGTCATTCTAGCAGTGACTCAATGATTATGTCCACAGAGTAGGAAAGGCTCACCTATGAAAATTATCACAAAAATCAGGCATACCAGTCCAGGCAAGGTCAGATGAATCCAAGTCCAACAGCCTGATAAGATTCATCACAGGTTAAATATAATATAGTATTACATTCACACAGAGGATCTACTCCTAACATTTGAACAGAAATGTCCTGTAAAAACCTGCTCTGTTTAAGTCATCTGTAGGTGTCTTCTAACTAGGCTGTTTTTCTGACCATCTTTGCTTTTAGTTATTTTGCATCACTTTGTGACTGGTGCTGATGTATAGGGCTTTATACATTGGATTGATTGATCGATCTCACCTGGGCCGATAATGCTCTTGTGGATGTACAGACCTTGCAGGGAGACGTGTGACACTCTACAGGAATATATTGCGCACCCCGAGTCCTGAGGGGAGGGCCGCAGCCGGACGAAGGCTGCCACAGAGTGAGTATTGTCATGATGTTGGAGGTGACTAGAGCGCAAGATGTTCCCCAGCTTCTCAGGCCGTTGACCACTGCTAGTCTCCTTGAAAAGGTCAATCTCCACATCCAGGGGGTAAAAGCCATTAGCCTCACACACTACGCTGGGGATCTGCTCCTCCTTTGTGGTCAAGGAAACATCAGGAGGCTCTGAGGGAGAAGAGTGAAACACAAAAGATGGGCATCTAGTGTCTGCCATGCACCTGTGTGATTATTTAAAGTTGCACTTCCTCAAGTCATTAAGACATTTTCAATGATTTCAATTCACTTCCTGATTTGACTGAATTGAAAACTAAATTGACCCCAACACAGTGAGCTGCCTCCCTCATACCCCCAGAGGTCTCACCTATGATGTGCAGCGCAATGTCCACACTCCCGTTGAGTGGGGGTACGCGGACGGAACACACGTACGTCCCCTCACTGCTCACCTTGGTGATGGGCACAGTCAGGGAGGCATCCCCCCCGGCAATGCCCTTCACTGCCACCCCGCTGCCCTCTGTCTGACCTGAGCGGCTGGAGTAGCTGAACAGCTTGGTCCGGCGCCCTCCACGCCGCTGAAAATGCCACTCGACTGTAAGGTGAGGGACCTTGTGGTCCACGGCAAACTGACAGTGCAGGGTCGTCTCTTTCTGCAGGCCCACCCGCACGGATGGAGAGCGGGTCATAAGCACCATCACAGCTACATAAAGACAGGCCACAGGGAGAGTGTGAGGAAGGTAAGGGCAATAGAGGAGAGGTACACAGACAGATCTTAGGTTGGACCACTGCCATACATACCTGTATAAAATCATAGACATAAGAGTATATGTTAAAGTGTATGCTGTATTTGTATGTACACTGCTCAAAAAAATAAAGGGAACACTTAAACAACACAATGTAACTCCAAGTCAATCACACTTCAGTGAAATCAAACTGTCCACTTAGGAAGCAACACTGATTGACAATACATTTCACATGCTGTTGTGCAAATGGAATGGACAACAGGTGGAAATTATAGGCAATTAGCAAGATACCCCCAATAATGGAGTGGTTCTGCAGGTGGTGAACACAGACCACTTCTCAGTTCCTATGCTTCCTGGCTGATGTTTTGGTCACTTTTGAATGCTGGCGGTGCTTTCACTCTAGTGGTAGCATGAGACGGAGTCCACAACCCACACAAGTGGCTCAGGTAGTGCAGCTCATTCAGGATGGCACATCAATGCGAGCTGTGGCAAGAAGGTTTTCTGTGTCTGTCAGCGTAGTGTCCAGAGCATGGAGGCACTACCAGGAGACAGGCCAGTACATCAGGAGACGTGGAGGAGGCCGTAGGAGGGCAACAACCCAGCAGCAGGACCGCTACCTCCACCTTTGTGCAAGGAGGAGCAGGAGGAGCACTGCCAGAGCCCTGCAAAATGACCTCCAGCAGGCCACAAATGTGACAGAGTCTGGAGACGCCGTGGAGAACGTTCTGCTGCCTGCAACATCCTCCAGCATGACCGGTTTGGCGGTGGGTCAGTCATGGTGTGGGGTGGCATTTCTTTGGGGGCTGCACAGCCCTCCATGTGCTCGCCAGAGGTAGCCTGACTGCCATTAGGTACCGAGATAAGATCCTCAGACCCCTTGTGAGACCATATGCTGGTGCGGTTGGCCCTGGGTTCCTCCTAATGCAAGACAATGCTAGACCTCATGTGGCTGGAGTGTGTCAGCAGTTCCTGCAAGAGGAAGGCTTTGATGCTATGGACTGGCCCGTCCGTTCCCCATACCTGAATCCAATTGAGCACATCTGGGACACCATGTCTCGCTCCATCCACCAACGCCACGTTGCACCACAGACTGTCCAGGAGTTGGCGGATACTTTAGTCCAGGTCTGGGAGGAGATCCCTCAGGAGACCATCCGCTACCTCATCAGGAGCATGCCCAGGCATTGTAGGGGGTCATACAGGCATGTGGAGGCCACACACACTTCTGAGCCTCATTTTGACTTGTTTTAAGGACATTACATCAATGTTGGATCAGACTGTAGTGTGGTTTTCCACTTTAATTTTGACTGTGACTCCAGATCCAGACCTCCATGGGTTGATAAATTTGATTTCCATTGATAATTTGTGTGTGATTTTGTTGTCAGCACATTCAACTATGTAAAGAAAAAGTATTTAATAAGAATATTTCATTCATTCAGATCTAGGATGTGTTATTTTAGTGTTCCCTTGAATTTTTTGAGCAGTGTATGTCCACAATACAAAAGAAATCCATTGGTCTGCACCATACCTGAGGCACTGATTTTTTTTTTTCTTTAACTCCGATGGTGAGCCAGCTGAAGAAGTCTGGCTGGTGGGCCGACATGGTCGTGGCAGGGGTGACTCTGAGAAAGGAGGTGATGTTGAAGAGGCCTGCGGTGTGCCGCAGTGTGCAGGTGAACCAGATGTCGTGCCCCATTCCTCCCAGGCTTGGCCAGCGCACACGGCTCATCCCTTTGCTGTACCTGTGGATGTCACACTGCAGTCGATCCACCGGACCCTCCACAAACTTCCTCATATCCACCTTAGATGCTGGGGAAGATACATCTGGGTTAGAATTCCAACAAACACAAGTAGCAGAAAAACAATGACTTTGTATCTAAGTTGTTTCTCTTACTCAGGGTTGTTGTGGTAGAAAATGTGTGGATAATCCCAGAGCCCTACACTCTTTGAAAAAGGGTTCCAAAAGGGTTATTTGGCTGTCCCCATAGGACCGTGGTGGCCAACAGGGCGACGATGAAGCCAACGATAAAGGCTTTCGCTCCTTTTTCCCCCGCTGTTGGCATTAGGTGCAAGTGATTCAGATGACCTGTGCACCGGGTAAGCAACACGTTCCCATTTTTAACCCTTTAATGTCACACCGGGTATGTGTGTCTAAATCGAGTGTGCCTACTGCGCTGGCCAATTATTTGACAGTGTCTCTGTGGTCATTGTTTTAAATGTTTAATTCAGCACTGTCACTGTTTTTAATCAACACTATTACAAAACAAACTATTCTCTGTACTTCCACTCACGCTACAATGTACAGTGCCTTGCGAAAGTATTCGGCCCCCTTGAACTTTGCGACCTTTTGCCACATTTCAGGCTTCAAACATAAAGATTTAAACTGTATTTTTTTGTGAAGAATCAACAACAAGTGGGACACAATCATGAAGTGGAACGACATTTATTGGATATTTCAAACTTTTTTAACAAATCAAAACTGAAAAATTGGGCGTGCAAAATTATTCAGCCCCCTTAAGTTAATACTTTGTAGCGCCACCTTTTTCTGCGATTACAGCTGTAAGTCGCTTGGGGTATGTCTCTATCAGTTTTGCACATCGAGAGACTGAAATTTTTCCCATTCCTCCTTGCAAAACAGCTCGAGCTCAGTGAGGTTGGATGGAGAGCATTTGTGAACAGCAGTTTTCAGTTCTTTCCACAGATTCTCGATTGGATTCAGGTCTGGACTTTGACTTGGCCATTCTAACACCTGGATATGTTTATTTTTGAACCATTCCATTGTAGATTTTGCTTTATGTTTTGGATCATTGTCTTGTTGGAAGACAAATCTCCGTCCCAGTCTCAGGTCTTTTGCAGACTCCATCAGGTTTTCTTCCAGAATGGTCCTGTATTTGGCTCCATCCATCTTCCCATCAATTTTAACCATCTTCCCTGTCCCTGCTGAAGAAAAGCAGGCCCAAACCATGATGCTGCCACCACCATGTTTGACAGTGGGGATGTGTGTTCAGGGTGATGAGCTGTGTTGCTTTTACGCCAAACATAACGTTTTGCATTGCTGCCAAAAAGTTCAATTTTGGTTTCATCTGACCAGAGCACCTTCTTCCACATGTTTGGTGTGTCTCCCAGGTGGCTTGTGGCAAACTTTAAACAACACTTTTTATGGATATCTTTAAGAAATGGCTTTCTTCTTGCCACTCTTCCATAAAGGCCAGATTTGTGCAATATACGACTGATTGTTGTCCTATGGACAGAGTCTCCCACCTCAGCTGTAGATCTGACATCTTCCGTCAAGATAGAACTGCTAAAGGGGGAGGAGTTGCAGTCTACTGCAGAGATAGCCTGCAAAGTAATGTCATACTTTCCAGGTCCATACCCAAACAGTTCGAACTACTAATTTTGAAAATTACTCTCTCCAGAAATAAGTCTCTCACTGTTGCCGCCTGCTACCGACCCCCTCAGCCCCCAGCTGTGCCCTGGACACCATTTGTGAATTGATCGCCCCCATCTAGCCTCAGAGTTTGTTCTGTTAGGTGACCTAAACTGGGATATGCTTAACACCCCGCCAGTCCTACAATCTAAGCTAGATGCCCTCAATCTCACACAAATCATCAAGGAACCCACCAGGTACAACCCTAACTCTGTAAACAAGGGCACCCTCATAGACGTCATCCTGACCAACTGGCCCTCCAAATACACCTCCGCTGTCTTCAACCAGGATCTCAGCGATCACTGCCTCATTGCCTGTATCCGCTACGGAGCCGCAGTCAAACGACCACCCCTCATCACTGTCAAACGCTCCCTAAAACACTTCTGTGAGCAGGCCTTTCTAATCGACCTGGCCCGGGTATCCTGGAAGGACATTGACCTCATCCCGTCAGTTGAGGATGCCTGGTCATTCTTTAAAAGTAACTTCCTCACCATTTTAGATAAGCATGCTCCGTTCAAAAAATGCAGAACTAAGAACAGATACAGTCCTTGGTTCACCCCAGACCTGACTGCCCTCGACCAGCACAAAAACATCCTGTGGCGGACTGCAATAGCATCGAATAGTCCCTGGGATATGCAACTGTTCAGGGAAGTCCGTAACCAATACACGCAGTCAGTCAGGAAAGCTAAGGCCAGCTTCTTCAGGCAGAAGTTTGCATCATGTAGCTCCAACTCCAAAAAGTTCTGGGACACTGTGAAGTCCATGGAGAACAAGAGCACCTCCTCCCAGCTGCCCACTGCACTGAGGCTAGGTAACACGGTCACCACCGATAAATCCATGATTATCGAAAACTTCAATAAGCATTTCTCAACGGCTGGCCATGCCTTCCGCCTGGCTACTCCAACCTCGGCCAACAGCTCTGCCCCCGGCAGCTCCTCGCCCAAGCCTCTCCAGGTTCTCCTTTACCCAAATCCAGATAGCAGATGTTCTGAAAGAGCTGCAAAACCTGGACCCGTACAAATCAGCTGGGCTTGACAATCTGGACCCCCTATTTCTGAAACTTTCCGCCGCCATTGTCGCAACCCCTATTACCAGCCTGTTCAACCTCTCTTTCATATCGTCTGAGATCCCCAAGGATTGGAAAGCTGCCGCAGTCATCCCCCTCTTCAAAGGGGGAGACACCCTGGACCCAAACTGTTACAGACCTATATCCATCCTGCCCTGCCTATCTAAGGTCTTCGAAAGCCAAGTCAACAAACAGGTCACTGACCATCTCGAATCCCACCGTACCTTCTCCGCTGTGCAATCTGGTTTCCGAGCCGGTCACGGGTGCACCTCAGCAACACTCAAGGTACTAAACGATATCATAACCGCCATCGATAAAAGACAGTACTGTGCAGCCGTCTTCATTGACCTTGCCAAGGCTTTCGACTCTGTCAATCACCATATTCTTATCGGCAGACTCAGTAGCCTCGGTTTTTCGGATGACTGCCTTGCCTGGTTCACCAATTACTTTGCAGACAGAGTTCAGTGTGTCAAATCGGAGGGCATGCTGTCCGGTCCTCTGGCAGTCTCTATGGGGGTGCCACAGGGTTCAATTCTCGGGCCGACTCTTTTCTCTGTATATATCAATGACGTTGCTCTTGCTGCGGGCGATTCCCTGATCCACCTCTACGCAGACGACACCATTCTATATACTTTCGGCCCGTCATTGGACACTGTGCTATCCAACCTCCAAACAAGCTTCAATGCCATACAACACTCCTTCCGTGGCCTCCAACTGCTCTTAAACGCTAGTAAAACCAAATGCATGCTTTTCAACCGATCGCTGCCTGCACCCGCATGCCCGACTAGCATCACCACCCTGGATGGTTCCGACCTTGAATATGTGGACATCTATAAGTACCTAGGTGTCTGGCTAGACTGCAAACTCTCCTTCCAGACTCATATCAAACATCTCCAATCGAAAATCAAATCAAGAGTCGGCTTTCTATTCCGTAACAAAGCCTCCTTCACTCACGCCGCCAAGCTTACCCTAGTAAAACTGACTATCCTTCCGATCCTCGACTTCGGCGATGTCATCTACAAAATGGCTTCCAACACTCTACTCAGCAAACTGGATGCAGTCTATCACAGTGCCATCCGTTTTGTCACTAAAGCACCTTATACCACCCACCACTGCGACCTGTATGCTCTAGTCGGCTGGCCCTCATTACATATTCGTCGCCAGACCCACTGGCTCCAGGTCATCTACAAGTCCATGCTAGGTAAAGCTCCGCCTTATCTCAGTTCACTGGTCACGATGGCAACACCCATCCGTAGCACGCGCTCCAGCAGGTGTATCTCACTGATCATCCCTAAAGCCAACACCTCATTTGGCCGCCTTTCGTTCCAGTACTCTGCTGCCTGTGACTGGAACGAATTGCAAAAATCGCTGAAGTTGGAGACTTTTATCTCCCTCACCAACTTCAAACATCAGCTATCTGAGCAGCTAACCGATCGCTGCTGCTGTACATAGTCTATTGGTAAATAGCCCACCCATTTTCACCTACCTCATCCCCATACTGTTTTTATTTATCTACTTGCTCTTTTGCACACCAATATCTCTACCTGTACATGACCATCTGATCATTTATCACTCCAGTGTTAATCTGCAAAATTGTAATTATTCGCCTACCTCCTCATGCCTTTTGCACACATTGTATATAGACTCCCCCTTTGTTTTCTACTGTGTTATTGACTTGTTAATTGTTTATTCCATGTGTAACTCTGTGTTGTCTGCTCACACTGCTATGCTTTATCTTGGCCAGGTCGCAGTTGCAAATGAGAACTTGTTCTCAACTGGCCTACCTGGTTAAATAAAGGTGAAATAAAAAAATTAAAAAAAAATTAAAAAATCTCTGCCGTTCATCCAGAGTGATCATGGGCCTCTTGGCTGCATCTCTGATCAGTCTTCTCCTTGTATGAGCTGAAAGTTTAGAGGGACGGCCAGGTCTTGGTAGATTTGCAGTGGTCTGATACTCCTTCCATTTCAATATTATCGCTTGCACAGTGCTCCTTGGGATGTTTAAAGCTTGGGAAATCTTTTTGTATCCAAATCCGGCTTTAAACTTCTTCACAACAGTATCTCGGACCTGCCTTGTGTGTTCCTTGTTCTTCATGATGCTCTCTGTGCTTTTAACGGACCTCTGAGACTATCACAGTGCAGGTGCATTTATACGGAGACTTGATTACACACAGGTGGATTGTATTTATCATCATTAGTCATTTAGGTCAACATTGGATCATTCAGAGATCCTCACTGAACTTCTGGAGAGAGTTTGCTGCACTGAAAGTAAAGGGGCTGAATAATTTAGCACGCCCAATTTTTCAGTTTTTGATTTGTTAAAAAAGTTTGAAATATCCAATAAATGTCGTTCCACTTCATGATTGTGTCCCACTTGTTGATTCTTCACAAAAAAATTCAGTTTTATATCTTTATGTTTGAAGCCTGAAATGTGGCAAAAGGTCGCAAAGTTCAAGGGGGGCGAATACTTTCGCAAGGCACTGTATGAGTAGCCAAGTGTATCGATAGCTCTGCATTTTTCCTATTATTAGCAGCTCACGTGTTTATTTTAATATCGAGGAATATTTCACATTCTCTTGTCAAAGGAACGACAGAAGTTTGTGCATGAGACAGATGTGGTGCTACTCAGTTTCGCCATTGTTTGGAAGACGGTGTCCCCCCGCTCTGTTCAGTCTCACCGGAGGCCTCTCCTTAGACTAATGGCGTGTTCATAAAAACTGGGAACTCAGAAATGCCAGATTTCTGTGTGTTCAAGACAACTGGGAAGTCGGGGGGAAAAAGTGATCCTACTGGGAAAAAATAGTTTTGAAAGGTCATCTAACTCGGAATTCAAGTTGGAACCTCGGGCATCTTTCATGAGCTCCGACTTTCCGACCTTGAAGATCCCTAAAGTCTAGATTTGACCCCCCCCCCCATCAGTCCAGTAAAATAAAAAGCTAATTATTTACATTTATGCTACGCAAGTGCTACAACAACTGATCTATTTTGTTATCAAAGCTTGAGTTTTGAAATATAATATGGTCTAAGAATAACAATATTGCCAGGCATAGAGCTAATATGCTGTGATCACGTATATTAGTCCTACAGCCCAAACATAATGCCCACAGAACAGTTTATAGGTTAATGTTATTTTGTTTAAAATTCAAATTTTAAAAAATCAGAGCAGTGATCTTGACTCCTCATAAAAGTTTTGTGAACACTGCCATAGGACTAGGAGAACCCTTCTTGGTTTCAGATACAACTCTTTTGGCTTCTGTGTAGAACCCTCTGGGGAAAGGGTTCTAACTGGAACCAAAAAGGGTTCTTCAAAGGGTTGTCATATAGGGAAAGACTTAGAAAAAGGTGCTAAGAGTGTATAAACCATACCAATCGCTCTGGATAAACCCTAATGCAAAACACACAGCGTAATAGGTGGGTAAAGTAATGACAAAAATAAACATAGTATTTGAGTTTAGGCTCCACGGATCTGACTCACCTGCAACAAGGAATGTGATTGAGTCAGACAACAAAGCGCTGTTCCCCGAGTTGTCAAACTGCAACACGGCATCTCTGTGGCTGTTATTACTTTCAATGTGTCCCTCAGCATTTGTCCATACATACTCATCTGTCAGTCGACAGCGCAGCCATTGCACCTGTAGGAATCCTAGCACACCTGGGAAGAATATAGAATGGTGCTGAGCGATTAAACGGCATTTAATTTCGGTTGTTTTATGTATGGTTAGTATACAATTTATACCTTTTTCCTAATTTACTAATTTACCGACGTTGGATTAATTACTTGAAATCCATTTAGATTTTTTGTTCAGCGCATAAACGTAGTAATTAACCATAAAAAAACATAATTCATTGCGGCAGTTTATTCCTGCTCAAACGGATCAGAGAGGAAAGAGGCGAAGCGAGAGGTTTCACTCTCGGCAAAATCTGTCCAAAACAAACCCAATGGGTTTCCTATGGGTTTCTACCTAGCTTGTCGCATGCCTTCCCGTCTTTGGGACAACGCCTCCCATTGTTAGGGCGGAGACATGAGCGTCTCGTTATTATATAATGATATATAACTATGTTACAATATAATGATCTTTGGACGTAAGGTTAGCGATACACACAGACCGTCTGAAAGAGGAATGTACACAACACAACGATGAGAAGGACAGAGACAGTTCGTGAAAGTATGATTTATCTACTTTGAAGAACTAGTCAAATGATTTCTTGAGACAACTCTGCAGCATAATTAGGCAGGCTAGCTAAATAGGATAACTACGGTATGGGGAGGACATCATGTTAGATGGCCTGGCTGGGTGACTGTTACTGTCTGAGCAGAGTTGATTACTTTAAGGAATGACAAATAATAAAGTCACCAAAGAAAAACTAGTAATATACACAAAATAAATATTGTATTATTTCATAGTCATTTCCTATTTTGCTATTGATGTCTACCCAATGTTTTGGCAATTGAATGTTCATTATTTTCATTTAAATGCTCTATTTTACAATGCATTTTATGTTTTTTAAAATCGAAAACCATTATATATTGTTTTTAATAATCAACAAACCGACCTAAAAAAACAAACAGTAATCGCTCAACACTAATAGGGAGGTTGTGAACCGCCACAACAGGGATGAAAGATAGAATAAAGGGTAAACAGAAAATAATAATATTAATAGCATAATATATGTTCTAATTTACCTGCATATGGAATTAAACAAAGGAGAACAGTGAAGATTTTCATGTTGTTCAATATCTCCTCTCTCGTTGCAAATGAAACAAGTTAAACTAGTTTTAGAAGTTTTACTTTCATTTCTACCACCATAGTTTGCATAGCATAGATAGATTGAACCTAGATCTTTGGCTAGAGGCAGGACAGGAGAGAAACAACATGGCTGCTCAATCTGTGGTAAAAGATTCACTAAGAAGGCTTCTCTGCTGACACATGTGAAAAACATCCACAAAGCAAGAAGACAAGACAAAAAATGAACGAAGAAAGAAAATTAGGACAGACACAGAGAGTAGATTTGTACAATAAATGCATTATGTGGGTGGTATACTGTATCAACACAGAATAAAACAATAAAAGCCCTGTGATTGTAGTGACTGCCCATTACTGCTTATCAATTATCAACCATTTATAGACATTACATATTTGTTTTTCATAAATGAATTGCAAGAAGCGGGTAGTAAATCTTTATATACACACACCTCACCAAATGCATTACCATGTATTACAGTGATGTCAATCATTAGTTTACTTGTCTTAACTTTTGTGTTGTCCTGTCAAGCCATTGGGGCAAGATAAAGTTGTCAATTGGCCAGTGTAACTTGATTGGCGGCTATGGGTGCATACTCTTGCCTATGATTAGCCAACTTTATGGAGGAGTTGTCAGATTATGCGTCTGTCTGTTGGGCAGTGATGAAGTCAATGTCCTATTAATTTGATGTTGAAAAGCGGTGAAGTATTCTTTAAAGAATTTACTAATAGTAGTACTATTATAACTAACAAGACTGAACTGTGCCTAGGTCACCAGCAGGCAGTCCTTAACTGCGCTCTCCCTCTTGCACCAATCAAAGAGCTGCATGTCCACAAAGTTTCAAATCCCAATCAGGAGCAGCATACAGAGACAAATGTAATCCTAAAAAGGAGGCATTTACGTCAGATAGCATATCACATAGTATTAAGTCATGCATGCTACATACTGTCCTGGGACAAGAGAGCGAATACAGTTTAAAGTTCTCATCAGAACTGAAAATTCGATCTGGTCTGACCCAAGTCCGGTGAGCTGAACCGCGGAGCACTGGCCCGACATCACATAAATTAAATAAGCCCGAAAAAGCCTGATTTCTAGAAAACAGTAGGCTATATTGATGTGAACTGGTGTTGAGAACAACAATGCGGAGGCGGGCATGTGAAGATATGAGGAAACAGTCATTGGGCCTAGAAAAAGCGCAGAGAGAGGAAAACTCACATTAGTTATCAACTGAATGATGAAAATATTGGAATAAAGTAGGCTAATGGAATTGAAGGCATGTATCAAATTCTTGCATATACTGAAACTCCCAGTCATCTATAACCGTTATACTAATTTAAAGAAATAGTTGTGTGTGGTCAGCACCATCTTGAGCGCCATCGCTCTGCTTTGAGACAACCGTGGGGGACATAAATCAATCAATGTCAGATCTTTGTTTCCACTGAATCTCCGTTTGGATATTTAGTAACAATTAGGTTTGGAAAATGTTAGCTAAATTTAGCTGAGTGCTAATGATCATCTGATAAGTACATTTTATACAAGTTAATTTTGCTCTTCACTCGCATAGTAGCCTGTCCTACTCCCAACAAAAAGCCTGTGATTTGTCTGATAACCAATGTGATTTGGTTTCGATGAATCTGTCTGTATATTTGGTTAATTGATCTCTGCTCGGACAAGTGGAGGTGGTATAGCTCATTTATTCGTTTTCTCATCTATCACCGATCAGAAACATTTGCCATGCAATAATGTAGCCTGAATCATGTGTATTATTTATCTATTGACTCGCGTAGTAGCCTTGTAAGCATATACCAATCATTTTATATTGAAAGCCTTTTAATTCAGCTTGTGTCATGCTAATGTTGCTTTTTGTGACAGGCTGAAACAACTTTAAAGATGACGACCACAAAATGTAAAATCCTCTGAAGTTCTTGCGAGGGAACAACATTATCGGTGCTTATTATCGGATGTATTAGGTTACGAAATCCGACTTTTTGGATATAATGTTAATTATAAACTGGGTGGTTCGATCCCTGAATGCTGGTTGGCTGAAAGCCGTATGGGTATGACAAAACATTTATTTTCACTGCTGTAATTACGTTGGTAGCCAGTTAATAATAGCAATAAGGCACCTCGGGGGTTTGTGGTATATATATGGTGAATATACCTCTTGACTAAGGGCTGTATCCAGGCACTCCACGCGAACAGCCCTTAGCCATGGTACATTGGCATATTCCACACCCCCTCGGACCTTATTGCATAAATATATGTTAGAGAAAGACCCAACTGAACGACTAATAACACGAATAATCATATTTGGCTTGGTAACATATATTTAAGGAATATATATATATATATATATATATATAAGGAAGTTATATATATATATATATATAAGGAAGTTCAATGTCATCACCAAAATGCGTTTTCGTGGGTGGATCCTGTCTATTGTCTTCTTCTTCCTTTAGTACCAGCGGGTGGCGAGTCCATAAACCACCTCACAGCAACCCCATAAGGTTGGGGTTTTACTGCAAGGTACAAACCAGTTAACAGTCGATGCCTAAGTGCATCGTGTATGAGTGTGTAACAGTATAACTTTAGACCGTCCCCTCGCCCATACCCGGGCGCGAACCACACTGCACACATCAACAACAGTCACCCACGAAGCGTCGTTACCCATCGCTCCACAAAAGCCGCGGCCCTTGCAGAGCACGGGGAACTACTACTTCAAGGTCTCAGAGCAAGTAACGTCACCGATTGAAACGCTATTTAGCGCGCACCGCTAACTAAGCTAGCCGTTTCACATCCGTTACAAGTGCATACTGTGTTTTACGTGCACTTCACTGTTTTTCCCGTATCCCGTATTCAATAGCATTCTTAATTTCTCCTGGTAACTGCATTCTCTGGTTTAGTTAAAGCTGGTCTGTGCCTTCCAGTAAAACCCATCCACATTTTGATAAACTATGAGTGAGAAAACGGTTCTAATTAGTAATGTGATGATCATTTATTGCATGAACTGAATTGGAAAACGCATTGAAACACAAATTGGAAAACGCATTGAAACACAGATGATTATTGTTAACTCCAACAGCTTGGAGCGGATGTGGCAGCCCCCAAACACGTTTCAGTCGACTGAGAGTTGGGAATTCAGCTAGTTTGCCTTCGTCAACGAGGAAAGAATGGTGGTCACAAACAAAAACCCTCTTTGACTTTTACTTCTGCGTTGTCTTCTTCTTCTGTTTGCATCAGCAGGTAGCGAGCCCATAAACATAACACAGTGCCCATATTCATTTTTGATCATTACCTCATCATTCAAATCATATCAAACTTTTTCACATAATTCACATAGAACATTTTACAAAAGTAAATCCATCACACAGCTATTCATCTGAAACCCACAGTATGAATGATTCAGAGTTGCTTTGCTTTCCTAAAAGTGTTGTCCACATCCTGCCTTTTTACTCCCACCTTCTGACAGAAGATCTCTTAGCTCTAATTTCTTTCAGTTTTTGTCCAGCTTTCTTACTTTGGGGGAGCTGGGATCCAATAGTGGGCTAGGATGCAATGGTGGGCTTCTGTCAAGTCCTACTGGGTCGCTGCTTAAGGATGAGCGGTGGCTGGAGGTATTGTTTTGATTATCTGGAGGTTCACAGGGAATGTCGAGACCTTTTAGGTTGGTCTCAGTGCCAAAAGGTTTGAGATTCACTGGTTTAGAGTCACTCTCTCTGTTCTCCACAGTCTGAGTTTGGGGAAGAGTCAAGGACTGAAGTGGGTCCTCTTGATCACATTCACTTTTCACACAGGAAGGAGTGAATATGAACTCTATGATATCAGGCTCCAGCACTTGAAGCTGCTCTTCCTCCTGACTGGTCCTGAGTTCCTCTTTAATCTGTGTGGGCTCTGGTTCTTCCTGCCCCAGACTGGAACTCCACTCCTGCTTACAGTGCTGCTGCTCAGAGGAAATCTCCTCTTCAGAGACAGCGAGAGAGGACTGGAGGGAGTCTGGAGGGAAGGAGAGGAGGAGCAGACGTTATCTATATTCCACAGAATGAAACAGAACACTTGAATTATAGATCTCTATGAACTTTACAGCCTTTAGACATGCTTGGGTGCAGATATCTAGGTATTTCCTCTCGATGACACAAGCACTATAGGGCTTGGGCTCTAATGCCTACTATGGAACACACTGCGGTCAATGTGTCCAAAAGTCCAGACACTGTAACCTTTAATAATCCACAAACTTAGAAACTCTACATTCATATCACCCCAAAATAATTTGATCAAATACAAATTATACACTTACTGTGCGCCCACAGATGATTTTTGCATTGCACATTTACCTGAACTACGACACTTCCTGAGCTAATATGGAAACATGGGAGGGAATTTTTAAAAAGTTGGCTCAAATCTTTTGTAATTTTCTTTTGCCATTTTAGGATGCTAATTAAGTTGTGTTGAAGGTCTCCAAAACCATATTGCAAACAAGTATAAATTGTACTTAGACCATTTCATGCTTATCCCCTCAGCGAATCAAAAGGAAGATTCAATGTATGTCTCCAATGAAATGCATTGGAGTAGGGATGTTGAACATTCAGCCTGCTGCACAGTCATATGGAAGCTCTAGTCTAGAGCACCTGGTTAAATTGTGGTTAGGCTTTTTTTAAAACTCTGTCTATAGTTACAGTAGTAAGAAATATGTAATAGTTGTAAAAATAAAAACATCTGAGTGTGCTTGATTTAATATCATCCTAAATTGAAATAGTAAATGATTTTGACATTTAATTATTTTATATTTCGCAACTTTCCCCATGTTGTTACTACATTACACAGAGTAACATTTTCACCATTGTCAAGAGAATTTTCAATCCCAATGATAATAACAATCAATAGCTTTGACTAATCCCGAGGTTTGTAAGACCATGGGTATAATAATAATTAGTCAAAGACTCAGTTTATGCAAAAGGCTAGTACAGTTTATTCAGAGAACGTTCTAAAGTCAAGAATACAAAGACATCCATTTTATAGCTGCGCACATACTTCCACACAAACAGTAGATATCCTACGCACATACATACACACAAACAGTAGGTGAGTTTTATCCTTCTCCACAGTTCTCACCACTTTGTATCACTACCCAGCCAACAGTTCCATTCCCCCGAGATTAGAGACCTTGAGAAGTACTCCCTGTCCTCTCCCAAGTCTCTCAGAGGCCTAGCCAGTTTGAATTGTTCTTCTGTATTTTACTAGGCACACACACACACACGCTCCTAAGCTACGCCTTGCTCAGACAGTCTGTGTTTTTCCACTATACTGATACATTGTTTAACCTGATTCCGACTAAAACTACACACATCATCAGATTATAATTTTATGACTCTAATCAATTTCATACAGTTATAAGCTTTCAGAGTGGAATTATTTTATCAACCACACAAGAATGACAGGAAATACACATCGTTTTTTTTACCTCAGATTGGTGATGTTAGTATAAAAGTTTATAGTCATCACGATGACACACAATTGATTGCCTAATTCAGATCAATATCTTTGTTATTGTGCCAGTGTTTGTCATAAGCGCCTGTCGGTAATGGGACTTAGAATGCAGCTGTAAATAAATGCAGCTATAAATATCTCTGGCCTCAATACAATACATGGACGAGGGTCAAACTATCACTCAAATGAGAGCCAACACTAGTAGCTATTTAGAAATGTATATGCAGTGATGATTCTGCGAAATTAATTAGTATAAATACTGCTGTTAAAATTGTGTTATAACTTTGTAATTATATTATTTAATTGAGCATATATATTCAGTTACTACCTATCCTGAATTATAATGCTATTTACTTTCCTCATGAGAATGGATACAGACTATACCATATAGACATACTGACAAGCTGAATGTGCTTTGTACATTAAGTTATACCAGCTCCAGTACAGAGATGAGAGACTCAGGTGACTTACTAAACATCTAAACACAATTAACAATTGAAACAATTAACACAGCAGACAAAAACAAGGTTTGACCACTCTCTCAAAAATGGCTTCACTCCAGCTCCTCAAAAGAGGCAAAGGCAGTCTTTTTCTTGTTGTCAACTGCCTCCACATAAACTGTGTTCTGTTGATTATTGTTGCCGTAGCAATAGCAACAATGAAAGTGTGTCGCATTTCAACAACTGAAGCCACACGTTATGATCGTGAACTCTGAAAGAGAGGAATAACAGTAAAGTAACAAGTTATACAACTTAATTAAATACACCGATGTCACTGAAAAAACAGGGCAAATCAAAAAACGTGAACGTCAAATATATTCAATAAACAAAGAAATAAATAGTTTATTGAATAATTTCATTATTGTATACAGTGGGGGGTATTTAATCCCCTGCTGATTTTGTACGTTTGCCCACTGACAAAGAAATTATCAGTCTATAATTTTAATGGTAGGTTTATTTGAACAGTAAGAGACAGAATAACAACAACAAAAAAATCCAGAAAAACACATGTCAAAAATGTTATAAATTGATTTGCATTTTAATGAGGGAAATAAGTTTTTGACCCCTCTCAATCAGAAAGATTTCTTGCTCCCAGGTGTCTTTTATACGGGTAACGAGCTGAGGTTAGGAGCACACTCTTAAAGGGAGTGCTCTTAATCTCAGCTTGTTACCTGTATAAAAGTCACCTGTCCACAGAAGCAATCAATCAGATTCCAAACTCTCTACCATGGCCAAGACCAAAGAGCTCTCCAAGGATGTCAGGGACAAGATTGTTGACCTACACAAGGCTGGAATGGGCTACAAGACCATCGCCAAGCAGCTTGGTGAGAAGGTGACGACAGTTGGTGCGATTATTCGCAAATGGAAGAAACACAAAATAACTGTCAATCTCCCTCGGCCTGGGGCTCCATGCAAGATCTCACCTCCTGGAGTTGAAATGATCATGAGAACGGTGAGGAATCAGTCCAGAACTACACAGGAGGATCTTGTCAATGATCTCAAGGCAGCTGGGACCATAGTCACCAAGAAAACAGTTGGTAACACACTACGCTGTGAAGGACTGAAATCTGGCAGTGCCCGCAATGTCCCCCTGCTCAAGAAAACTCATATACATGCCCGTCTGAAGTTTGCCAATAAACATCTGAATGATTCAGAGGACAACTGGGTGAAAGTGTTGTGATCAGATGAGACCAAAATGGAGCTCTTTGGCATCAACTCAACTTGCCGTGTTTGGAGGAGGAATGCTGCCTATGACCCCAAGAACACCATCCCCACCGTCAAACATGGAGGTGGAAACATTATGCTTTGGGGGTGTTTTTCTGCTAAGGGGACAGGACAACTTCACCGCATCAAAGGGACGATGGACAGGGCCATGTACCGTCAAATCTTGGGTGAGAACCTCCTTCCCTCAGCCAGGGCATTGAAAATGGGTCGTGAATGGGTATTCCAGCATGACAATGACCCAAAACACACAGCCAAGGCAACAAAGGAGTGGCTCAAGAAGAAGCACATTAAGGTCCTGGAGTGGCCTAGCCAGTCTCCAGACCGTAATCCCATAGAAAATCTGTGGAGGGAGCTGAAGGTTCGAGTTGCCAAACGTCAGCCTCAACCTTAATGGACTTGGAGAAGATGTGCAAAGAGGAGTGGGACAAAATCCCTCCTGAGATGTGTGCAAACCTGGTGGCCAACTACAAGAAACGTCTGACCACTGTGATTGCCAACAAGAGTTTTGCCACCAAGTACTAAATCATGTTTTGCAGAGGGTCAAATACTTATTTCCCTCATTAAAATGCAAATCAATTTATAACATTTTTGACATGCGTTTTTCTGGATTTTTTTGTTGTTATTCTGTCTCTCACTGTTCAAATAAACCTACCATTAAAATTATAGACTGATAATTTTTTTGTCAGTGGGCAAACGTACAAGATCAGCAGGGGATCAAATACTTTTTCACTCACTGTATACTGTGTGTATGCTGTGTAGACTCGCTATGTGTAACTTAGGAAATGGCCGTCGGCATCAATGATACACATGTAGAGCCAGCCAAACACAAGGCATTGAAGAAACACAGAAAATCAACGATCAAATCGATTACATAACTGTCCATGTAAACCTAGCCTTCCTGCTCAAATAGGCAAATTTGTCCAAATAATATTCACTTACTGTAAGAAATTAGCTAGCTCACGTGCAAATGGGTGCTAATCAACTCTATGCTAACATCGGTGCAGTAGTTGGTTATATAAAAATATACCACTGCACTGGTATGACATGAATATTAAAGTACATTATGCCTTATTTTATTTATTAAATTTAGTTTATTGCAAAAATAATAATATTACACATCAATACAGGGACAATCCTGTGAATACAATGAAAAATATGAAATAATAGAACACCAGGCAAACCCCCCCGAAGAAAGAATAATTCAGGACATCATTAATATGTGACAAGGCAATGAGACATTAATAGACATGACTTTGAATCATTTATCCTACTTTAAGTTTCAAAAGTTTGAGGGTTTATAAAATTGTAAAAAAAATAAAAATAATCACCTTTACTTAACAAGGTAGGCTAGTTGAGAATAAGTTCTCATTTACAACTGCGACCTGGCCAAGATAAAGCAAAGCAGTGTGACACAAACAGTGTCGTAACAGAGTTACACATGGAATAAACAAACAAACACAATAGAAAAATAGTTAAATGAAAAGAAAAAAAGATTTTTTCCACCCCATTTACATTTGTGAATATAATAGTTATGATCGGAATAACGAAGATGAGCATAATGCCATTTCACATCAAAGGTGAACAGTTGAAGTCGGAAGTTTACATACACTGTTGGAGTCATTAAAATTAATTTTTCAACCACTCCACAAATTTCTTGTTAACAAACTATATTTTGCAAGTTGATTTGGACAGCTTGGAAAATTCCAGAAAATAATGCCATGGCTTTGGAAGCTTCTGATAGGCTAATTGACATCATTTGAGTTAATTGGATGACTGTGTATGTATTTCAAGGCCGACCTTCAAACTCAGTGCCTCTTGTCGTAGCAGAATCAGAATTAGTTAGGTAACATTGATAAATAAGATGTTTTATCTATTTTCATAAATATGCTTATGTGGGAAAAAGTCACTTGGGGCCCAGAGAGGGGAGAGGTCAGGATTGTCTTCATATATGAGGGTATCTGTTAAACCATGTGAAGGGCTCCACAATGTCTGTACACCAGTCACTCCCTACTTTTCCCATTGGGGGGAGGAGTATGGCAGTGTCTGGAACCATTGTATGTCCCCTCTGATGTTGCCCTTATCTTGACCTAGAGGCTCACTCCTCTCCGTGAGCTTGTCCAGGAGGGGTTGGATTTGAGATGGGATAATATCTAGAATTGACAATTGATATATGCCATTGGATGAGGTAATGTTTTAGTGATAGGAAGTACCAAGAACGAGAAGTAGAACCTCTTCTAAGTGAGAACTGAACAATAATGTATAGCTAATGCCATCTGGTGTCGTGTCTTTACTATCATTAAATTGAAGACTTAGTTTTTATCAAAGATTCCTGTAGTTAGTATTACGCTATTAAACTGAATAATCATGTAACTGTAATTAACTAGGAAGTTGGGGCACCAAGGAAAGTATTCAGATTAAAGTTATAATTTCCCAATATAACCTTTCAGATATTTTCATATCTGATCAATAGTCTTCTGATTAATGATTTATTTAAACTCATGTTAGTCTCATTCCAAACGTCGTAAATTGTTGGATATCTGCACGAACCCAGTCTTCACTATGAGTCATCCATACATCAACTGTCTTAAATAATTTATTTATTACTAACTAAGTAATTCACAGAAATGCATAAACAAACATGGTAAATGTGGTTACATGAAATGATAGGAAAATGTGCCTAGTGGGCTGAACCGGCATGGCGGCTTGTTAGACAAAGGAGAAGTGGGGGTCGACTAAGAAGTCACTACAGAGTTAATAATTATAACAATTGAAATGCTAATCCTTTACACATGAACACTCACTCATTCGGGAACAATTGCAATGAATCAATATATTTACGCTCAGATTTTTTTGCAGACCTCCACAAGTCTGGTTCATCCTTGGGAGCAATTTCCAAATGCCTGAAGGTACCATATTCATCTGTACAAACAATAGTACGACAGTATAAACACCATGGGATCACTCAGCCGTCATGCCGCTCAGAAAGCTTACCAGAAACATTTGACCCACTGAGCAGCAAAAGGGGGACAAGGAGGTGGAGACTTTCTTGTTTCGTCTTTCTTTTATCCTCTTTGTACTGTCTTGTTAAAAATAACGCCGTCTTGTAACTGCTGTGAAAGAAAATAATTTGTCCTCACAGTTAATCAACACTAATCCATTGAACAAGTTTACAGGTTAAAGAAACCAAAAGGATATTTTATAATTTGAGTGAACTATCAGTCATTCTAGCAGTGACTCAATGATTATGTCCACAGAGTAGGAAAGGCTCACCTATGAAAATTATCACAAAAATCAGGCATACCAGTCCAGGCAAGGTCAGATGAATCCAAGTCCAACAGCCTGATAAGATTCATCACAGGTTAAATATAATATAGTATTACATTCACACAGAGGATCTACTCCTAACATTTGAACAGAAATGTCCTGTAAAAACCTGCTCTGTTTAAGTCATCTGTAGGTGTCTTCTAACTAGGCTGTTTTTCTGACCATCTTTGCTTTTAGTTATTTTGCATCACTTTGTGACTGGTGCTGATGTATAGGGCTTTATACATTGGATTGATTGATTGATCGATCTCACCTGGGCCGATAATGCTCTTGTGGATGTACAGACCTTGCAGGAGACGTGTGACACTCTACAGGAATATATTGCGCACCCCGAGTCCTGAGGGGAGGGCCGCAGCCGGACGAAGGCTGCCACAGAGTGAGTATTGTCATGATGTTGGAGGTGACTAGAGCGCAAGATGTTCCCCAGCTTCTCAGGCCGTTGACCACTGCTAGTCTCCTTGAAAAGGTCAATCTCCACATCCAGGGGTAAAAGCCATTAGCCTCACACACTACGCTGGGGATCTGCTCCTCCTTTGTGGTCAAGGAAACATCAGGAGGCTCTGAGGGAGAAGAGTGAAACACAAAAGATGGGCATCTAGTGTCTGCCATGCACCTGTGTGATTATTTAAAGTTGCAATTCCTCAAGTCATTAAGACATTTTCAATGATTTCAATTCACTTCCTGATTTGACTGAATTGAAAACTAAATTGACCCCAACACAGTGAGCTGCCTCCCTCATACCCCCAGAGGTCTCACCTATGATGTGCAGCGCAATGTCCACACTCCCGTTGAGTGGGGGTACGCGGACGGAACACACGTACGTCCCCTCACTGCTCACCTTGGTGATGGGCACAGTCAGGAGGCATCCCCCGGCAATGCCCTTCACTGCCACCCCGCTGCCCTCTGTCTGACCTGAGCGGCTGGAGTAGCTGAACAGCTTGGTCCGGCGCCCTCCACGCCGCTGAAAATGCCACTCGACTGTAAGGTGAGGGACCTTGTGGTCCACGGCAAACTGACAGTGCAGGGTCGTCTCTTTCTGCAGGCCCACCCGCACGGATGGAGAGCGGGTCATAAGCACCATCACAGCTACATAAAGACAGGCCACAGGGAGAGTGTGAGGAAGGTAAGGGCAATAGAGGAGAGGTACACAGACAGATCTTAGGTTGGACCACTGCCATACATACCTGTATAAAATCATAGACATAAGAGTATATGTTAAAGTGTATGCTGTATTTGTATGTACACTGCTCAAAAAAATAAAGGGAACACTTAAACAACACAATGTAACTCCAAGTCAATCACACTTCAGTGAAATCAAACTGTCCACTTAGGAAGCAACACTGATTGACAATACATTTCACATGCTGTTGTGCAAATGGAATGGACAACAGGTGGAAATTATAGGCAATTAGCAAGATACCCCCAATAATGGAGTGGTTCTGCAGGTGGTGAACACAGACCACTTCTCAGTTCCTATGCTTCCTGGCTGATGTTTTGGTCACTTTTGAATGCTGGCGGTGCTTTCACTCTAGTGGTAGCATGAGACGGAGTCCACAACCCACACAAGTGGCTCAGGTAGTGCAGCTCATTCAGGATGGCACATCAATGCGAGCTGTGGCAAGAAGGTTTGCTGTGTCTGTCAGCGTAGTGTCCAGAGCATGGAGGCACTACCAGGAGACAGGCCAGTACATCAGGAGACGTGGAGGAGGCCGTAGGAGGGCAACAACCCAGCAGCAGGACCGCTACCTCCACCTTTGTGCAAGGAGGAGCAGGAGGAGCACTGCCAGAGCCCTGCAAAATGACCTCCAGCAGGCCACAAATGTGACAGAGTCTGGAGACGCCGTGGAGAACGTTCTGCTGCCTGCAACATCCTCCAGCATGACCGGTTTGGCGGTGGGTCAGTCATGGTGTGGGGTGGCATTTCTTTGGGGGCTGCACAGCCCTCCATGTGCTCGCCAGAGGTAGCCTGACTGCCATTAGGTACCGAGATAAGATCCTCAGACCCCTTGTGAGACCATATGCTGGTGCGGTTGGCCCTGGGTTCCTCCTAATGCAAGACAATGCTAGACCTCATGTGGCTGGAGTGTGTCAGCAGTTCCTGCAAGAGGAAGGCTTTGATGCTATGGACTGGCCCGTCCGTTCCCCATACCTGAATCCAATTGAGCACATCTGGGACACCATGTCTCGCTCCATCCACCAACGCCACGTTGCACCACAGACTGTCCAGGAGTTGGCGGATACTTTAGTCCAGGTCTGGGAGGAGATCCCTCAGGAGACCATCCGCTACCTCATCAGGAGCATGCCCAGGCATTGTAGGGGGTCATACAGGCATGTGGAGGCCACACACACTTCTGAGCCTCATTTTGACTTGTTTTAAGGACATTACATCAATGTTGGATCAGACTGTAGTGTGGTTTTCCACTTTAATTTTGACTGTGACTCCAGATCCAGACCTCCATGGGTTGATAAATTTGATTTCCATTGATAATTTGTGTGTGATTTTGTTGTCAGCACATTCAACTATGTAAAGAAAAAGTATTTAATAAGAATATTTCATTCATTCAGATCTAGGATGTGTTATTTTAGTGTTCCCTTGAATTTTTTGAGCAGTGTATGTCCACAATACAAAAGAAATCCATTGGTCTGCACCATACCTGAGGCACTGATTTTTCTTTAACTCCGATGGTGAGCCAGCTGAAGAAGTCTGGCTGGTGGGCCGACATGGTCGTGGCAGGGGTGACTCTGAGAAAGGAGGTGATGTTGAAGAGGCCTGCGGTGTGCCGCAGTGTGCAGGTGAACCAGATGTCGTGCCCCATTCCTCCCAGGCTTGGCCAGCGCACACGGCTCATCCCTTTGCTGTACCTGTGGATGTCACACTGCAGTCGATCCACCGGACCCTCCACAAACTTCCTCATATCCACCTTAGATGCTGGGGAAGATATATCTGGGTTAGAATTCCAACAAACACAAGTAGCAGAAAAACAATGACTTTGTATCTAAGTTGTTTCTCTTACTCAGGGTTGTTGTGGTAGAAAATGTGTGGATAATCCCAGAGCCCTACACTCTTTGAAAAAGGGTTCCAAAAGGGTTATTTGGCTGTCCCCATAGGACCGTGGTGGCCAACAGGGCGACGATGAAGCCAACGATAAAGGCTTTCGCTCCTTTTTCCCCCGCTGTTGGCATTAGGTGCAAGTGATTCAGATGACCTGTGCACCGGGTAAGCAACACGTTCCCATTTTTAACCCTTTAATGTCACACCGGGTATGTGTGTCTAAATCGAGTGTGCCTACTGCGCTGGCCAATTATTTGACAGTGTCTCTGTGGTCATTGTTTTAAATGTTTAATTCAGCACTGTCACTGTTTTTAATCAACACTATTACAAAACAAACTATTCTCTGTACTTCCACTCACGCTACAATGTACAGTGCCTTGCGAAAGTATTCGGCCCCCTTGAACTTTGCGACCTTTTGCCACATTTCAGGCTTCAAACATAAAGATATAAAACTGTATTTTTTGTGAAGAATCAACAACAAGTGGGACACAATCATGAAGTGGAACAACATTTATTGGATATTTCAAACTTTTTTAACAAATCAAAAACTGAAAAATTGGGCGTGCAAAATTATTCAGCCCCCTTAAGTTAATACTTTGTAGCGCCACCTTTTTCTGCGATTACAGCTGTAAGTCGCTTGGGGTATGTCTCTATCAGTTTTGCACATCGAGAGACTGAAATTTTTTCCCATTCCTCCTTGCAAAACAGCTCGAGCTCAGTGAGGTTGGATGGAGAGCATTTGTGAACAGCAGTTTTCAGTTCTTTCCACAGATTCTCGATTGGATTCAGGTCTGGACTTTGACTTGGCCATTCTAACACCTGGATATGTTTATTTTTGAACCATTCCATTGTAGATTTTGCTTTATGTTTTGGATCATTGTCTTGTTGGAAGACAAATCTCCGTCCCAGTCTCAGGTCTTTTGCAGACTCCATCAGGTTTTCTTCCAGAATGGTCCTGTATTTGGCTCCATCCATCTTCCCATCAATTTTAACCATCTTCCCTGTCCCTGCTGAAGAAAAGCAGGCCCAAACCATGATGCTGCCACCACCATGTTTGACAGTGGGGATGGTGTGTTCAGGGTGATGAGCTGTGTTGCTTTTACGCCAAACATAACGTTTTGCATTGCTGCCAAAAAGTTCAATTTTGGTTTCATCTGACCAGAGCACCTTCTTCCACATGTTTGGTGTGTCTCCCAGGTGGCTTGTGGCAAACTTTAAACAACACTTTTTATGGATATCTTTAAGAAATGGCTTTCTTCTTGCCACTCTTCCATAAAGGCCAGATTTGTGCAATATACGACTGATTGTTGTCCTATGGACAGAGTCTCCCACCTCAGCTGTAGATCTGACATCTTCCGTCAAGATAGAACTGCTAAAGGGGAGGAGTTGCAGTCTACTGCAGAGATAGCCTGCAAAGTAATGTCATACTTTCCAGGTCCATACCCAAACAGTTCGAACTACTAATTTTGAAAATTACTCTCTCCAGAAATAAGTCTCTCACTGTTGCCGCCTGCTACCGTCCCCCTCAGCCCCCAGCTGTGCCCTGGACACCATTTGTGAATTGATCGCCCCCATCTAGCCTCAGAGTTTGTTCTGTTAGGTGACCTAAACTGGGATATGCTTAACACCCCGCCAGTCCTACAATCTAAGCTAGATGCCCTCAATCTCACACAAATCATCAAGGAACCCACCAGGTACAACCCTAACTCTGTAAACAAGGGCACCCTCATAGACGTCATCCTGACCAACTGGCCCTCCAAATACACCTCCGCTGTCTTCAACCAGGATCTCAGCGATCACTGCCTCATTGCCTGTATCCGCTACAGAGCCGCAGTCAAACGACCACCCCTCATCACTGTCAAACGCTCCCTAAAACACTTCTGTGAGCAGGCCTTTCTAATCGACCTGGCCCGGGTATCCTGGAAGGACATTGACCTCATCCCGTCAGTTGAGGATGCCTGGTCATTCTTTAAAAGTAACTTCCTCACCATTTTAGATAAGCATGCTCCGTTCAAAAAATGCAGAACTAAGAACAGATACAGTCCTTGGTTCACCCCAGACCTGACTGCCCTCGACCAGCACAAAAACATCCTGTGGCGGACTGCAATAGCATCGAATAGTCCCCGGGATATGCAACTGTTCAGGGAAGTCCGTAACCAATACACGCAGTCAGTCAGGAAAGCTAAGGCCAGCTTCTTCAGGCAGAAGTTTGCATCATGTAGCTCCAACTCCAAAAAGTTCTGGGACACTGTGAAGTCCATGGAGAACAAGAGCACCTCCTCCCAGCTGCCCACTGCACTGAGGCTAGGTAACACGGTCACCACCGATAAATCCATGATTATCGAAAACTTCAATAAGCATTTCTCAACGGCTGGCCATGCCTTCCGCCTGGCTACTCCAACCTCGGCCAACAGCTCTGCCCCCCGGCAGCTCCTCGCCCAAGCCTCTCCAGGTTCTCCTTTACCCAAATCCAGATAGCAGATGTTCTGAAAGAGCTGCAAAACCTGGACCCGTACAAATCAGCTGGGCTTGACAATCTGGACCCCCTATTTCTGAAACTTTCCGCCGCCATTGTCGCAACCCCTATTACCAGCCTGTTCAACCTCTCTTTCATATCGTCTGAGATCCCCAAGGATTGAAAGCTGCCGCAGTCATCCCCCCTCTTCAAAGGGGAGACACCCTGGACCCAAACTGTTACAGACCTATATCCATCCTGCCCTGCCTATCTAAGGTCTTCGAAAGCCAAGTCAACAAACAGGTCACTGACCATCTCGAATCCCACCGTACCTTCTCCGCTGTGCAATCTGGTTTCCGAGCCGGTCACGGGTGCACCTCAGCAACACTCAAGGTACTAAACGATATCATAACCGCCATCGATAAAAGACAGTACTGTGCAGCCGTCTTCATTGACCTTGCCAAGGCT
The DNA here is from genome assembly GCF_018296145.1 of Oncorhynchus tshawytscha. NCBI lineage: Eukaryota > Metazoa > Chordata > Actinopteri > Salmoniformes > Salmonidae > Oncorhynchus > Oncorhynchus tshawytscha. The sequence continues at coordinate 26,242,499 of NC_056443.1, forward strand.
TTCGACTCTGTCAATCACCATATTCTTATCGGCAGACTCAGTAGCCTCGGTTTTTCGGATGACTGCCTTGCCTGGTTCACCAATTACTTTGCAGACAGAGTTCAGTGTGTCAAATCGGAGGGCATGCTGTCCGGTCCTCTGGCAGTCTCTATGGGGGTGCCACAGGGTTCAATTCTCGGGCCGACTCTTTTCTCTGTATATATCAATGACGTTGCTCTTGCTGCGGGCGATTCCCTGATCCACCTCTACGCAGACGACACCATTCTATATACTTTCGGCCCGTCATTGGACACTGTGCTATCCAACCTCCAAACAAGCTTCAATGCCATACAACACTCCTTCCGTGGCCTCCAACTGCTCTTAAACGCTAGTAAAACCAAATGCATGCTTTTCAACCGATCGCTGCCTGCACCCGCATGCCCGACTAGCATCACCACCCTGGATGGTTCCGACCTTGAATATGTGGACATCTATAAGTACCTAGGTGTCTGGCTAGACTGCAAACTCTCCTTCCAGACTCATATCAAACATCTCCAATCGAAAATCAAATCAAGAGTCGGCTTTCTATTCCGTAACAAAGCCTCCTTCACTCACGCCGCCAAGCTTACCCTAGTAAAACTGACTATCCTTCCGATCCTCGACTTCGGCGATGTCATCTACAAAATGGCTTCCAACACTCTACTCAGCAAACTGGATGCAGTCTATCACAGTGCCATCCGTTTTGTCACTAAAGCACCTTATACCACCCACCACTGCGACCTGTATGCTCTAGTCGGCTGGCCCTCATTACATATTCGTCGCCAGACCCACTGGCTCCAGGTCATCTACAAGTCCATGCTAGGTAAAGCTCCGCCTTATCTCAGTTCACTGGTCACGATGGCAACACCCATCCGTAGCACGCGCTCCCGCAGGTGTATCTCACTGATCATCCCTAAAGCCAACACCTCATTTGGCCGCCTTTCGTTCCAGTACTCTGCTGCCTGTGACTGGAACGAATTGCAAAAATCGCTGAAGTTGGAGACTTTTATCTCCCTCACCAACTTCAAACATCAGCTATCTGAGCAGCTAACCGATCGCTGCTGCTGTACATAGTCTATTGGTAAATATCCCACCCATTTTCACCTACCTCATCCCCATACTGTTTTTATTTATCTACTTGCTCTTTTGCACACCAATATCTCTACCTGTACATGACCATCTGATCATTTATCACTCCAGTGTTAATCTGCAAAATTGTAATTATTCGCCTACCTCCTCATGCCTTTTGCACACATTGTATATAGACTCCCCCTTTGTTTTCTACTGTGTTATTGACTTGTTAATAGTTTATTCCATGTGTAACTCTGTGTTGTCTGCTCACACTGCTATGCTTTATCTTGGCCAGGTCGCAGTTGCAAATGAGAACTTGTTCTCAACTGGCCTACCTGGTTAAATAAAGGTGAAATAAAAAAAAAAAAAAAAAAAAAAAATCTCTGCCGTTCATCCAGAGTGATCATGGGCCTCTTGGCTGCATCTCTGATCAGTCTTCTCCTTGTATGAGCTGAAAGTTTAGAGGGACGGCCAGGTCTTGGTAGATTTGCAGTGGTCTGATTCTCCTTCCATTTCAATATTATCGCTTGCACAGTGCTCCTTGGGATGTTTAAAGCTTGGGAAATCTTTTTGTATCCAAATCCGGCTTTAAACTTCTTCACAACAGTATCTCGGACCTGCCTGGTGTGTTCCTTGTTCTTCATGATGCTCTCTGCGCTTTTAACGGACCTCTGAGACTATCACAGTGCAGGTGCATTTATACGGAGACTTGATTACACACAGGTGGATTGTATTTATCATCATTAGTCATTTAGGTCAACATTGGATCATTCAGAGATCCTCACTGAACTTCTGGAGAGAGTTTGCTGCACTGAAAGTAAAGGGGCTGAATAATTTAGCACGCCCAATTTTTCAGTTTTGATTTGTTAAAAAAGTTTGAAATATCCAATAAATGTCGTTCCACTTCATGATTGTGTCCCACTTGTTGATTCTTCACAAAAATACAGTTTTATATCTTTATGTTTGAAGCCTGAAATGTGGCAAAAGGTCGCAAAGTTCAAGGGGGCGAATACTTTCGCAAGGCACTGTATGAGTAGCCAAGTGTATCGATAGCTCTACATTTTTCCTATTATTAGCAGCTCACGTGTTTATTTTAATATCGAGGAATATTTCACATTCTCTTGTCAAAGGAACGACAGAAGTTTGTGCATGAGGCAGATGTGGTGCTACTCAGTTTCGCCATTGTTTGGAAGACGGTGTCCCCCACTCTGTTCAGTCTCACCGGAGGCCTCTCCTTAGACTAATGGCGTGTTCATAAAAACTGGGAACTCAGAAATGCCAGATTTCTGTGTGTTCAAGACAACTGGGAAGTCGGGGAAAAAGTGATCCTACTGGGAAAAATAGTTTTGAAAGGTCATCTAACTCGGAATTCAAGTTGGAACCTCGGGCATCTTTCATGAGCTCCGACTTTCCGACCTTGAAGATCCCTAAAGTCTAGATTTGACCCCCCCATCAGTCCAGTAAAATAAAAAGCTAATTATTTACATTTATGCTACGCAAGTGCTACAACAACTGATCTATTTTGTTATCAAAGCTTGAGTTTTGAAATATAATATGGTCTAAGAATAACAATATTGCCAGGCATAGAGCTAATATGCTGTGATCACGTATATTAGTCCTACAGCCCAAACATAATGCCCACAGAACAGTTTATAGGTTAATGTTATTTTGTTTAAAATTCAAATTTTAAAAAATCAGAGCAGTGATCTTGACTCCTCATAAAAGTTTTGTGAACACTGCCATAGGACTAGGAGAACCCTTCTTGGTTTCAGATACAACTCTTTTGGCTTCTGTGTAGAACCCTCTGGGGAAAGGGTTCTAACTGGAACCAAAAAGGGTTCTTCAAAGGGTTGTCATATAGGGAAAGACTTAGAAAAAAGGTGCTAAGAGTGTATAAACCATACCAATCGCTCTGGATAAACCCTAATGCAAAACACACAGCGTAATAGGTGGGTAAAGTAATGACAAAAATAAACATAGTATTTGAGTTTAGGCTCCACGGATCTGACTCACCTGCAACAAGGAATGTGATTGAGTCAGACAACAAAGCGCTGTTCCCGAGTTGTCAAACTGCAACACGGCATCTCTGTGGCTGTTATTACTTTCAATGTGTCCCTCAGCATTTGTCCATACATACTCATCTGTCAGTCGACAGCGCAGCCATTGCACCTGTAGGAATCCTAGCACACCTGGGAAGAATATAGAATGGTGCTGAGCGATTAAACGGCATTTAATTTCGGTTGTTTTATGTATGGTTAGTATACAATTTATACCTTTTTCCTAATTTACTAATTTACCGACGTTGGATTAATTACTTGAAATCCATTTAGATTTTTTGTTCAGCGCATAAACGTAGTAATTAACCATAAAAAAACATAATTCATTGCGGCAGTTTATTCCTGCTCAAACGGATCAGAGAGGAAAGAGGCGAAGCGAGAGGTTTCACTCTCGGCAAAATCTGTCCAAAACAAACCCAATGGGTTTCCTATGGGTTTCTACCTAGCTTGTCGCATGCCTTCCCGTCTTTGGGACAACGCCTCCCATTGTTAGGGCGGAGACATGAGCGTCTCGTTATTATATAATGATATATAACTATGTTACAATATAATGATCTTTGGACGTAAGGTTAGCGATACACACAGACCGTCTGAAAGAGGAATGTACACAACACAACGATGAGAAGGACAGAGACAGTTCGTGAAAGTATGATTTATCTACTTTGAAGAACTAGTCAAATGATTTCTTGAGACAACTCTGCAGCATAATTAGGCAGGCTAGCTAAATAGGATAACTACGGTATGGGGAGGACATCATGTTAGATGGCCTGGCTGGGTGACTGTTACTGTCTGAGCAGAGTTGATTACTTTAAGGAATGACAAATAATAAAGTCACCAAAGAAAAACTAGTAATATACACAAAATAAATATTGTATTATTTCATAGTCATTTCCTATTTTGCTATTGATGTCTACCCAATGTTTTGGCAATTGAATGTTCATTATTTTCATTTAAATGCTCTATTTTACAATGCATTTTATGTTTTTTAAAATCGAAAACCATTATATATTGTTTTTAATAATCAACAAACCGACCTAAAAAAACAAACAGTAATCGCTCAACACTAATAGGGAGGTTGTGAACCGCCACAACAGGGATGAAAGATAGAATAAAGGGTAAACAGAAAATAATAATATTAATAACATAATATATGTTCTAATTTACCTGCATATGGAATTAAACAAAGGAGAACAGTGAAGATTTTCATGTTGTTCAATATCTCCTCTCTCGTTGCAAATGAAACAAGTTAAACTAGTTTTAGAAGTTTTACTTTCATTTCTACCACCATAGTTTGCATAGCATAGATAGATTGAACCTAGATCTTTGGCTAGAGGCAGAGCGTCATAAATTGTGCGACTTTACGGAAGACGGTGAGGATACACTGTGGAACAACGGAAAAAGGTATATGTGGAATGGCCAGACTGATAGGGAACATTTAGCCAATGTATTATGTTTTATAAGGTAGTTAAAAAAATAAAACCATTAGTTAGCAAATGTGTGTGTGAATTATTATATGCATGTGGTTGGTAAGCTTTACTTTCCCAGTAGTACGTGCATTTGAACACTAGCTAGCTAGTAGTAGCGACAACCAGGCTGTTTGCAACAGAAGTAAAAACACACGACCAATGTCCAGCGAATATTTAACACCGTCAAATGAGAAGAATGATGTTGCCAGTGCCACTGAGAATAAGGATGGACAGAGCAGTGCTAATAATGGAGAAACCGAGACTCTTTCAAAAAAACAGAGGAAGAAGCTTATGAGGCACCAGAAATGGGAGGAGGAGAGGAACCTTCGTAAGTAAGTAGCTAACTAGGTATACGTTACTGTTTTAAGTGTTAAGGAATGTTTTCAATAAAAACTTCCCCTGATGCATTCACTTAGGCTACTTCTTTGTGATTATGTACATAGTGACCAATTATTGACTTAACAGTAAGACATCATACTGCTTACAAAAATTAACAACAGAATTCAACTCTACATAGATTGCCACTATTGACTTCTGGCAAGTTGTGCCTTGAAGCATGCCCACATGATACATTTGTAATGTTGATTTTCGTAAGCAGGAAGTGCCTTGTTGTGTATGATCATGTCGTATTGAAATTATCACAGAAATTTGCGTCCTGTAGCACAAACTCCATAATGTTCTGGGACACTAAAAGTCCATGGAGAATAAGAGCACCTCCTCCCAGCTGCCCACTGCACTGAGGCTAGGAAACACTGTAACCACTGATAAATCCACGATAATTGAGAAATTCAGTAAGCATTTTTCTACGGCAGGCCATGCTTTCCACCTGGCTACAACTCCCCCGGTCAACAGATCTGCACCACCCACAGCAACTTGCCCAAGCCTCCCCCATTTCTCCTTCACCCAAATCCAGATAGCTGATGTTTTGAAAGAGCTGCAAAATCTTTACCCCTACAAATCAGCTGGGCTAGACAATCTGAACCCTTTCTTTCTAAGATTATCTGCCGCAATTGTTGCAACCCCCTGTTCAACCTCTTGTATCATCTGAGATTCCCAAAGATTGGAAAGCTGCCGTGGTCAGACACTCTAGACCAAAGGTGTTACAGACCTTAATCTATCCTACCCTGTTCTTCTAAGGTTTTTGAAAGCCAAGTTAACAAACAGATCACCGACCATTTCGAATCCCACGGTAACTTCTCCGCTATGCAATCTGGTTTCCGAGCTGGTCATGGGTGCACCTCAGCCACGCTCAAGGTCCTAAACAATATCATAACCGCCATCGATAACAGACAATACTGTGCAGCTGTATTCATCAACCTGGCCAAGGCTTTCGGCTGTCAATCACCATATTCTTATCGGCAGACTCAACAGCCTTGGTTTCTCAAATGACTGCCTCCCCTGGTTCACCAACTACTTCTCAAAGTTCAGTGTGTCAAATCAGAGGGCCTGTTGTCCGGACCTCTGGCAGTCTCTATGGGGGTGCCACAGGATTCAATTCTCGGGCCGACTCTTCTCTCTATATACATCAATGATGTCGCTCTTACCTTTATTTAACCAGGCAAGTCAGTTAAGAACAAATTCTTATTTTCAATGACGGCCTAGGAACAGTGGGTTAACTGCCTGTTCAGGGGCAGAACGACAGATTTATTTGTACCTTGTCAGCTCGGGGGTAAGGTACACATTTTTACAAATAAATCTTCCGGTTACTAGTCCAATGCTCTAACCACTAGGCTACCCTGCCGCCCCTCTTGATGCTGGTGATTCTCTGATCCACCTCTACGCAGACTACAACATTCTGTATACTTCTGGCCCTTCTTTGGACACTGTTAACTAACCTCCAGACGAGCTTCAATGCCATACAACTCTCCTTCCGTGGCCTCCAACTGCTCTTAAATGCAAGTAAAACTAAATGCATGCTCTTCAACCGATCGCTGCCCGCCTGTCCAGCATCACTACTCTGGACGGTTCTGACTTAGAATATGTGGACAATTACAAATACCTAGGTGTCTGGTTAGACTGTAAACTCTCCTTCCAGACTCCCATTAAGCATCTCCAATCCAAAATTTAAAAATAGGTTTCCTATTTCGCAACAAAGCATCCTTCACTCATGCTGCCATACATACCCTCTTAAAACTGACCATCCTACCAATCCTTGACTTCGGCGATGTCATTTACAAAATGGCCTCCAACACTCTACTCAGCAAATTGGATGCAGTCTATCAGTGCCATCTGTTTTGTCACCAAAGCCTCATTCTATCCACCACTGCGACTTGTATGCTCTCTTTGGCTGGCCCTCGCTTCATATTCATTGCCAAACCCACTGGCTCCAGGTCATCTATAAGTCTATGCTAGGTAAAGCCCCACCTTATCTCAGCTCACTGGTCACCATAGCATCACCCACCCGTAGCATGCGCTCCAGCAGCTTTATATTTCACTGGACACCCCCAAAGCCAATTCCTCCTTTGGCCTGCCTTTCCTTCCATTTCTCTGCTGCCAATGACTGGAATGAATTGTAAAAATCACTGAAGCTGGAGAATCATATCTCCCTCACTAACTTTAAGCACCATCTGTCAGAGCAGCTCACAGATCATTGCACCTGTACATAGCCCAACTGTAAATAGACCATCCATCTACCTCATCCCCACATTGTCCCCCCCTCTTTGCACCCCAGTATCTCTACTTGCACATTCATCTTCTGCACATCTATCACTCCAGTGCTTAATTTCTAAATTGTAAGTAGTTCGCCACTACGGCCTATTTATTGATTTACCTCCCTAATCTCACTTCATTTGCACACATTGTATATAGATTTTTTTCTATTGTGTTATTGACTGTACTTTTTGTTTATTCCATGTGTAACTCTGTTTTTGTCGCATTGCTTTGCTTTATCTTGGCCAGGTCGCAGTTGTAAATGACGAAAGAAACATACAGGAACTCAAATCCTTCTGTTCACCTGATTTAGAATTCCTCACAATCAAATGTAGACCGCATTATCTACCAAGAGAATTCTCTTCGATTATAATCACAGCCGTATATATCCTCCCCCAAGCAGACACATCGATGGCTCTGAACGAACTTTATTTGACTCTTTGCAAACTGGAATCCATTTATCCGGAGGCTGCATTCATTGTAGCTGGGGATTTTAACAAGGCTAATCTGAAAACAAGACTCCCTAAATTTTATCAGCATATCGATTGCGCAACCAGGGGTGGAAAAACCTTGGATCATTGTTACTCTAACTGCCGCGACGCATATAAGGCCCTGCCCCGCCCTCCTTTCGGAAAAGCTGACCACGACTCCATTTTGTTGATCCCTGCCTACAGACAGAAACTAAAACAAGAGGCTCCCACGCTGAGGTCTGTCCAACGCTGGTCCGACCAAGCTGACTCCACACTCCAAGACTGCTTCCATCACGTGGACTGGGATATGTTTCATATTGCGTCAGATAACAATATTGACGAATACGCTGATTCGGTGTGCGAGTTCATTAGAACGTGCGTTGAAGATGTCGTTCCCATAGCAACGATTAAAACATTCCCTAACCAGAAACCGTGGATTGACTGCAGGCCCAGACGGCATCCCCAGCCGCGCCCTCAGAGCATGCGCAGACCAGCTGGCCGGTGTGTTTACGGACATATTCAATCAATCCCTATACCAGTCTGCTGTTCCCACATGCTTCAAGAGGGCCACCATTGTTCCTGTTCCCAAGAAAGCTAAGGTAACTGAGCTAAACGACTACCGCCCCGTAGCACTCACTTCCGTCATCATGAAGTGCTTTGAGAGACTAGTCAAGGACCATATCACCTCCACCCTACCTGACACCCTAGACCCACTCCAATTTGCTTAACGCCCAAATAGGTCCACAGACGATGCAATCTCAACCACACTGCACACTGCCCTAACCCATCTGGACAAGAGGAATACCTATGTGAGAATGCTGTTCATCGACTACAGCTCGGCATTCAACACCATAGTACCCTCCAAGCTCGTCATCAAGCTCGAGACCCTGGGTCTCGACCCCGCCCTGTGCAACTGGGTACTGGACTTCCTGACGGGCCGCCCCCAGGTGGTGAGGGTAGGCAACAACATCTCCACCCCGCTGATCCTCAACACTGGGGCCCCACAAGGGTGCGTTCTGAGCCCTCTCCTGTACTCCCTGTTCACCCACGACTGCGTGGCCACGCACGCCTCCAACTCAATCATCAAGTTTGCGGACGACACAACAGCGGTAGGCTTGATTACCAACAACGACGAGACAGCCTACAGGGAGGAGGTGAGGGCCCTCGGAGTGTGGTGTCAGGAAAATAACCTCACACTCAACGTCAACAAAACTAAGGAGATGATTGTGGACTTCAGGAAACAGCAGAGGGAACACCCCCCTATCCACATCGATGGAACAGTAGTGGAGAGGGTAGCAAGTTTTAAGTTCCTCGGCATACACATCACAGACAAACTGAATTGGTCCACTCACACAGACAGCATCGTGAAGAAGGCGCAGCAGCGCCTCTTCAACCTCAGGAGGCTGAAGAAATTCGGCTTGTCACCAAAAGCACTCACAAACTTCTACAGATGCACAATCGAGAGCATCCTGGCGGGCTGTATCACCGCCTGGTACGGCAACTGCTCCGCCCACAACCGTAAGGCTCTCCAGAGGGTAGTGAGGTCTGCACAACGCATCACCGGGGGCAAACTACCTGCCCTCCAGGACACCTACACCCCCCGATGTTACAGGAAGGCCATAAAGATCATCAAGGACATCAACCACCCGAGCCACTGCCTGTTCACCCCGCTATCATCCAGAAGGCGAGGTCAGTACAGGTGCATCAAAGCTGGGACCGAGAGACTGAAAAACAGCTTCTATCTCAAGGCCATCAGACTGTTAAACAGCCACCACTAACATTGAGTGGCTGCTGCCAACACACTGACACTGACTCAACTCCAGCCACTTTAATAATGGGAAATGATGTAAATATATCACTAGCCACTTTAAACAATGCTACCTTATATAATGTTACTTACCCTACATTCTTCATCTCATATGCATACGTACAGTGCCTTGCGAAAGTATTCGGCCCCCTTGAACTTTGCGACCTTTTGCCACATTTCAGGCTTCAAACATAAAGATATAAAACTGTATTTTTTTGTGAAGAATCAACAACAAGTGGGACACAATCATGAAGTGGAACAACATTTATTGGATATTTCAAACTTTTTTAACAAATCAATAACTGAAAAATTGGCCGTGCAAAATTATTCAGCCCCCTTAAGTTAATACTTTGTAGCGCCACCTTTTTCTGCGATTACAGCTGTAAGTCGCTTGGGGTATGTCTCTATCAGTTTTGCACATCGAGAGACTGACATTTTTTCCCATTCCTCCTTGCAAAACAGCTCGAGCTCAGTGAGGTTGGATGGAGAGCATTTGTGAACAGCAGTTTTCAGTTCTTTCCACAGATTCTCGATTGGATTCAGGTCTGGACTTTGACTTGGCCATTCTAACACCTGGATATGTTTATTTTTGAACCATTCCATTGTAGATTTTGCTTTATGTTTTGGATCATTGTCTTGTTGGAAGACAAATCTCCGTCCCAGTCTCAGGTCTTTTGCAGACTCCATCAGGTTTTCTTCCAGAATGGTCCTGTATTTGGCTCCATCCATCTTCCCATCAATTTTAACCATCTTCCCTGTCCCTGCTGAAGAAAAGCAGGCCCAAACCATGATGCTGCCACCACCATGTTTGACAGTGGGGATAGGGTGTTCAGGGTGATGAGCTGTGTTGCTTTTACGGCAAACATAACGTTTTGCATTGTTGCCAAAAAGTTCAATTTTGGTTTCATCTGACCAGAGCACCTTCTTCCACATGTTTGGTGTGTCTCCCAGGTGGCTTGTGGCAAACTTTAAACAACACTTTTTATGGATATCTTTAAGAAATGGCTTTCTTCTTGCCACTCTTCCATAAAGGCCAGATTTGTGCAATATACGACTGATTGTTGTCCTATGGACAGAGTCTCCCACCTCAGCTCTAGATCTCTGCAGTTCATCCAGAGTGATCATGGGCCTCTTGGCTGCATCTCTGATCAGTCTTCTCCTTGTATGAGCTGAAAGTTTAGAGGGGCGGCCAGGTCTTGGTAGATTTGCAGTGGTCTGATACTCCTTCCATTTCAATATTATCGCTTGCACAGTGCTCCTTGGGATGTTTAAAGCTTGGGAAATCTTTTTGTATCCAAATCCGGCTTTAAACTTCTTCACAACAGTATCTCGGACCTGCCTGGTGTGTTCCTTGTTCTTCATGATGCTCTCTGCGCTTTTAACGGACCTCTGAGACTATCACAGTGCAGGTGCATTTATACGGAGACTTGATTACACACAGGTGGATTGTATTTATCATCATTAGTCATTTAGGTCAACATTGGATCATTCAGAGATCCTCAGTGAACTTCTGGAGAGAGTTTGCTGCACTGAAAGTAAAGGGGCTGAATAATTTTGCACGCCCAATTTTTCAGTTTTTGATTTGTTAAAAAAGTTTGAAATATCCAATAAATGTCGTTCCACTTCATGATTGTGTCCCACTTGTTGTTGATTCTTCACAAAAAAATACAGTTTTATATCTTTATGTTTGAAGCCTGAAATGTGGCAAAAGGTTGCAAAGTTCAAGGGGGCCGAATACTTTCGCAAGGCACTGTATATACTGTACTCTATATCATCGACTGCATCCTTATGTAATACATGTATCACTAGCCACTTTAACTATGCCACTTTGTTTACATACTCATCTCATATGTATATACTGTACTCGATACCATCTACTGTATCTTGCCTATGCTCCTCTGTACCATCACTCATTCATATATCCTTATGTACATATTCTTTATCCCATTACACTGTGTATAAGACAGTAGTTTTGGAATTGTTAGTTAGATTACTTGTTGGTTATTACTGCATTGTCGGAACTAGAAGCACAAGCATTTCGCTACACTCGCATTAACATCTGCTAACCATGTGTATGTGACAAATAAAATTTGATTTGATTTGAATTTGTTCTCAACTGGCCTGCCTGGGTAAATAAAGGTGAAATAAAAATATTGTCTGATCTTTTATAGTGTCATGAAATCCTTCCATTTGAATAACTTTTTGTTTTTGGTGTGCTACCCAGGCAGAAGCGAAAGGAGAAGAGGCAGAAGAGGAGCCTTGAGAGGAAGAACCAGGGGGAGGAGGGAGGGGAGTTTGTGGGCCGGAAGCGTTTGAGGAAAGAGGTGACACCCAGTAGCCCCCTGAGACTGGTGATAGACTGCAGCTTCGACAACCTCATGATGTTTAAGGTAGGCTGTCAGGGCCCCTGTGGTCAGTAGGGCACAATTTTGTGGAATGTCCTGATAGAAAAATATTATGTAGAACAGACATTAATCTCAGACATGTAGAGTAAAGAATCATGACATTTCTGTTTGTCTGCAACGTTCCATGTAAATACAAGAAAGGCACAGTATTGAATCCTGTGTTTATGTATTGTCTCCCCTGTGTAGGATGTTAGGAAGCTCCATAAACAAATCCAGAGATGTTATTCAGTTAACAGACGAGCGGCGCACCCTGTTCAGGTCAGTCTACCTGCCCCACAGGACATTGCCATCATCGTCATCCCCTGCAGCATCAACCTCCACTGAAGTCAAGTGATTCAAGACTCAAGTGGTGTATTTTCTCTCTTCTCCTAGTTTTATTTAACCAGCCTTGGTGGACAGCTGAAGCAAAATATGGATAAGACTGATGAAGGATGGGTTAACTGGAAGGTGAGTGTACGAAGTCTGTTAGTTTGAATACGCACACAGGCAATGCATGTTGAAATGACCAAGGGAAAGACAGAGCGGTGTGTTTTTCACAGGTACACTGCGTGTGATGCACTGCGTTTGCGTAAATACTGAAAGGGAGTAATGTAATCCTCAATGTCTAGTGAGAGTTTCCATATTTAAACTTCTGGTGAAAGGTAGGCAAGAATCTTGTCTAGTGAGACAACATATCTAGTCTGTGTTTTGAGCTGAGTGCTGGGTGCAACTGAATGCTTTCACAAGTCAACGCGTCTCCCAAACACATTCCATCAGATGCCAACCCATTGAATATCCCACTACTGAGGGATGTAATCTGGGTGGTTAAAGAGAGCTGTATAACTGGAGGAAGAGTAAGGTGTCATTAGGCCGTAGGACTTCTATAGGTGAAGAGGGAAAGGCTGCAAATTACATCAACACCTGGTACCTTCTGTGTGTGTGTCCGGGGCAGGATATAACGGTCAAAACAGAGGCGTACCATGAGGTGGTGGTCAAGGAGGAGCTGGTGTACTTGACCTCTGACTCTCCCAATGTGCTGACAGAGCTGGATGAAACCAAGGCCTATGTCATCGGAGGCCTGGTGGACCACAACCACCACAAGGTCTGTACCACAATTACCTAGAATATTTAGAAGATATGTTCGATTGCCACAGGACACCAAAAATATAAATATTTTTATCTAACAGATTGGGTGTGTTGACCAGGAAGTCAAGACGTCCAGTTCCAAATCGCCCCTCTACCCCTAGACACTTTGCGTAGATCTGAGACCATTAAATGGAGCCCTCTTCAGGTCCCATGTTTCTTAGTTGTTGGTCTGACCTTTAACCTTGTCCTATAGGGCATCACCTTTAAACGGGCTCAGGAGCTGGGGATTGACCACGCACAGCTCCCACTGAACAGCTTTGTCAAGATGAATAGCCGCAAAGTGCTGGCGGTCAACCACGGTGAGGAACTATCCTAATGATTTACCCGTCAAGATATGACACCAACTCCATTTACTGTGGCCTAGTCATGTGGTATTGACCCTTATGAAATTATTTTTTACAGAGCATTAGTGGTCCACTACATGACCAAAAGTATGTGGACTGGAACTAAGGGGCCTAGCCCAAACCATGAAAGACAGCCCCAGAGCATTATTCCTCATCCACCAAACTTTACAGTTGGCAAAATGCATTCAGGCAGGTGGCGTTCTCCTGGCATCTGCCAAACCATGATTGGTCCGTGGGAATGCCAGATGGTGAAGCGTGATTCATCACTCCAGAGAACGCGTTTCCACTGCTCCAGAGTTCAACGGAGGCGAGCCTTTACACCACTCCAGCCGACTCTTGGCATTGCGCATGGTGAAATTAGGCTTGTTTGTGGCTGTTCGGCCATGGAAACTCATTTCATAAAGCTCCCAACAAACCGTTCTTGTGCCGACGTTGCTTCCAGAGGAAGTTTGGAACTCGGTAGTGAGTGTTGCAACTGAGGACAGAGGATTTTTACACGCTACGCGCTTCAGCACTCAGTGGTCCCATTCTTTGAGCTTGTGTGGCCTACCATTTCGCGGCTGAGCCGTTGTTGCTCTTTTACGTTTCCACTTTACAATAACAGCGCTTACAGTTGACCGGGTCGTCTCTAGCAGGGCAAAACATTTTATGAAACTGACTTGTTGGAAAGGTGGCATCCTATGACGGTGCCATGTTGAAAGTCACAGCTTTTCAATAAGGCCATTCTACTGCCAATGTTTGTCTATGGTGATTGTATAGCTGTGTGCTCGATTTTATAAACGTCAATAACGGGTGTGGCTGAAATGGCCAAATCCACTTATTTGAAGGGGTGTCCACATATTTCTGTATATGAAGTTTATGTGATAGAATTAATGTGCTCAGGATTCATTTTTATTTATGAATTTATAAGTGTTTGTGTGTTCCCTGGCACAGTGTTTGAGATCATACTGGTGTACCTGGAGAAAGGGAACTGGCAGGAAGCCTTCTTCACTGTCTTGCCTCTAAGGAAAGGGGCCATTCCCCTGGGCCAGGAGGGCATAGCCACGGAGGATGAGGAGGAATCTGACAGAGACGCAGAGACGGTCACACCGAACACAACGGGAAACGAACAGGACCAACAGTAGAACGTACAGGGATGACAGGACACACTGCAGTCGGAAGACACCCCTAAATATGAGTCCAGCATAGCTGTGTCCTAATACGAATTATTGATTGCAAAATGGTTGATTTTAGTGAGTTTTGTATTTATTTTGCCGAATTATAGATCTTTTTTTTAGTCAATGTTTTAATAACATAAAATTTCTGTTTTCAGCTTTATTTAATGGAAGATATTTTACTTGGAGTGCTTATATTAAGTGAACAAGTCGTACATATCTGCAGTTCTATGTTCTACCTTCAGACCTATTCTTGATGCTCTGCAGCAAGCCTTGTTTTATTAAAATGTTAAAAAAATAAAATACTTACACAGCAGACTGGTATTACTGGAATAAAAATATTTTCCAAATGTAAAAATGACTATTGTTACACAGGTCAGTCCCTGGATGGGAGACCAGATGCTGCTGGAATTTGGTGTTGGAGGGCCAGTAGGAGGCACTCTTTCCTCTGGTCTAAAAAAAAAATATCCCAATGTAAAATAAGGGTTAAAATAAATGGGCAAAAAAAAATCCGAATGTAAAAAAGGGTTCAAATAAAATATATGGTAATTCTACAGGAGAATCACTGCTCTAGTAGGATACAGTAGTGCCTACTACCCTCTTGTGGCCAAGGAAAGATAATGCACCTAAAATAATTTGGTTGAAACCGGAAGTTTCAGACGCCATGGAAACACATGACGCTGACCTGTGCTGCTAAATTAATAGCTAGCTAGCTAGCATCAAACGAAGAGCGTCACCATCAAACTGTTGAAATTAATGTCTCGGAAAGCAATGAAAGTGGTAGTTGACTTACAGTTTAGAGCGGTAAGACATTTTTGTTAATGCAACCAGCTAGCGACCTGCTTCCCAGGTAGTAGTTTACTTGTGGAGCGTCGTGTACAGTGGTGCATATAAATTGGCTGTCTTGAGACTTAACTCAACTGTCTCTGTTCAAACACATGCATATCTAGCTAACTTTAGTTTGTAAGCTTTCATGCAAGATCTATACATAACAGTAATGACATTCGGTGATATATTTGTGGGATCCACCCACTGTTTGATTTTGCCAGGCTATATAATTTTGATTTGCAGTTATTATGTAGCCTTGAGTGTATTGATACTACTGCCTATGCTATGAGGCCAGAGCTTTTATGGCACCACAGATGGTCATCATCGGAGAATTGTTGGTTCAAGCCCCAATTTGGATCTTGCTTTTCAATCGCTACATTAAACAGGGTGAACGTGTATCTGCAAAGCCGGTGTTGTTCATGACACCATAACCAGTTATTCATTACATTTCAGGTATCATGCCCTGGTGTGCATTTGTCAGCCAAGGATGACATCTACCTCAGTGTGTGCTTCATGAGCCAATACCGCAAGTCTGTGTGTCTCCCCCCTGTCTTCCCTCTCCTGTTTCGAGAGAAGATGAGATTTGAGAAAGTGGGTAATGTGACGCGTCTCTTCCTGGTGATTCCAAACCAAGTATGGCCTAACCCCTCTCCTGACGAGCTATCAGGAGTGCAGGTTTTTGTTCTACCCCAGCTCTTGCACAGTATAAACTAATCAGCTTTTCATCTGGGGACATGATTTGTTGACTTAGAGCAGGGCTGGAACAAAAGCCTAAATTCCCTGTAGCTCTCTTGGATGCTAGGAGGTTGACACCATGCAGCGGTTCTATAAACTAGTAACAGATCAATTCTAAAATCGGAATAAACAAGATTTTCTAAATGAGATTTGTTCAGTTTCTGTTCACATCCAGGTGTTCCACTATGCTGTTGACCCAGGAGATGTTGCAGAGATGCTGGAATGTATGTTATATTTGATATACCTGTTGGCCAGTGGAGGCTGGTGTGGGGAGCTATAGGAGGATGGGCTGATTGTAATGGCTGGAATGGAATAAATGGAACGGTATCAAACAGAAACCACGTTTGACTCGGTTCCATTCATTTCATTCCAGCCATTACGATGAGCCCGTCCTCCTATAGCTCCTTCACCAGCCTCCACTGCTGTAGGCCTATTTGATTAATTTTGCTACTACAATGTTGTATGCTCATATTCAACGACTGTGTGTTTGCTTATTTTCCCCCCAGATGAAACTGTCAAAGTTGAATTGGTACAGTTGATCCCCCCAGGTGCAGTAATCTTCAAAATGTTTAGAAATTACTTTGGTCCAAATTTGTAAGCTAAGTGTTTAACTTTAACATGATACAGACACAGTCTAATACAGTGGTCCCCACCCCAGTCATCATGTACCCCCAACAGTACACATGTTTATTGAGGCCCCAGAAGAAAAAAAACTGTTAATTTAATTTGTCAACTAATCATCAGGCCCTCAATGAGTTAATTCAGGTGTTTTTTGTCCGGGGCTACAACAAAAATGTTTGCGGTTCGGGGTACTACAGGACCGGAGTTGGGAAGCACTGGCCTAATACACCATAATCAAGTAGATCATATCATAATATGCCATGTAGCAGCTGCTTTTGATCCAAAACAACTTGCAGTACATTGGGCGCATACATTTTAGTATACGTGACCCCTGCAAGAAATTACCGTAACCCATGATCTTTGCGGTGTGTTCTTAGTAACAAACTGAGCAACACAGGACTGCAGTGATTGACCTCTGTGTGCTTTGCTGCAGTGGGGGAGGCCCTGGCCTGCTTTGAGGAAGATGCCAGACGCTTTCTATTTCCAGAGCCCAAATTGGTTCCATCCTTCTCTGGAGTGGACAGAGAGGTTCTCATGACACGCTCCATTAGCTTCCCTGTAAGTAGGAGAGAGCTTACACCATCACTATGGAGAACCAGGCTGTAGTCCTGTTTCAGTGAGATGTATGAGACGGTTCACTAGACACTGATTGATAGGTCCGATTAGTACAATACAGAGGCAGCGTACCTGCACAGAGAGGATACAATTTACTTTGATGCATTAAGCTGCTCTTCCTACTAGTGAATTGGGCCAGTATCCATTCAAATGATCCACTCGCTCTCATCTTTCCCAGGGCATTGCTCCAAGGTTAGAGTTCTCCACCAGAACAACCATCAGTGAGTGCTCTGCGAACGCAGAGGTCAACAGCGCCCATCTCAGGTCTCCAATGGTAATGCTTTCAGTTTACGTCATTAGCACTCTCCATAGACTTCCACTTAATGTTAACGTTTCTCTATTAGCCTGTTCCCAGATCTTTTTGTGCTCTCGTAACTCCTATGGTCACCATGATATGGGACCAGGCTAACCCATTGTAGGCCAATGTGCAGGACTTATTTTCAACCACTTATTCCCATTGGACCAAGGGCCAAGATCGAGAAACACTGAGCATATGGAATAATACTTTGCTCATTCACTCATTCGATCACAGAGGACAGTGGTGCCAAAGAAACGCACTAAAAGGTCCCGAAAGGGACACCGGAGAGGAGATTGGGACGGTGCCTGGCGGGCACCAGTGATGCCCAGATCACGCTCCCTTTCCCCGTGCAAAGCCAGCCAGATGGACGGTTGTCATGGAAACATGGGGCGGCTGGCACAGCTCAGTTTGGGTTCCAGCTGGGATATAGATGAGGAGTTTTTACCCCGTCATGTAAGTATATTTTACATCTAGTGGTGTGAGCTGTCATGGTGACAAATGACAGTATGACATCTGCTATGTCATGACAGCGAGTCAGCAACAAGTTCATACATATTTGTGTGTGTGTGTGTGTGTGTGTGTCAAATCAAATTGTATTAGTCACATGCGCCGAATACAACAGATGTAGACCTTAAGTGAAATGCTTACTTACGAGCCCCTAACAAACAGTGCAGTTTAAAAAAAAATAGGGATAAGAATAGGAAATCAAAGTGACAAGTAATTAAAGTGCAGCAGTAAAATAACAATAGCGAGACTATATACAGGGGGGTACCGGTACAGAGTCAATGTGCGGTTCCACTGGTTAGTTGAGGTAATATGTACATATAGGTAGAGTTATTAAAGTGACTGCATAGATGATAACAACAGAGAGGAGCAGGGGGGCAAAGTAAATAGTCTGGGTAGCCATTTGACTAGATGTTCAGGAGTCTTATGGCTTGGGGTTAGAAGCTGTTTAGAAGCCTCTTGGACCTAGACTTGGCTCTCCGGTACCACTTTCCGTGCAGTAGCAGAGAGAACAGTCTATGAATAGAATGGCTGGAGTCTTTGACAATTTTTAGGGCCTTCCTCTGACACCGCCTGGTACAGAGGTCCTGGATGGCAGGAAGCTTGGCCCTGGTGATGTACTCTGTAGTGCCTTGCGGTAGGAGGCTGAGTAGTTGCCATACCAGGCAGTGATGCAACCAGTCAGGATGCCCGCGATGGTGCAGCTGTAGAACCTTTTGAAGATCTGAGGACCCATGCCAAATCTTTTCAGTCTCCTGAGGTGGAATAGGTTTTGTCGTTCCCGACTCACGACTGACTTGGTGAGCTTGGACCATGATAGTTTCTTGGTGATGTGGACACCAAGGAACTTGAAGCTCTCAACCTGTTCCACTACAGCCCGTCAATGAGAATGGGTGCATGCTCGGTCCTCCTTTTCCTGTAGTCCACAATCATCTCCTTTGTCTTGATCGCGTTGAGGGAGAGGTTGTTGTCCTGGCACCACCTGGCCAGGTCCCTGAACTCCTCCCTATAGGCTGTCTTGTCGTTGTCGGTGATCAAGCCTACCACTGAGGGGCCCCTGTGTTGAGGATTTATTTATTTATTTTACCTTTATTTAACTAGGCAAGTCAGTTAAGAACAAATTCTTATTTTCAATGATGGCCTAGGAACAGTGGGTTAACTGCCTGTTCAGGGGCAGAATGACAGATTTGTACCTTGTCAGCTCTGGGATTTGAACTTGCAACCTTCCGGTTACGAGTCCAACGCGCCAGGATCAGCGTGGCGGATGTGTTGTTACCTTACCACCTGGGGGCGGCCCGTCAGGAAGTCCAGGATCCAGTTGCAGAGGGAGATGTTGCGTGTGCATGCCCATGAGTGTATGTGTGTGCGTGTATGTGTATGCGTGTATGTATGGCATTATAGACAGCAGTTGGCAGAGAACAGCACTCTGTTATTTGAACTGAAGAATATTCCCAGGTGTGGTTTTATCCTCGACCCTACCCAGTCATGTGGTAATGATTCCCTGTACTGGGCATAACATCATTGAGATGATGACATTCACATGCAGTGGTGCAACTTTGTTGATGAAGGAAATAGGACATTGAACTCATCTCATCAATCCATCCACCTTTGGACACTAGCTCTAAATAAAACCTACCATTCATTCCGTTTGGAAAATGATAGGATCATTTCAGGTTTTGGACTCCCAACTGAATCAAATAGTTTGTATTGTAATTTACCTCCTGTTTTTATACCCCCTGCTTTGCTCTACTCTTCTCCTCCTGTCCTTAGAAAAGCGACCCCTGGCTTGGGACTGGACACTCCCCTACACCCCACCTCTCCCCTGTCATGGCCAGACCCACCCTGACCAACGACTCCTCTCCTCGTCTCCCACAGTCCCTGTCCTCTGACACAGACAATCTCCTGGACTACCCACCAGGTCCAAGCCAACGGTGTTCCCTGGTTAACATGGGGAGATCCACCACCGCTACACCCAGCCATTCCATGCTTTGGCACTCCTACAGGGAAAGCTCGAGACAAAATGGGTATGTCGAGCTTACATGAATGATCTTGATGTAAGCTCTTGGCTCCTATAAGGAGCGTAATGCCATTGACAAATGTCCTCCATCTCAGTTGGTTCAGGCCTGACCCTGTCCTGATCCTTGTCTCTTATCTCTATGGACAGGTCACGCCCCAGCTCCCAGGGCATGTGGGAGGAGGTCCAACACCGCGTCCGAGGACTCCTTACCACCCCTAGAGCAGTACACAGACTCGCCCATGTGAGTATCTATGGACAGGTCATGCCCCAGCTCCCAGGGCATGTGGGAGGAGGTCCAACACCGCGTCCGAGGACTCCTTACCACCCCTAGAGCAGTACACAGACTCGCCCATGTGAGTATCTATGGACAGGTCATGCCCCAGCTCCCAGGGCATGTGGGAGGAGGTCCAACACCGCGTCCGAGGACTCCTTACCACCCCTAGAGCGGTGCACAGACTCGCCCATGTGAGTAAGACACATGTCGCGTTCATCTGCAGTGGGTGCGTTGGAAACCATAACAGCAATCACACCAGCGATTTAACCTTGACAAGATTGAACAGTAACTTAAATTGACCAGTTACTGCCGTTTCCTGTCAGCTTCATTGTGCTTGCCTGGCACAATAGAAGCAATAGAAATAGTTGTAAAATGGCCAACCCCGCCCAGCTGCCACTCCAGACAGACTAGAACAAAAGCTAAAAGTAGAGCCTAGTATTTGAACCCAGGGCTGCAGTCATGCCTGATCCCTACACTTTGTTTGGAAGCTAATGTTTTGACCATGTTATAACTTGCCTCATCCTCGGCTCACATCACCCTCATTCAAAAATAATTGTAGTATTAGCAATTCCCTAAAAGTTTTGTGACGTGTCTGGCTGCCGTAGATAGGGGAATAGACCAGATAGAAATGCAGAATCGGTCCATAGGGAACTGGAACTCCAGCAGAATGACAGAAAGTCATATGCAGACTCCACTGCTCCCTCTCCCCCTGACCCTCCTCTCTCTCTCTCCTTTCTCTTTGGCTATAGTGTGATGTAGTAAGACAGGTCTGTTTTTTATTGTCAATGACAAGTTACTGTATCATAAACCAACTGGGATTAAGCTAGGGATGTGTATGTGTGAGAACTCAGTGCTAATGTATTGGTTGGTCCTCAGGGGGCCACAGACTCCGAGATAGACGAGGTCCTAGCCCGGAGGTCCATCTCCCCTAACCGATGCCCACCCTAGGGAGTCAGTGGGGAACGGCCTGGGAAGGTAAGAGGGAATAGTCAGATAGCCTCGCTGCACTGGCGTGTCACACTGTATTCAAACAAATCTCTTCTTCTTCCGAACATGAATTACCATGACAGTATTGTGTCACAATTATGATAACACAGTAGGATCCCTGGTCTTGATCTGCATTGGTATTGATCAATATTTGAATACCTTTACATTTCTGTATTGAATAACAGTAGAAGGCCCATCTAGAAATATTTCAATCAAAGTTGACGTTCCAGGGATTTTGATTGGATTTACCTGCCTTATTTCCAGGGGTGCCGTTCACTCAACAACTTGAAGCTTTATCTTCTATACAACCAGTGAAGAAGCCAAAGTGTCCGGTTCATTTCGGCATTGATTTCATACGATAATGATGTCATAATTCACTCTGTGTGTGTGTTACGGTTAGCTGAAATGAAGTATTAAGGCATACGGTAGCTATTGAAGAGAAGTAATTGACCAGAATTCAAAGCATCTCATTATATTAACGCTAATGTTATTAGTCATTTTGTATGTTTATTAATGGTATTCAATTGAGGCAGAAACCATAGAAATGTATGTCATTATAGTCATGTTCTGTGGACATGGTCATTTTGTGTGAATAAATCGTTTTGTTTTATCTAACAAAAAGAAATCATGAATTTCTCACTCTATATTGAATGTACAGTATTTGAAAATATAAGCTATGGTACAGTAACATCATATTGTTACTCTTGGGTGTGTTCAGGAGAGTGAAACCTGCAGATAGAACTGTAACGTATAGAGCGGACTGGGTTGCCTATTCTCCATGACAAAGAAGAATATCTGCTCGACACAATGTATATCTATCTGAACGTTGTCATGTCGCACCTTCCTGAATGAGCCTCTGGCCTCTAGCCAGCAAACGGGCTGACTTTGTGGAGTCCTTGGGTGCGTCGGTGGAAAGACATTAAAGGGGAATTATGGGTAGGTCGATAGTGCTCTTTGTGCTCTAACATCACTCAGGGGAAATAGCCGGTTAGGTGATTATATATTAATGCACTGACTGCCTGCTTCAGAAACATTCTGTTCCATCACTGTGCCTTTCTAAGCTATGACCGTTCTATTGCTAGTCTAGAGGATCCAAAACCGCAACCTGTGGTATAATACAGTGACTGCAGTATTTCAAATGGTTTGCCAAGTCGTTCTTGTAGATAAAAACAAGTTTGTACAGTAACCAAAGGATGCACATCCAATGGTCAGATGCTGGACAGGGAGAAACAAGTAAATGAACGCAGGAATGTCCACAACTCTAATTCTGCATTCTCAACCATTTCCAAAACCACTCAAAAAGAGAAACGCCCAAGTTATATTTTTCTTTATTAGCTTACATCTAGTACATGTTGATTCATATACTGAAGTCATTTGTGAACTGTACACACTTTAGCCATTGATTGTTGATCTTATCATAATGTGCTTTTGAAATGTACAGAAGAACCGGATTCACAAGCTTTATTTTGAGCCACATCTGATCAATCAAATGTTAATTACATCGCCCTTGACTTGCTTTCCTACACTCAATAACTCACCAAGTTGAGATGTTCTATAATAACGTTGTCTACTACCTCAAATTAGGCCCGTATGCCTCTGTTATAGAACAAAAACAAGTCGTAGAGGTCAGATTGCAATGAGCTGTAAAATGAAGAGGCAGTTTCAATAATCCCATGCCTCAAGGGATGAAAAAATGTTATATTAAGGCTCATCTCTCTCAAGTTTACCCTTTAACAAGGCAAGTCAGTTAAGAACAAATTCTTATTTACAATGACGGCCTACCGGGGGACAGTGGGTTAACTGCCTTGTCTAGGGGCAGAATGACAGATTTTTTACCTGGTCAGCTCGGGGATTCAATTCAGCAAACTTTCGGTTACTGGCCCAATGCTCTAACCACTAGGATACCTGCTGGCCCAATGCTCTAACCACTAGGATACCTGCTGGCCCAATGCTCTAACCACTAGGATACCTGCTGGCCCAATGCTCTAACCACTAGGATACCTGCTGGCCCAAAGTAAGGCTACACAAAGTTATTACATAATGAGCTGTTTGGAAGGCTTTGTATCTAACTAAGGTTTCATGGTTGATGTTGGAAGATGTACTAACTGCATTCAATTGAATTCCTGGATTCTAGTGCTGGGTCTTCCAAAACATTGCCTCAGAGGCCCCACAATTCTTTGTTTCTCTGACAAACAAACATGAAGCTTTTAAAGTTAGCATTCGTTATCAGAAAGCCTTTATTGTCAAGACCATCCTTATTAAAAAGTCATCCTCTTTAGCAATTCATTAAGAAAATATTTCACAGTATTCAATTAAATTCATAACTCAAACCTCATTAGTGTGCCCATCAACTCTACTTTCTTAAAGGCCATTGGTTACTTGAAAAAGACGTTCAGCAGGTCTATGTTCATCACAAGTTTCCCACTGTATTTATTTGTAATATTGCTTCATGCAATAAAATTACATGGATGAATGATATAAAGTTAATGAATAAGATGTTTGGCACATATTGTAAAGCTTAAGAACATTAACTTTCACCAACAAATATACTTGACTATGTAAAGAACAATCTCAGCTAAAGCGCCACACATACAAACCAATTCTATATATTTATTTTATTAACTTTTTTTCCGCTTTCAGGCCCACGGGAAGGGGTGGTACGGGGATCTCTGGATGTTGTTGGGGGATGGGGGGACTGATGGGAGGCATGCTTTCTTCGGGAGGAGGGCTAGATGGGATGGGTGGCATGCTTTCTTCAGGAGGAGGGCTAGATGGGATGGGAGGCATGCTTTCTTCGGGAGGAGGGCTAGATGGGATGGGAGACATGCTTTCTTCGGGAGGAGGGCTAGATGGGATGGGAGACATGCTTTCTTCAGGAGGAGGGCTAGATGGGATGGGAGGCATGCTTTCTTCAGGAGGAGGGCTAGATGGGTTGGGAGGCATGCTTTCTTTGGGAGGAGGGCTAGATGGGATGGGAGGCATGCTTTCTTCGGGAGGAGGGCTAGATGGGATGGGAGGCATGCTTTCTTCGGGAGGAGGGCTAGATGGGATGGGAGGCATGCTTTCTTCGGGAGAAGGGCTAGATGGGATGGGAGGCATGCTTTCTTCGGGAGAAGGGCTAGATGGGATGGGAGGCATGCTTTCTTCAGGAGGAGGGCTAGATGGGATGGGAGGCATGCTTTCTTCAGGAGGAGGGCTAGATGGGATGGGTGGCATGCTTTCTTCAGGAAGAGGGCTAGATGGGATGGGAGGCATGCTTTCTTCAGGAGGGCTAGATGGGATGGGTGGCATGCTTTCTTCAGGAGGAGGGCTAGATGGGATGGGTGGCATGCTTTCTTCAGGAGGAGGGCTAGATGGAATGGGAGGCATGCTTTCTTCGGGAGGAGGGCTAGATGGGATGGGAGGCATGCTTTCTTCAGGAGGAGGGCTAGATGGGGTGGGAGGCATGGTTTCTGAGTGGGGAGGGAGAATGCGGGCAGGTGGGTGGAGACTAAGGGGGGGGAATGGGTTGGGGTTGTCTTTGTATGGATTTCTTTGATTGTTTTTTTGTATCTGACCCCCTCCAGAACAAAAATGGACAAAAAGAAATAAAAAAGTCACAAAAATAATTTGCTTCTGAAGAGCAAAAAAGGTCTGTTTGAATCTTTGCAATATACAGTGTATTGAACATCAAGAATATAGTTCTTCTTCCATGCTCTTTTTCACAATACATATACACAGCTCAGTCCGCCGATATATTATTTCAGTTACCCACACGCGCTGTAGGTATGAATTTCAAAAGCTCTGGCTCTTGTAGTCTCCTTTGCTCCCTCTATGTAAAAACAATAGCAGAAGTATTGATTCATTCAAAAGTGAATGTGTACATTGTCGGCACTATGTCAACATAACAATGGAAGCTCTTTTGGTAAAAGAGAGCATGGGTTCATCCCAAAGGACACCTCATTCTCTACATAGGCCCTGGTCTAAAGTAGTGCACTAGTTAAGCAATAGGGTGTCATTTCAGATACAGCCCAGCTCATTTTAAGGGCTGCTGAGGATCTCCACTTGTGGTTAAAAAACATACTGATCATCGGGGACAGTGCTGGAAAGAGAATCAAGATCGAACAGACGGTGGTGGCTGATATTGCTACAGATGTAGGATCTTAATTTGAGCCAGTGTGCTGCAGCAGGAAAATAATCCTGCATCAACAGGATTAATTAATGTTGGTCACAGATCTAGAACCAGGCTACAAACAGAACCAGGCTAAACATCTAGCAGCATTGCCACTTCTTTGCCCGCCCCCCTAAAACTGGGAGGTCTCGGTGAAGGAGATGGCGTCGGTTTTGTCGACGGTGAAGCCGCCGTTGACGTAGGACTTCTTCTCACACTCCTCGTTGTCCAGCGTGGTCCCCAGGGCGAAGGGGTTAGTCACGTCCGAGGTGCCGTCCATCCTCTCCAGCTCCCGCCTGGACAGCTTCTGAACGATGCCGGCTCCGTAAGCATCTCCCAGCACGTTGATCATGGTGCGGAAGCGGTCTCTGAAATGGCGAGTGAACATTGTCCGTTGATAATCAGTTAAAGATACTGTAGACTTTGCAATACGACGTCATCCTACACTGCAGGTAAACTTCCAGTTTACAGTCATCAACAACAACAAAACGTAACCTGCCAAGACCGTCCCTACAGGGCATTGTTTAAGGGATGGCACAAATTGGGAAGAGAAAGTAGTGGTAGTCTTGGCAGATTTATGTTTTTGTTGTCTTCACTGTGTATGGTGATGTTATATTGCTGAGTCTACCTTTAAAACGTCACACCATTGGATTAATCACTAAAACAATATTTTCTCTTGACAATATTTCACTCAACAAGGTATTACTCACAGCAGCCAATCCACAGCAATAATTAAAGTGACATCATTTGCAGGTAGTCCAACGGCAGTCAGCACAATCACCATGGTAACAAAACCAGCGTTAGGTACACCGGCAGCTCCGACGCTGGCTACTGTTGCTGTTACACTAAAATCAGAGGAAACAGTCAATTACCCTCATTACAATTTTAATTATTTTATATTATTAGGTCAGTAACTTGATGCTTGATACATGATACTAACATACATACTGCCATGACATATTTCAACTGATTATGATTGAGCTTCCAGTGTGAAGTCTGTTTTGTCACGCACAAATACATTTTTCCTTACATCACTCGGTGGCGTACCCATTCTGAAGTCTGAGGCCGCCAAAGACTTTCCGTCTGGTTAGAAATATGCCATGACACTTTCACCTGCCCAAAATGAGTACATCGAATACACAATCCCCTGTCAACCCAAGGTGTTGGGGACTTGCCTGATAGTGACAATCTGACCCACGTCAAGATCATAGTCGTTGATCTGGGCAATGAAGATGGCAGCGACAGCCTCGTAGAGAGCTGTACCGTCCATGTTGATGGTGGCGCCCACAGGCAACACGAAGCGGGTGATCCTCTTGTCGATCCGGAGGTTCTCTTCGGCACAGCGGAAGGTGACAGGCAGGGTGGCAGAGCTAGAGGGAGGTAGCATTTAGGTTAAAGAAGGATGGATGGATAATTGGACAGGTAGGTGGATAATTGGATAGATGGATGGAAGAACAGACAGATGGATGGATTGGATAAATAGATGTATTAAATTAATGGATAAATAAATAGATATGTCAGCGTTTACTGCTATGCTTTGCTATATACAACATATTGTATGATCCCCAATAGTGACCGAGGCTTACCTGGAAGAGATCATGAGAGCAGTGACCAGTGCCTGAGCCATCCCCAAGGCAAAGGTATACGGGTTCTTCCTCACAATGACAAAGTAGATCAGCGGCAGAAAAACAATAGAATGGATAGCTAGGCTGAGGAGAAAAGTAAAACATTACAAAAAAGTGTTTGATTTTGGCTCACTGTAAGAAATAGCTGACTAATCTCTGGGGGTTAACTAGGGCTCTTCTCCAGGTTATAATAAAAGAATAAACAGGGCTGGGTATCAAAAGGCACCCTGTTCCCTTTATAGTCCACTACTCTTTGACCGTGGCACATAGGCCTCTGGTCAACAGTAGTGCACTATATAGGGAACAGAGTGCTATTTAGGACACACAGGACAGCGTTCCCCCCCCCCCACTAGACTCTGGAGAATAATTTTCCTGTTCACGCAGAAGCATAATTCTGTCTGGAAAATTAACGGTTGGACAGGTGTTCGCTAAAGGCCTCATTATCACATCTGCAGGTTAAGCAGTTTTAAATGTCCTTGGTTCTTATCTGTGCCAGGACAGAGATGACATTTTACAGTATCTTTACAAGAATACTGGACCCTAATGCCAGCTATAAATCTACTGTTAGGAGTTGTATGAATAAATGACTAAACAATATCCCCATTTAAAATAGAACTGTAACTAAGTAAACTTATACTCTGTTTTATTATATCTGATTAACAATATGAATTCATAAGTGAGGGATTGTGGAGCCTGAAACAGGGGGTAATAAAATAAAATGAATACCATTCCAGCCAGGTTGGAGAAGATTGGAAGTGGGTTTTTTTAAAAGTAAGCAGAAAGGGTAATTAACCTATGGTTGAATCGACTCAACTTAGCACTGGAATGTTCAGATAAAGACATAGTGTGTTTTCTTAGGTTTTGCATTAGCTGGAACTGTCAGCTAAGTGGTGATGGATAATGGTGAGGGATCAAGAGTTAATTCAGTTATATTGTGTGTCATGCATGTGCGCTAGTAGGTCGGAATTAACTTTTAAACCTGCTTTGTCTTGGTCGAGAGGAGGAGATTCATTCTAGAACCAATGACGTCATATTTTGTATATAAACTGTTGTTCGTGGTTACATGGCAGCGCGCTCCGAGAATAAATACTATTATCTAATTTTGATAAGACTGGTCTCCGTCTATTTTATGCAAATAAGAATCTTACAAATTCTCATAAAATAGACTAAGTGAATTCAATTAATGAAAACATATTGGAATAATGAAATTATACCAACATCTACCAATGTTGTGGAGAGAGAGAATGCTGGTTTAGGCTCACCCACTCAAAACTGTCACCATGTACATGCCCAACTTCCTGAAGATCTCCCAGTCTTCTACCTCGATGATCTTGGCAGCAATGAGGAAGAGTATCCCCACTGGCATATAGCTGTAATAATAACAATGGTTATGTTAATGATATCCACATTTCCACCATCACCTCCTCCACTGGATTAGCATTGAATACTACAGTACATTCATATAATAGCATAGAAAATAGATCATGTGAACTACAAGATTCTAAACATTTGTAGTGTAGCTAAGTGAGATGGAGGGTGAATTTTTAAGAAAAAAAAAGTGTATTAGTAAAGATAGCCTGTAGACTACACTGTACTTATGCCGCGTTCACATGCTAGTCGAAACTAGAAAACACTGGCTGTGTTTCAACCAGTTCGCAAATCGGAAATGTCCAAGTTCCGACTAGCACGTGAACTCAGCAATACATACCATATGATAATCTGGACTAGCCTCGTGGTGGCCTGTATTTACATACCACATGATAAACTGAACTAGCCTCGTGGTGGCCTGTAGTTACATACCACATGATAATCTGAACTAGCCTCATGGTGGCCTGTAGTTACATACCACATGATAATCTGAACTAGCCTCATGGTGGTTTGTAGTTACATACCACATGATAATCTGAACTAGCCTCATGGTGGCCTGTAGTTACATACCACATGATAATCTGAACTAGCCTCATGGTGGCCTGTAGTTACATACCACATGATAATCTGAACTAGCCTCATGGTGGCCTGTAGTTACATACCACATGATAATCTGAACTAGCCTCATGGTGGCCTGTAGTTACATACCACATGATAATCTGAACTAGCCTCAGGGTGGCCTGTAGTTACATACCACATGATAATCTGAACTAGCCTCAGGGTGGCCTGTAGTTACATACCACATGATAATCTGAACTAGCCTCATGGTGGTTTGTAGTTACATACCACATGATAATCTGAACTAGCCTCATGGTGGCCTGTAGTTACATACCACATGATAATCTGAACTAGCCTCATGGTGGCCTGTAGTTACATACCACATGATAATCTGAACTAGCCTCATGGTGGCTTGTAGTTACATACCACATGATAATCTGAACTAGCCTCATGGTGGCCTGTAGTTACATACCACATGATAATCTGAACTAGCCTCATGGTGGCCTGTAGTTACATACCACATGATAATCTGAACTAGCCTCATGGTGGCCTGTAGTTACATACCACATGATAATCTGAACAAGCCTCATGGTGGCCTGTAGTTACATACCACATGATAATCTGAACTAGCCTCATGGTGGCCTGTAGTTACATACCACATGATAATCTGAACTAGCCTCATGGTGGCCTGTAGTTACATACCACATGATAATCTGAACTAGCCTCATGGTGGCCTGTAGTTACATACCACATGATAATCTGAACTAGCCTCATGGTGGCCTGTAGTTACATACCACATGATAATCTGAACTAGCCTCATGGTGGCCTGTAGTTACATACCACATGATAATCTGAACTAGCCTCATGGTGGCCTGTAGTTACATACCACATGATAATCTGAACTAGCCTCATGGTGGCCTGTAGTTACATACCACATGATAATCTGAACTAGCCTCATGGTGGCCTGTAGTTACATACCACATGATAATCTGAACAAGCCTCATGGTGGCTTGTAGTTACATACCACATGATAATCTGAACTAGCCTCATGGTGGCCTGTAGTTACATACCACATGATAATCTGAACTAGCCTCATGGTGGCCTGTAGTTACATACCACATGATAATCTGAACTAGCCTCATGGTGGCCTCATTTAAAGCATCAAAGAACTCCAGCAGGATGCGTCCCCTTTCACCCATCTTGCCGATGACGAGGCCAAACGCCACACAGAACACGATGAGGCCCAGCACGTTGAGCCCATCAGAATATGACCCAACTATTATATAGTCCTTGGTGATGTTCTACAGAGAGGAGAAATAATGACATGGACACATTTTCATACCACAAAAGATTGTGATTGGACAGATAGCCATCGGATGAACTCTAAACAAGTAAGAAAAGAAGACCGGGCTTGCCAGCTTCGATCCTATCAAGTCACAGCTCTTGACACACAGGCGGATAAACAGTAACACCTACCTCTGGGGGGAAAATGGTTGCCATGACAGTGGTAGAGAGTGGAGGGAACATTGTGCTTGTAGTGTTCTCCTTCACTTTAGAGGGTTCCAACTCTTTGCGCGTTGTCTTGTACTGGTTGAATTAAAATAGTAACATTTGACATGGTTACATTTGAATGTAGATCATGTTTTGTCCTCGAAGAGCAGTGATTGTATAGCCTGCCCCAAGATTTGTTTGTGCCGTCTTGACAATTCTCATCAGAGTTGACAAGGCAGCATAAACAGATCTGGGAACAGGCTAGTGACCGTAAGCTTGAATGTACAAATCAGACAAAGACTCGTACCTGTTGGAAACAAGCCTGCACTATGTTTTCAGGAAACATGTTTCTGTGGATCGAATAGGACAAATGTTGAGATGACAACAATGTGAGCCAAATGTTATTCACTGCATCTCTGACTGATGTAGAATGGGCATTTTATAGAAATTCTATCAAATTAAATATCATATTCATTTATTTAACTGCTAAATTGGTTTGGTTCGGCCACCCCTCCCTCAAACTAACTTTGCCACCGCTGCTGAAAATAATTATAGGGGAAACACTAGAAGCTGTCACCTGACAAGATCCAGTAGTGTGTCGACGGTGTTGACGTTTTGTGTGATCTCTGTCCTGTCGATGTTTTCTGCCTTCTGAGAGACACCAGGTTTGATGGTTATCACCAAAGCAATACCTGAAAAACATGTTCCCCATCATTCAATAGTCAAATGTCATTCAAAGGGAGTGAGACCAGGCGCTTTTAACTCACCCAAAATGACTGCAATGATGGTGGTGGTTAAGTAATAAACCACAGCCCTCAAACCTATCTTTCCGGAAACATCCGAATCCAGGGCGGCCACTCCTGTGAACACAAACAAGACCTGTTCACCCAAAGGAAGCATGTCTGTCAACAAGTCCTCTCAATGACTAGGACTATTTTAGTAGTCTTTGACTAAGATATCTGTACGCATTCTCTGATGGCCCCCTTCATTAAACATAGTGCAGAGTGACTGAAATAGAGCTGTTGAGATACAATTCATCCCAAGTTACCTGTTATCATGCTGGAGATGATGAGGGGCAGGATGACCAGCTTGAGCATCCGCATCAGGATATCTCCCGGGAATCCAAAATACTGCTTATCGAGGTGGGAAAGGGAGGCATAGTCCCTAACCAACACACCAAGGCCTATCCCTGAGAGAATGAGACAGAGAGAGAGAGTTGAACAAGGTTAGTTTACGAAGGTTAGTTCAGTTCAAGTTTAGTTCTCAGTTCCCACACTACCCATTCACTGAATATGAAGGATTTTCACTGTGGAAATGTAGTGGGAGAGAGGGAGATATAATGATGACAAAAGAAACATTGGTGTTTGACCTGCATGCCATGTCAAATTAAAATGTAAGCATCGCTATTATTTAAGAGCTGCAAAGTAGGCTACCACAGTATTATGACTATGTGACTTTCTCGTTTTTAGTTTATGGGCAAGGTGTTACATAACTTTTGCTTTGCACAGGGTTTCATGACATGGGTTTAAGGTTGTGACATTGAGAAATACACTGTATGTAACGTTTATGGGGTGGAGAGGGGGGGAGGTTCGCCCATAAACGTTACGCTGATCCACTTCCATCCTCCCCACCCCGTGTGTCATCAACCACTACAAGCCACCATAAAACAAACCTGTGAAAGGTTGGGAAATGTGGTGACACAGCGAATTGTAACTCAATAGGTTACATCA
The DNA here is from genome assembly GCF_018296145.1 of Oncorhynchus tshawytscha. Classification (NCBI taxonomy): domain Eukaryota; kingdom Metazoa; phylum Chordata; class Actinopteri; order Salmoniformes; family Salmonidae; genus Oncorhynchus; species Oncorhynchus tshawytscha. The sequence goes on from NC_056443.1 coordinate 26,274,866, forward strand.
TTCCTAATTCAAAATAAACCCTCTCATGATATACTGTACAGAAGTTGTTCCACACCGGTGGTGGCTGTGGTAGTAAAAAAACAAAAATGTTATTTATTTATTTTACCAGGTAAGTTGAGAATGGTGGTGGTGATTGTGGTAATGGTAGCAAGGTTGTAAGGGCTCCATAAGAACCGCCCTTAGCTGTGGTATATTGGCCATATACCACACCTCCTCAGGCCTTATTGCTAAAGTAATTACCATTTTGTGATGCAATTTCTATCTGGTAATTTATGTAAAATAACGTGATTCCTTCAAAATGGTGAATCACAATCTCCACGCAGTTTTCATGGTTTCATTAAAAAGATGAGTCAGCACATTTATTGAGATCTGGGTCTGTATTCACAGAGTATGTGTGCTAGGATCAGTTTTGTATTTTAGATAATAATAAATAAGAGTATATGGATATGGAGGGGACCTGATCCTAGATCAGCACTCCTAGTCAGACTATTTATGAATACAGGGCCTATGGAGAGTAAAATCTTGCAGCATGCCACAATAGGACAGTTATTGGCATATTGGCAAAGCTAAATTACTTATGTTATGAATTAAACATACAAGACGACGTCCAACAATCCCGCCCATGTAATAACTTAAGTACAGAACTGGCATGGAAGGGCTGCCATGCTACTAGAGAGTAAGCTAGGCCAGCAACAGAGGCCACATGGTGTAGTAGTGAACTTTTATGTGCACTGTAAAGCCATTACCGTGATTTTGACAGTAGCTTACAGGCAGCTCTGTGGCAAGTAAAATTATGTATTTCATATTACAATACACCTACTGTAATACAAATATGGTATTGAAGCAAGTACTGTGTAAATGCTACTGTAATCAGAATGAATGGATTAATTAATGAAATTCATTGAGGAGAGCGGTTTGTATTTCACAGTATTTTACTGTAATTATATGGGATTAGTGCAAGCAGGTTGGCTGCTCAGCAACCTGGTCTCAGAGCATTTTGTATCATTCTGTACGTAAATCCGGGACACTCCATTTAGTATGATATGTTACGTTTTGTATGGTATGCATTCATTTGTGGAAGTCCATCACCCATTTCGTATTATATATATATGTTAAGAACTACAATTCATATTATTTGTTAAAGATTTGTAAAATGTACAATGTGTTACAAATTTGCAAATATATGATATGTTATGCATTAGGTTAGGGGAAGGGTTAGCTAACATGCTAAGTATACTGAACAAAAATAAACACAACCAGCAACAATTTCACTGAGTTACACTTCATATAAGGAAATCAGTCAATTGAAATAGATTCATTATGCCCTAATCTATGGATTTCACATGACTGGGCAGGGGCGAAGCCATGGGTTGGCCTGGGCATATGCCCTCCCACTGGGGAGCCAGGCCCAGCCAAACAGAATTAGTTTTTCCCCACAAAATGGCTTTATTACAGACAGAAATACTCCTCAGTTTCATTAGCTGTCCATAATGATCTCAGACAATCTCGCAGGTTAAGAAGCCAGATGTGGCGGTACTGGGCTAGCATGGTTGCATGTGGTCTGCGGTTGTGAAGCCGGTTGGACGTACTGCCAAATTCTCTAAGACAACGGTGGAGGTGGCTTTTGATAGAAAAATGAACATTACATTCTCTGGCAACAGCTCTGGTGGACATTCCTGCAGTCAGCATGCCAATTGTACTCTCCCTCAAAACTTGGCCTTTTATTGTCCCCAGCACAAGGTGCACCTGTGTAATGATCATGCTGTTTAATCAGCTTCTTGATATGCCACACCTGTCAGGTGGATGGATTATCTTGGCAAAGGAGAAATGCTCACAAACAGGGATGTAAACAAATTAGTGCACAAAATTTTAGATAAATAAGCTTTTTGTGCATGTGGAACATTTATGGGATCTTTTATTTCAGCTCATGAAACATGGGACCAACACTTTACATGTTGCGTTTATATTTTTGTTCAGTATAGTTGCAAAGTAGCTAAAAAGTATTAAATAGTTGAAAAGTTGCTAATTAGCTCAAATTATAAAGTTGTCCATGATGAGATTTGAAAATAGCTCAAACATATCACGCAAAAGTCTAACAACCTGAAGGTTGCGAGTTCGTATCTCATCATGGACAACTTTATAATTTTATCATGCTTGACGTTTGCATTATACGCCCATCCTTCCACCCCGACCAACCACCCTCCTTTCGTTTTTGCCTTTTGGTAGCCATCTGTGTTATATAACTATACAAAAACGTAACATATGGAGTGTCTCGAATTTACGTACAGAATAATAAGAAATGCTCTGAGACCAGGCTGGACTGCTAGGTAAAGTGCTTCCAATCATTGCAGCATATTAGTAAATATTTGCACTTCTAGAGGCGTTACAAAGGCTTCCAAACAAGCAGCAACTACATGGCAAAACAGACCAAAAGGAAATGACAAAAATGCTCATTTAAAATGCCATGCACCCACTAGGGATCAAAAGGTTTTTGGCACTCCAACAATAGGGTACGGTACTGTTTTCTGTGGAGTGGAATTACAGTGCCATTCGAAATACAGCAATTATTTTACTGTTAATAATACAAATAATTACCATTAGTTTTCCATTACAGTGTGACATCTGATGGCAGAACTGTGTGTCTGTTTAAGGCATTACATGGCAAACCAACCAAATTACAGACTGACAGAGTGCCCATCTCAGTATGTAATCCAAATGAGTTGTTGACTCTCTGTGGTCACTCAAGATTCCATGACACTTTCTAAAGAATAGAGTTGTTAATGTAAGTAATATTCTGCAATTTTGAGGATGAAATTCATTAACAATCAAGGTTCAATCAGAACACTCAATCTTAGGCGAAGGAGGTGCTAATGAACATTGTTCAGTGCCTCTGTTCAGTGTCTTCCAAATTTAATGGTATTGTGAACTTCCATAGTTTCCCGATGTAGAGCTCAGAAAAAGTTGGTTGGTGGCACTACGCCATGACAACTTGTGTGTAGTACACGTTTCGTCGTGTATACCTAAAAATAGGTGTTGTTCATACTGTCTTCACGTGGAACTGCACCTGGTGTTTGGGAAAGACTGAAACCTCCTGCTCCGACTGAGGGGGACGAAGAACAAGGTGCGCTGCCTATGGACTGTGCCGTCTCTGATCCGGTCCAGACCCATGATTACTGTGCAGTCCCAGAACCCGCAGCCCTGGAAATGGCCCTAATGGCAAACCATGAGCACGTAAGAGAAATTGAGGAGCTTTGAGCCAAGCTGGAGAAACTGATCACCCAACGCGGCTTTGGTCTACAGCGATTAGCTGTTTCTGACGTAATGATTTATTATTATCCAGCATTACTATTGCTTATTATTTACTATTAATTATATTATCCTAAAGTCCATCTTAACTTTAAGTACATGTTCATTGTTATTTAAAATGAGGCTAGCATATATTAGCCTAAGTAGGCACATAGGATGTATATTGTCTTTACATTAGTTTTCAGTTAACCCCCAAAAATGCTCCCAGGTCGTTGCTTCAAATAAGATTTGGTTCTTAGTCCACATTCCAGATTAAATAACGGAACATTTAAAACAAATTCGCTGCTGTGAATTACAGTACGAATTGCAGTAACAAGAAAACAGGCTACAATAGCAGCTAGGTCATGTCTAGTGCTAGGGCTTAGAGAAGATAGGCAATAACAGTAATGAGCTTTTTTCGTATTCAAATGCTCTGTGTTCATTTTTAGATTTGCAAACTACACCCACCTGATGGCCTTCTGGCACTTGATTGAGCGGGCAGCAGAGACCACGTTTATAAGAATCACAAGCACCAATCCATCTGAAACAATTGTTACTCGAAGAAAACCGGGAAGGGACAACTTCATTAAATACTTAAAGAGTACATTATATGATCTTACTGTAATTGTTAAACATGATTTACTTTTTGTTGTGAACCGAATATAAGGACTATTGTACTAAAATGGGTTTCTTCTTGTTTATGACTCATCTGTCTCTGGGTCTGAAGCAGAAGGATTTAGCCCATCGGTTCAGCATTCACCAATCCACAGTGAGCCGGATTATCATCTCTTGGGCCAACTTCCTCTACTGTCTGCTTGGATCAGCACGGATATGGATCCAAGGAAACCATCAAAGCCCACCTGCCACCGGAGTTCAAGGACTATCCAGACACCCAGGTAGTGATTGACTGCACTGAACTCCAATGCTAGACACCATCTTCACTACTACTGCAGTGAGGTGTTTTCTTCCTACAAGTTACACTGTACCTTTAAGGGCATGTTGGGAATGTCACCACATGGAGCTGTCACTTTTGTGTCATCGTTGTATGCTGGATCTGTGAGTGACAAGGATATCTTCAAGTAGTCTGGAATTATTTCCTTATTCACCCCGGACATGGCCTTTATGGTGGATAAGGGCTTTCTCGTAGATGACATTGTTCCGTGCAAGGTCTACCGACGAGCCTTTCTGTCGAGACGCACACAGATGCCAGCGGATGAGGTAAGAGAGACCCAATCCATTGCCAGGCTGAGAGTACATGTTGAAAGAATGATCCGCAGAGTAAAGGAGCACAAGCTGTTTGACACAAACCATCTCAGGCAGCATCAACCAATTACTTGCAGTGGCGTGCCTGTTGGTCAACTATCAAAACGGACCTTCAGTCAGAGCATGGGCCAAACCAGTGTAAATGAACATGTGTTAATTTGCTAGAAGCAAAATAATAATTTGTTAATCTACGACATGTATCAATCATTTGTGTTGTAGTGAATATCAGTTTGTGTGGAGCTTGTATTGGCTTTAATTAGGCAATGAGTAACAGGGGTGGAGGAAAGAAATCAAGTAAACACAGAATAGCCAGAATGCAATATTGAATACAATGTTAGAGATGTGTAATTGTTTAACTGAACCGTTGAACATTTGTAGAAATGTTTTTTTTTAAACAAATCTATTCTACTGTAGATTTCTTCACAAGAACATCTAACTTATTTTTCATAAAACCACTCAACTTGGCACCCATGCAGGGGATACATTCAGGTGCGAGATAGATACTTCTGCATGTAGTGGTAAAAATAGAAGTGGTCAACCTTCTCTCTTATAGTTTTTGAAACCTGTAGATCTTTAGAAATCCTTTCAACTAGGACGTCCTCCTGTGCACAGATGACAAAGTCACACCAGCTACAACCTGTGAGAAGGAATTGACCTTGCACCTGCCAGTAGTAAGCATGAGATCTCTTCAACTTCAGCTCTCCATTCTGTATCTTCAGGTAAGGGCAGTCAACATAACTTGGTACATTTGGACACTTGACCTCTAAGAGTCCAAAGTGTGGTCTCACACTGGGATCAAATATGATTCCATCTGGAGAGGATCCTAACCACAGAGCATCTGGGTGCACTACGAAGCCACACGGAAAGAAGTTAACATTCTTCAGTGTGGGCTCCATGGCTAGCCCCCTCTTCATCTCCATGGTCTGCATACCAGATCCCTTGAACATCCGCTCAGCTAGGTGGTCAGCTGAGGTCTCTCCCCGGACATGGCAAACCTTTCGGAAACGAGAGGATGTTATTCTCATTTTCCTGAGCTGATGCCATTCCGGGCTACTGCTCTGCTCCCTTGTAGCAACCTCGACTTTGTGTGACATCTCGTAGGTTGTCTCTAATGCCTTGAGGTGGAACTGCTCCTGATGGCTAAGGACGTAAGCACACTGGGAAGACAGAAGCCTGTAGCCATCTAATGGAAGTTTTGGTGGAGAAGGGGCATCGGCAATCATCACAATTTCACAGGTCTTTGGCTGTGGAAGCTGATAGGACAGAACACTGCCGGCTTGCACTGGCCCAAAGGCGGACTCAACCAGGGGCACGTCAGCTGACATTTCCATTGTTGTCACAAGAGTGGCAGTAAGTGGAGAAAAGTTGTCATACGTTTCTGAGACGTGGAGAAGGTCCATGTCAGGCATGTATCCATTGAGCGCTTTGAGGAGAGAACTTCTGCAAAACATTTTAAAACCTTAACATCAGGTTGGAGAGATTCCTATGACAAAGACTCATGTAACTTTTCCATAAACAGCACAAGCCCAAAATATCAAATAAAATGAATGAAAATATACAGATTTATAGATTTCCCCCCAGTCTTTGTCATTACATCGTAGATGCCCTGTTTAGGCTTATCATCTGGATACAAAAACAATCACAAGAAAATGTTTTCTAAAACGTTTCCATTCTAGGAACCCCCAACTTAACTTATTCCATCAGCACACGAGTTAGTAGGTTTACGGAACTCTATCCCATCAAACCGGACCTGGCTTCACACCCTAATTAACAAGGATTTACTGTTACATAGGCTGAATACTTTTCAGGTGCATTTTTTAATGGATATTGATAGACTCACAAGTGTTCTTGGCTTGTGCCAACACTGTTCTGTGTCTGTGCTGCTTTGAACTGGTGGTGCAGCAAGAATGTTTAGTTGAGAGCAGTGTCTGGTAAAGAAGGGCCACCAGATGATTGCACATAGCACTTCCTGCAACACAGGAGCAGTGGCTTTGGACCACTATCACTGGTACTGAGTGCTTTAACACCATCTGTGAAGATAAGTGTGATGAAAGACTGAAGTGAGAAACAAGAATGATGCACCCCATAAATAACAATAACTAACTAGGGGCTCATTTTAACTATACAGGAATAGATTGTGTCTCAGTAACACAATACCAAACAATGCATCAACAGATCTTTACCAAATAACCTGTTAAATGGGCAATTCTAAATTGGGATTGGGACCCATCATTAATATCTATCTACCGATACGATTAAACGTTGACACTGTCTCCAACACATTTTGACCATGATGACAGTATCTCACAGGAGATGTTTAACAAGGTCCCTAGTAGCTATCTATAACCTTTCCCTGCTCTCATGCTGTGCAGCTTTTCACTCTTCCTCATGGACCTGTGACAGGCAGCCCCCACGGTGATCTCCCCTGTCAATGCATCTTTGTTAGATACTGTGTAGAAGACATGAATAAAAATTATTTTTTAGCTAGCAAGCATAACTTAAGCAAGCATAACTTAACCAAGCTAACGAAAATACACATTCTCAGGTAGATTCTGTCAACGTTACATCATTTTACGAAGTAACTAGCTAGCTACAGTTAATAGTTAAATCAGCTAGCTAATGATTGTAGCTAGCTGACGTTACATCTGTCACTGACTTGGTACTCACCTTCATAGTTGTCTATGTAGCTTCCTATATACATCTGGAATCCCTTTTCATTCTTGCTAGCTGGAGTCTCGGAGGCTGATTTAACAATTCGATGTACATCATTAATATTAATTTGAGGCAAGTCCCGAAGACACCTAGTAAAAAAACGGCGACATAGTGGTAGTAACGTTATATAGTCGATAACATCTAGACTGACCGGAAATCGCCACACCGGTAGAAAGTGTGTTCGATCATGGAATATGCATAAGGGCTATTGGCTCTACTAACTCTCCTCTCCATGGCAACTGTTACAATGTTATTGTAAATGAATGTTTTTTTCCAAGAAAGTAAAATAGGAATAGGTTATCTATTTGGTCAGGTTTATTGGTTTACATTCTGAAAATACCCACTGTGCACACCATGGTTGAATCAACGTTGTTCCCACGTAATTTCAATGAAATTACATTGAACCAACGTGGAATAGACGTTGAATTGACATATGTCCCCAGTGGCTAACTGCATAAGCAGAAATTGCATTATCCTTGTGGAGGGCCCTTCAAAAGCAGCATTTATAATTGAATTGTTTGACAGCCTTTAAAACACAATACTGCCACTGAGCCAAAGTCCATTTAGTCCATAAAATCATAAATGTCCAACCAAGCAAACACAACAAAATGGTTACAGGGCAGGACAATTCAGTGACAGGCCCTAAAAATCAGTGGGCTGTTTTTTCCAAAACAATGGGTCGCAGGCAGCGTCAGAAGGCAGTGTGAAATTGTGCGGTACGGTGGGCAGGACCAAGTTTGGGAAACCCTGCTATATGGAATCCTTGGTACGTCCCTACCTTAAACCCTAAACTTAACACCTATCCTTATCATAACCTCGGACGTCCCAAGGATTCAAAATTGCAAGGACTGATGCAGAATAACTGACTGACTGAAGGAGCCAGTGGAGTGGGTCAGTTCACTACAGTTCCGTTTGACTGGGGCAGTGAGACAGGCTCTGGGAGGCAGCACAGCATACAACAGTGCAGGGAACCCTGTCTCTGTAGGAGAGTGGGCATCAGCGTAGCAATGGCAGAGACTGCTGTGCACATCCATAAAATGAACAGTCACACAGAAACAAACATTATGACCAGCCACAGTCACACACACACACACACTGTTCGCATCCATCTTTGAACATCCTCACAGCTGCATGCACACACAGGTGCACACACACGCAGCATGCACAAGGCAACATTATGCACACACAACAAATACACCCATGCTTGCACATTACTACTCCCATAGGGCGGCGCATAGCATCGTCCGGGTTTGGCCGGGCTAGGCTGTCATTGTAAATAAGAATTTGTTCTTAACTGACTTGCCTAGTTAAAAAAAGGTTAAATCTTTTTTTTCTTTTCTTTTTTTTACAATTCTCATCAGCCAGTCACCCAGCCCTACACATCCTTATAGGACCAAGACAGGCTTCTGGATGACTCAAAGCCTGGACTGCAGCAGTGGAAAACATCAGGAGAGATTAAAATTGTGTCAAAATAGACAAAAGGAGAGAGGGAGTGGGAAAAGGGGGAGGGTGCACTGACAGAGCAAGGAGAGAGAGCGGAGACAGACAGGCAGCTACGCGGGAGTGTGTGACATCAAGCAGGGCTTCTTCACACTAAGCCGAGCGCAGACAATAGGGTTAGGGGGGCTTCACTTCCACTTACCTAACAACACCGACACAATGGTCGCAATCAGCAACCAGTTCCTCTTCAGTAAGCCTTTGAGGTCCCAGCCCCTGTGTTCTTTCATCTTGTCCACTGGCGGCAGCTTCCTTTAGCCCCCACAATAGATGGCACAATGGAAGTCGGACACAAAAGGATCCACGTATTGGGTGGCCAGCTGACAGATGTAAGCAGGCAGTAGAGGCTAGTAGCTGTATACGCTCCAGCTATAACTACCTAAACAGAAGATGCAGCTCTCCCGCGTGGCCGTCAGTTGTTTCTGATGGAGAGGGAGAAAAACCTCCTGCGTGTGTCGCTCTGTGTGTGTGTGTGAGACAGAAAGTATGCGTGACAGAGAATGAGATCGATCAGCAGGTTTTTACCCGTAAGGGTTACCTCCAACCCACCACCATTCCACACACACACCCCGTCCCTCCCTCACAGACACACGAAGGCTCCATTCCCAGAATACACTGCCACCTACTGTGTCTTTAGACACCTAATCATTACTCTAACACCGAAAGGCATTCTACAGGAATATATAACTTGTAAAAACACAAAACAACGAATTAACAGTTCTTTACAATTCCCAAGTTCATTATTTTACAATAAAAACAAACATTCTGTATTTCACAGGTATACTGTATACTGAAGAATGTTATGAAATGATAAGGACAGAAGAATGTTTAGAAATTGGTTATGTTCTAAATGTTTAATTAGAACAGCATTAACTAATCCAAATTACAGTTAATTTTATACAGAATTCTTAATGTTCAATACATTACATTTAATCATTCCAAAATGAATTATTAGAACTATAATATTTATCAAATCTATCAACAAAACTAATTAAAAAACCCAGAATGCATGTATTAAAATCCTATCACCCCATATAAACCTGGGTGCTAGTCTGTCCACTGTGGGGCTGTTGTGGAGTATGCTCTATTCGACTGAGTATGCTCCCCGCCTCACTACGGGAGAATCTGCTGCCTCCGATGCCTTCAGAGGAGTGACTTTCTGAGGAGGCGTTAGGCGACTGGCTGCCTGTGATCTTCACTTCAGTGGGGTTACTCATGGTCAGCGGAGGGCCGGAATATCAGTGGGGGTCTGCACAGTAGATAGTCTTCCATGGGACAGGACTGTGGAGGGGCTGTTTGCGGGGGTCTTCTCCCCCGCTGCGGTGTCCGTCAGGGACATTTGTCCAAATCTGCAGAACAAGCAACCATATCACACATAAAAGCAATCAATATGAATCCACAATAACAAATACGAAAAGCTGACAGTCAGCGGAGCAACCAGGTGCATTATTGCGCATGAAAGAATAGTGAAGACATGAGACATGCAGCTCCCCTGTTTTTCTCTTAGCGACAATACAATTATCCTACCTAGAATAGCCTATAACACCACAATGCAATGAATAATTGCATTATTGTTTTCAAGCGAGTTTCAACATAGCCCAAATATTTATAATTTATATTTTAAAATGTATGATATTTTATGTGTCAGAAACACAACCAGTCACAATATTTTCCTCTGATTATGCTACTTCAAAAGTATCCTGTAGGCATGCGCACGTTTGTCCAAAATATACTTCCAGCGACCTTAAAATGGCTTGACGTTAAAAAGGTTGGATGGAAACCTGGTTATGTGAGTAACTTTGCAAGTAATGTTGGATAAAAAAAGTCACGACAACATGGGAAATCATGCAATTTTGCCTGAAGTTGAGTATATTGTGATAAACTGCAGGCCACACTACTGTCGAACTGCTTTGCTTTATCTTGGACAGGTCGCAATTGTAAATGAGAACTTGTTCTCAACTTGCCTACCTGGTTAAATAAAGGTGAAATAAATAAAAATTGCCTAGAGAGTTCTCAGCTATACTTTTTGTGGCTGTTTATTTACCACCACAGACAGATGCTGAAACTAAGACCGCACTCAGTCAGCTGTATAAGGAAATAAGCAAACAGGAAACCACTCACCCAGAGGCGGCACTCCTAGTGGCCCGAGACTTTAATGCAGGGAAACTTAAATCAGTTCTACCAAATCTCTATCAACATGTTAAATGTGCAACCAGAGGGGAAAAAAATTCTCGATCACCTGTACTCCACACACAGAGACGCGTACAAAGCTCTCCCTCACCCTCCATTTGGTAAATCCAACCACAACTCTATCCTCCTGATTCCTGCTTACAAGCTCAAATTAAAGCAGGAAGCACCAGTGACTCAGTCTATAAAAAAAATGGTCAGATGAAGCAGATGCTAAACTGCAGGACTGCTTTGCTATCACAGACTGGAACATGTTCCGGGATTCTTCCGATGACATTGAGGAATACACCACATCAGTCACTGGCTTTATCAATAAATGCATTGAGGACGTCGTCCCCACAGTGCCTGTACGTATATACACCAAACAGAAGCCATGGATTACAGGCAACATTCGCACTGAGATAAAGGGTAGAGCTTCCGCTTTCAAGGTGCGGGACTCTGAATCATACTGGAGCTTCCGGGTTAATCTTAGCCCTGTATTGACACTTTGCCTGTTTGATGGTTCGTCGCAGGGCATAGCAGGATTTCTTGGAAGCTTCCGGGTGTGGCAGGGCTTGCAAACTATTATAGACTACAAAGGGAATCACAGCCACGAGCTGCCCAGTGACACGAGCCTACCAGACGAGCTAAATCACTTCTATGCTCGCTTCGAGGCAAGCAACACTGAGGCATGCATGAGAGCATCAGCTGTTCCGGACGACTGTGTGATCACGCTCTCTGTAGCTGACGTGAATAAGACCTTTAAACAGGTCAACATACACAAGGCTGCGGGGCCAGACGGATTACTAGGACGTGTGCTCCGGGCATGTGCTGACCAACTGGCAGGTGTCTTCACTGACAATTTCAACATGTCCCTGATTGAGTCTGTAATACCAACATGCTTCAAGCAGACCACCATAGTCCCTGTGCCCAATAACTCAAAAGGCAACATGCCTAAGTGACTACAGACCCGTAGCACTCAAGTCCGTAGCCATGAAGTGCTTTGAAAGGCTGGTAATGGCTCACATCAACACTCTTATCCCAGAAACCCTAGACCCACTCCAATTTGCATACCGCCCAAACAGATCCAAAGATGATGGAATCTCTATTGATCTCCACACGGCCCTTTCCCACCTGGACAAAAGGAACACCTATGTGAGAATGCTGTTCATTGACTACAGCTCAGCGTTCAACACCATAGTACCCTCAAAGCTCATCACCAAGCTAAGGATCCTGGGACTAAACACCTCCCTCTGCAACTGGATCCTGGACTTCCTGACAGGCCACCCCCAGGTGGTGAGGGTAGGTAAGCAACACATCTTCCAAGCTGATCCTCAACACTGGAGCTCCCCAGGGGTGCGTGCTCAGTCCCCTCCTGTACTCCCTGTTCACTCACGACTGCATGGACAGGCATGACGCCAACATCATCATTAAGTTTGCTGACGACACAACAGTGGTAGGCCTGATCAGCGACAACGACGAGACAGCCTATAGGGAGGTCAGAGACCTGGCCGGGTGGTGCCAGGATAACAACCTATCCCTCAACATAACCAAGACTAAGGAGATGATTGTGGACTACAGGAAAAGGAGCACCGAGCTCGTCCCCATTCTCATCGACGGGGCTGTAGTGGAGCAGGTTGAAAGCTTCAAATTCCTTGGTGTCCACATCAACAACAAACTAGAATGGTCTAAACACACCAAGACAGTCGTGAAGAGGGCACGACAAAGCCTATTCCCCCTCAGGAAACTAAAAAGATTTGGCGTGGGTCCTGAGATCCTCAAAAGGTTCTACAGCTGCAACATTGAGAGCATCCTGACCGGTTGCATCACTGCCTGGTACGGCAATTGCTCGGTCTCCGACCGCAAGGCACTTCAGAGAGTAGTGCATACGGCCCAGTACATCACTGGGGCAAAGCTGCCTGCCATCCAGGACCTCTACACGAGGCGGTGTCAGAGGAAGGCCCTAAAAATTGTCAAAGACCCCAGCCACCCCAGTCATAGACTATTCTCTCTACTAACGCATGGCAAGCGGTACTGGAGTGCCAAGTCTAGGATAAAAAGGCTTCTCAACAGTTTTTACCCCCAAGCCTTAAGACCTGAACAGGTAACCAAATGGTTACCCAGACTATTTGCATTGTGTATCCCCCCCCCCACGCTGCTGCTACTCTCTGTTCATCTTATATGCATAATCACTTTAACTATACATTCATGTACATACTACCTAAATTGGCCTGACCAACCAGTGCTCCTGCACATTGGCTAACCGGGCTTTCTGCATTGTGTCCCACCACCCGCCAAACACTCTTTTTACGCTTCTGCTACTCTCTGTTCATCATATATGCATTGTCACTTTAATGATACCTACAAATACTACCTCAATAAGCCTGACTAACAGGTGTCTGTATATAGCCTTGCTACTCTTTTTTTTCTCTTTTTACTGTTGTTTTATTTATTTACTTACCTACACACACACCTTTTTTTCTCACACCATTGGCTAGAGCCTGTAAGTAAGCATTTCACTGTAAGGTTTACACCTGTTGTATTCGGCGCACGTGACAAATAAACTTTGATTTGAATTTATTGGGCTACAGGTTAAATAAGTTCTGATGAACTTCAGAGGGTGGTGAACGTGCAAGGCGACGAGCTTGATGCTCCTTTCAATAAAAATGTAGGGTTTTATTCTGGTGACATGAGGATCTATGCTTGGCTGACGTCTGACAAATAAAAATAATCTCATCATGTAGTATGCTATACCCGCACAGTATCTGCAAATTGTTGGCTAGAGCGCACGTGCCAATATCAGAGTGGGCACATTCGTTATACATACGCAACATTTATGGTGACAAAACTATCAGTTTACCATTGAAAATGCGATGGAAACCCATTTAACTTGTATTCGGTACATGGGAATTTAATCGCAAAAGTTATTTCTATATGCACATCCCCAACAAGTCAATTTGATGGAAACACATCTCTGTTGAGAAAATGTCCAATACAACATACAGCGATATAGCCAGACGCATGTTTCGAAACACAAAAAAACAAAAACAGATTGGAAGTCGGACTGAGAATCGCAAAACAATGTTTCAACTTCAAGAACACGTCGCTCTACAAAGCACAGCGGCCCGGAGAGCTCTGCAGGTAGTCAGCACCATAGACAGCAGTACACAATCAGAGATTCATCAAAACCATTCATCGCAGCACATGACAGGCTTATTTAGCCGACATTCAAAGATAAAGTAGGTCTACAACTACAAAACTGGCACAGCGTAAGCAACACGTGCGGCAGGCAGTGTCACACACACACATACCGCCTGCCTATAGGTGCAGATAGGTGATGATCAAGCGGGCCTGTAATAACATTCTGACTGCATTCATCTTAACCAAAGACCAATAAAAAAATGTTTAAATAAAAAAGTCACTAATAAAAAAAGTCACCAGGTTCTCTGCTCAGCCGATCTAGCCATGTTGTAGTTTCATGAAGCCGCTTCCTCGTTCGCCCTCTTTGCAAATTCAGTTGTTGCTTGTTTTGTCAGGCCGTCTCTTTCGCAGTGTTCTCCATTGTGTCATAGGTCTCATCTGTGCGCATCAGTCTGATCTCAGCCATCCAGGTGTCAATTAGGTCCACGGCAGTGTTTACGTCTATCCAATCATTTTGCAGATACTATAGTTAGAAAGGATGTACGTTTTCTTTAGTAAAGAATTCCAAAACATAGATATCAACTCAAATGTGCACATTTTCTTTCAGAGGCCGACTTTTGTGTAAGCTTATATGGCTGTGGTGCTTTATTCGGCGCAGGGCTTCAAGGATCGTGGGCAGGCTCATTATAACCGCTTCTGTGGCCTGTTTCCAGGAGGCCTGTATTGTGTCCAATAGGCTCTTCATAGTGAGAGTGGCTCTCTCCATCTCCATTTTTTTCCCGTTTCTCCTCAAGTAGGTCTATTTTAAACCTTGAGAAGCTAGACGTCAAAAAGCAGTACAGGGTGCTCCAATATACCAACAAAACACGTTGTTTTTGCTACACAAGGAACATGCATCATTCATTAGAATTAAATTGAGGTTATATGCTGCAGCAGCAGTGCATTTAGAAAGCCTTGTTCGCACGGGTCATTTTATTAATCGACACCCGCGCAGAGGCTACGCTTCATAGTCACCGCTATCTGTGATCGTTGGGACGTCGTAAACCCTAACCATAAGGGCCAGTTAGGGTAAATAGAGCGTTTTGGGATTTTGAATTTGGAACCTTACCTTAATAACCACGTCCAATTTGAACTTCAAGTGGATAGGGACGTCCCAATGACACCGGATAGCACAGAACCTTCCATCGCCTCAAGTAGCCCCTGTCACGGCTTTTCCATGCCGTTTTTCTTGTTGCAAGGACGATGACTATAAGAGGTAGGTTGCAAGGATGATGACTAGAAGAAGTAGGTTGCAAGGATGATGACTATGAGAAGTCGGTTTTAAGTGGAACACAGGATGCAATTAAAGTTTTAATTTTCTCTCGCTGCTTGCGTTTTAGCGCACCTGATTTGTAGCCTACTTTTTATCCAGATCATTTTTTGCCTTAATGTAATTTAGCTAGCCCGGGGCCGGGCAACAGCTAGCTAGACGTGGCCTGGCCTCGATGAGCTCGTGCAACGGAGTAGGCTACACATCAATCGAATATGACAGGCCTTGGTCATTTCTTTATTGAAATAATAATAACATTGAATGGGCTTGATTTTTGAATAATTGTCATATTGTTTTGGTACTGTATGAAGTAGGCTGTAAGCAGTGGCGGAACTAGAGTTTTATACATGCAGTGTTTTATACTTAACCCAGAGTTCTTCAATGTGGCAGATATTGTGGTCCAAAACGGTTACTTCATTAGAATTCTTTAACATACTATGAATAGTCAGTGTCTCTACCTCGGAACTGCAGCTCAATTTCTCTCTCACACACTGTACTATACTCACATACTGGAAAAACTTGGGTCACTGTTTTCATGAATATATAATCTGGGTCTATAAGTGTTGAACATCCAAAATATTTTCAGAAAATAAAGCTCAAGCACCAAGGAGATAAGATTGCAATTTATGTAACACACAAATGCTTAGTTAATTTACAAAAAATGAAATTTACAACAAAAAACACTGCAATTTGACATACCAGGTATCAAGCAGAAATGGACTTGAAAAAAAAAAAAAAATTTTGGTGCCCATCAATATTACAAACTTAGAGTATCACATTTATGCTCATATATACTACAGTTCAAAAGTTTGGGATCACTTAGAAATGTCCTTGTTTTTGAAAGAAAAGCACATTTCTCGTCCATTAAAATAACAAAAAAATTGATCACAAATACAGTGTAGACATTGTTAATGTTGTAAATGACTAATGATTTTTTTATGGAATAGGCGTACAGAGGCCCATTATCAGCAACCATCACTCATGTGTTCGAATGGCGCGTTGTGTTATCTAATCGAAGTTTATCATTTTAAATTGATCGTTAGAAAACCCTTTTGCAATTATTTTAGTATAGCTAAACTGTTGTTCTGATTAAAGAAGCAATAAAACTGGCCTTCTTTAGACTAGTTGAGTATCTGGATCATCAACATTTGTGGGTTTGACTACAGGCTCAAAATGGCCAGAAACAAAGACTTTCTTCTGAAACTCATCAGTCTATTCTTGTCCTGAGAAATGAAGGCTATTCCATGAGATAAATTGACAAGAAACTGAAGATCACATACAATGCTGTGTACTACTCCCTTCACAGAACACGCAAACTGGCTCTAACCAGAATAGAAAGGAGTGGGAGGCCCCGGTGCACAACTGAGCAAGAGGACAAGTACATTAGAGTGTCTAGTTTGAGAAACAGACACCTCACAAGTCCTCAATTGGCAGCTTCATTAAATAGTGCCCGCAAAACACCAGTCTCAACGTCAACAGTGAAGAGGCGACTCCGTGATGCTGGCGTTCTAGGCAGAGTTGCAAAGAAAAAGCCATAACTCTGTCCAGTGTCTGTGTTCTTTTGGCCATCTTAATCATTTATTTTTATTAACCAGTCTGTGATATGGCAGCCTAGTTTTATATAGGCTACACCCTCCCAGCAGCGCAAACATTTTCTTAGAAATATAACTTGGCCCTTTGCTTCTCCGAGCATGCCTATATATAGGCTATGTATGGATCATTTGTTTGAGACCTTTGAGGCCATACCACACTAGGCCTAGCAGAGAATCGGGTGAGGGGCAGCATCGGGCACACATATATTATATAAGCAATATAATAAGCAACTAATTAACAAACACTGATACAATATGACATTTTTATTTTAAGGCAGTTAAGAACAAATTCTTATTTACAATGACGGCCTACAGTGGGTTAACTGCCTTGTTCAGGCGCAGAACGACAGATTTTTACCTTGTCAGCTCTGGGATTCAATCCAGCAACCTTTTGGTTACTGGCCCAACGCTCTAACCACTAGGCTACCTGCGCCCCATTTAATCCATTACAAATTTCATTACCCTCTCCTGGTCAAAAAAATTATAATAATACTAAACCCTCCCCCTGACAAAAAATCCTGACCCTCCTCCAGTTTCCTTTGGGTAACAATTGCTTATATTTGACAACTCCCTAAAGTTGCCAGGGAATCTGAAAATTGTGTTGTAATTAAGACAGTACATATTTTCCCAGCTTTTTTTCCCAGACGGCCCGCCATTAAAGATGGTTAAGGAGGAAAATAATGCCTTTACAGCCTCTATGTGCGAGCCGGGAATGCACATCAATCCAAGAAGACGTGGAGATCTAGCGCCCACTATCGGCTGCCTGGGCTAAAAAAAAAAAAAAGTGGAGCAGGGCACCCTGTTCCTTTGTTACGGTCCAAACACTTAAAAGACACACCCTATCCCCTTAAGTAGACAATTCTGATGACGTTTCATGACGTCTGACGAGTATACACTTGCAGGGCAAGGGGCGAGGGATGACTTTGTGTTGAGCATCCAGAAACAGTTTCATATTTATTTTGGCATTGTCTACATGTAAAACAATTATGGAAAGATATTCAGTTTTATAATTGTTAATATTCGTGATGACTTTAGTTTGTTATGGGAGAATGTGCTGCTCGGTTTCCTTAACCATAATAAAGATAAAGCAAAAAATAAAGGGGCGAGGGAGTAAGGAATGATTTTTAAATTGACCACCCTTGGCCGGAAATTCGTCACTCGTTCACCCCGCGATGATTGTGTTTTCAGCCACCCGTAGCTTGTGGGTGCTTTATATGCGCTACAGTCAATTAAGATTGCATGTCTACTTATATTAACTATATAATTATTAATATACAACTACTGTATGATAGATAACAAATTAATTAGCAAACTAACAGTCTGCCTAGCTGGAACCTCTGAAGGAAACATTTTTATTTCTACAATTTCAAAAATATAACCAAAAAAACCCATTAACGTTTTATGAGACGTGTTTGTGCCGTCATGTGCATTAGTAGCACAATTTCGAACTTATTTCAATGAGTTTTTACTTACACTTGTATGGTGACTTCTCCATTGATGTTTTTAAGTTAAGTTTTCGCGGACTTTTCTTGGCGGAGGTACAATCGTCGCAAATTGAATTATGGGGAGTTTCATGAGTGAATATACACTGCTCAAAAAAAATAAAGGGAACACTTAAACAACACAATGTAACTCCAAGTCAATCACACTTCTGTGAAATCAAACGGTCCACTTAGGAAGCAACACTGATTGACAATAGATTTCACATGCTGTTGTGCAAATGGAATAGAAAACAGGTGGAAATTATAGGCATTTAGCAAGACCCCCAATAATGGAGTGGTTCTGCAGGTGGGGACCACAGACCACTTCTCAGTTCCTATGCTTCCTGGCTGATGTTTTGGTCACTTTTGAATGCTGGCGGTGCTGTCACTCTAGTGGTAGCATGAGACGGAGTCTACAACCCACACAACTGGCTCAGGTAGTGCAGCTCATCCAGGATGGCACATCAATGCGAGAAGTGGCAAGAAGGTTTGCTGTGTCTGTCAGCGTAGTGTCCAGAGCATGGAGGCGCTACCAGGAGACAGGCCAGTACATCAGGAGACGTGGAGGAGGCTGTAGGAGGGCAACAACCCAGCAGCAGGACCGCTACCTCCGCCTTTGTGCAAGGAGGAGCACTGCCAGAGCCCTGCAAAATGACCTCCAGCAGGCCACAAATGTGCATGTGTCTGCTCAAACGGTCAGAAACAGACTCCATGAGGGTGGTTTGAGGGCCCGACGTCCACAGGTGGGGGTTGTGCTTACAGCCCAACACGTGCAGGATGTTTGGCATTTGCCAGAGAACACCAAGATTGGCAAATTCGCCACTGGCGCCCTGTGCTCTTCACAGATGAAAGCAGGTTCACACTGAGCACATGTGACATGTGACAGTCCAGGTCTGGGAGGAGATCCCTCAGGAGACCATCCGCCACCTCATCAGGAGCATGCCCAGGCGTTGTAGGGAGGTCATACAGGCACGTGGAGGCCACACACACTACTGAGCCTCATTTTGACTTGTTTTAAGGACATTACATCAAAGTTGGATCAGCCTGTAGTGTGGTTTTCCACTTTAATTTTGAGCGTGACTCCAAATCCAGACCTCCATGGGTTGATAAATTTGATTTCCATTGATAATTTGTGTGATTTTGTTGTCAGCACATTCAACTATGTAAAGAAAAAAGTTTTTTTAATATAATATTTTTTGAATGCAACCCGGCTCTCGTGCAAGTGGGAACTAGAACATCTGTGTAGATGTGAATTACAGGTTATAGGTAGTATTTCTGTAAGCTTACTTTTTTTTAATCCGCAAAATAGAAATGTAAATATTGAGTAGATTTACTATATGAATACAGTTGTCAGGGACAGGCCAGGTTGGCTATTTTCAAGCTATTCAGAAAATATAGTTTACCAATTACTTCACAGTGGAAGAAGTTAAGTTGCACTAAAGCTACCCCTAAGAAATATATAGTTTACTTAACTAAAACTACTTTGATAAAGTCACACACTACTTCCAAACTAATTTGTCATAAGTCTGAAATGTCATAGAATGCAAATAGCATGAACAGATTAGTCTGTAGTCAAAATATCCTATTAAACACAGCAATGTTTCAAGTGAAAATTAGACAGGTCTGATGCTGAAAAAGAAAATACATTGTCTACTACACCCATGTTTTATTTTGACAAAAAAGTAGTGTTTATTTCCAATATTTAACTACAATGCTACATGGCAACAAAAATAATTAACTACTGAAAACGCTATCAATATTTGAATTTAGTTCAACTACGCCCAAGCTACTGCAAAATGTAGTTTAGTTACTAATTTAACTAGTCCTACATTTAGTTCACTACTCCCCGACATTGGCTATTATAGCCGGGACTGTATGCTCAAATGACCTCTGGGAGTAAGGATTAATATTATTTATTTATATAAGAGGAAATGTCGACAGTACCAATCTACAGCTATAAAAAATACAAGGCTAAAAAAAATCTCTGCCCTTCTCAGGATAATTGATTTTCACATGACTCCCTGTCATCAGTGGCGATTTTAGCAAGTACAGTTAAAGTCAGAAGTTTACATACACTTAGGTTGGAGTCATTAAAATGTGTTTTTCAACCACTCCACAAATTTCTTGTTGACAAACTATAGTTTTGGCAAGTCGGTTAGGACATCTACTTTGTGCATGACACAAGTAATTTTTCCAACAATTGTTTACAGACAGATTATTTCACTTATTATTCACTGTATCACAATTCCAGTGGGTCAGAAGTTCACGTACATTAAGTTGACTGTGCCTTTAACCAGTTTAACCATGGCTTTAGATGCTTCTGATTGGCTAATTGACATCATTTGAGTCAATTGGAGGTGTATCTGTGGATGTATTTCATGGCCTACCTTCAAACTCCGTGCCTCTTTGCTTGACGTCATGGGAAAATCAAGATCTCTGTGGGGGAAAAAAATTGTAGACCTCCACAAGTCTGGTTCATCCTTGGGAGCAATTTCCAAATGCCTGAAGGTACCACGTTCATCTTCTCAAACAATAGTACGCAAGTATAAACACCATGGGACCACGCAGCCGTAATACTGCTCAGGAAGGAGATGCATTCTGTCTCCTAGAGATGAACATACTTTGGTGTGAAAAGTGCAAATCAATCCCAGAACAACAGCAAAGGACCTTGTAAAGATACTGGAGGAAAGGGTACAAAAGTATCTATATCCACAGTAAAACGAGTCCTATATCAACATAATCTGAAAGGCCGCTCAGCAAGGAAGAAGCCACTGCTCCAAAACCGGCATTAAAAAGCCAGACTACGGTTTGCAACTGCACATGGGGACAAAGATCGTACTTTTTGGAGAAATGTTATTTGGTCTGAGGAAACAAAAATAGAACTGTTTGGCCATAATGACCATTGTTATAGTTGGAGGACAAAGGGAGGCTTGCAAGCCGAAGAATACCATCCCAACCGTGAAGCACGTGGGTGGCAGCATCATGTTGTGGGGATGCTTTGCTGCAGCAGGGACTTGTGCACTTCACAAACTAGATGTTATCATGAGGCAGGAAAATGATGTGGATATATTGAAGCAACATCTCAAGACATTAGTCAGGAAGTTAAAGCCTTGTCGCAACTGGGTCTTCCAAATGGACAATGACCACAATCATACTTCCAAAGTTGTGGCAAATTGGCTTAAGGACGACAACAGGCATGGTATTGGAGTGGCCATCGCAAAGCCCTGACCTCAATCCTATAGAAAATGTGTGGGCAGAACTGAAAGAGCGTGTGCGAGCAAGGAGGCCTACAAACCTGACTCAGTTACACCAGCTCTGTCAGGAGGAATGGGCCAAAATTCACCCAACTTATTGTGGGAAGCTTGTGGAAGGCTACCCCAAACGTTTGACCTAAGTTAAACAATATAAAGGCAATGCTTCCAAATACTAATTGAGTGTATGTAAACCTCTGACCCACTGGGAATGTGATATAAGAAATAATAGCTGAAATAAATAATCCTCTCTACTATTATTCTGACATTTCACATTCTTAAAATAAAGTGGTGATCCTAACTGACCTAAGACAGGGAATTTTTACTAGGATTAAATTTCAGGAATTGTGAAAGCCAAATACATTTAAATTCATGTTAAGGTGTATGTAAACTTCTACTTTAACTGTACATCTTGGTGGGGCAAACAAAAATGTGGGGATGCATGCCACTACACTACACGGCACTAAACAATACATTAATTCCACTATAACAGTGCCCACAAACTGTTAGGGCTGACATAAAGCTGTCCCAACAGTAGTCCCAACACCTTACATACCATTGCTACACCTGGATATCAGCGGAGCTTTGTCTGGCAGCGAAACAATTCATTCAGCCTCATTTACTACCTTAAAAAAAACATAGCTGATATGGCTGACTCACTTAAACAAATGTAGTTTCTACTGACAATTGAGATTTACAAACTATGGCATAAGAGGACAACAAACAGATAGGAGGCCATCCGTAATTTAAATTAAGACATTAATGAGCGAGCTAGGACGGCCGTAGCCATAACTATTTTTTCAGCACTTTTGAAATATACAGCGACAGAATTCAGAACATGAGCCGCTGTTAGCGTTCTCCCTGTACACCAAATCAGAACCGTAGGCTAAATAAAGGGGACATATAAGCAGACAATGAAAGCTCTTACAATATTCAATGATTACATTTCTCTAAAACAAGTTATAGGCTACATGTGCACCACCAAGTCAGAACAGTAGGTGAAATTAAGAGGGGAAAATAGACCAAATTATTAGGGTGAGGCACATGGGCTACTAACAGTTTACTACACAACATACACTTAATATTATTTCCTTAGCTTCAGTATGCATATTACATGATTTATGCAGCAGCATACAATACATTTTTGGGCTCCTCTTGTTGTGATGTGCTCACTTGAACAGGAAGGTGGTGCAGCTGTCCTTCACAGGCAAATTTTGACATCAGTCTGGCATTCTCTGATTTTTATAGTGCTTTCAAGACAACTGGGAACTTGGGGGAAAAAAAGTTTGAATCATGACAGCTGTGATCTATTTATTTCGTATATATTTTTAATCTCAATTTCCATCTTCAGACTAAACATACTCTCCTGCAACCCGCCTCACCCAATGTGGTACGGATCTGCTATTTTTTTTAACCTTTAGAACCGGAACCCCCATCAGAAGCTAGCCAGCTACTACCTAGTAGTCAGTTAACGGTGATGACCGCTAGCAGTGGTTAACTCGGCCATCAGCCAGCCTCAGCCCGGTCAGTTCCTGCCAGTCTGCACAACGCTATATCAACCCAGAGCATATCGATCGGACTGCTTTTTCTCTACCACATCTCCGGATTCCTACAGCAAACTCTGAAACTTTTACACCGGATCATCGCAGCAAGCTCGCTGCTATCCAAGTGGCTACTCCTGGCCAACGACTCTGTCCCGAAGCAAGCACCATTTAGCCTGGAGCTTAGCCTGGAGCTAGGCCCATCTCCCGGCTAGCCGAAGAGGTCCATCAGCCAATTCTTGGGCTACAATACCTATTTTGCCAATTTGGCCTGGACCCTTTTACTGCCAACACGGAGCCCCGCCGATCCATCATGACAGGTCTGCCGACGTAACCGTCCGAGGGGGGTTTCAACAGGCTCTTCGGTTGCGATGTCCCCCGGAGGCCCATCTGCTAGCCTGCTAGCCCCTGCCCGCTAGCTGTCTGAATCGCTGTGTCTCCAGCTCGGCTAGCTACTCACTGGACCCTATGATCACTCAGCTAACATGCCTCTCCCTAATGTCAATATGCCTTGTCTATTGCTGTTTTGGTTAGTGGTTATTCACATCCTACCATACCCTTGTCTGTACATTATACCTTGAATCTATTCTTCCACACACAGAAATCTGCTCCTTTTACTCTCTGTTCCGAACGCACTAGACGACCAGCTCTTAGACTTTAGCCGTACCCTTATCCTTCTCTGGTGATGTAGAGGTTAACACAGGCCCTGCAGCCCCTAGCTCCCCACTCCCATTCCCCAGGCGCTCTCATTTGTTGACTTCTTTAACCGTAAAAGCCTTGGTTTCATGCATGTTAACTAGAGGTCGACCGATTATGATTTTTCAACGCCGATACCGATTATTGGAGGACCAAAAAAAGCCTTTTTTTGTTTTGTTTTTTGTAATAATGACAAGTACAACAATACTCAATTAACGCTTTTTCAATTTTTTATTTTAACTTAATATAATACATCAATAAAATCAATTTAGCCTCAAATAAATAAGAAAACATGTTCAATTTGGTTTAAATAATGCAAAAACAAAGTGTTGGAGAAGAAAGTGAAAGTGCAATATGTACCATGTAAGAAAGCTAACATTTCAGTTCCTTGCTCAGAACATGAGAACATATGAAAGCTGGTGGTTCCTTTTAACATGAGTCTTCAATATCCCCAGGTAAGAAGTTTTAGGTTGTAGTTATTATAGGACTAATTCTCTCTATACGACTTGTATTTCATATACCTTTGACTATTGGATGTTCTTATAGACACTTTAGTATTGCCAGTAACAGTATAGCTTCCATCCCTCTCCTCGCCGCTACCTGGGCTCGAACCAGGAACACATCGACAACAGCCACCCTCGAAGCAGCGTTACCCATGCAGAGCAAGGGGAACAACTACTCCAAGTCTCAGAGCGAGTGACATTTGAAACGCTATTAGCGCGCACCCCGCTAACTAGCTAGCCATTTCACATCGGTTACACCAGCCTAATCTCGTGAGTTGATAGGCTTGAAGTCATAAACAGCGCAATGCTTGAAGCATTGTGTAGAGCTGCTGGCAAAACGCACAAAAGTGCTGTTTGAATGAATGCTTACGACACTGCTGCTGCCTACCATCGCTCAGTCAGACTGCTCTATCAAATCATAGACTTAATTATAATATAATACACAGAAATACGAGCCTTGGGTCATTAATATAGTCGAATGCGGAAACTATAATTTCGAAAACAAAACGTTTATTCTTTCAGTGAAATATGGAACCGTTACGTATTTTATCTAACGGATGGCATCCCTAAGTCTAAGTATTGCTGTTACATTGCACAACCTTCAATGTTATGTCATAATTACGTAAAATTCTGGCAAATTAGTTCGCAATGAGCCAAGCGGCCCAAACTGTTGCATATACCCTGACTCTGGTAGCAATGAACTTTTCCTTTGGCTGCCTTTCCTTCCAGTTCTCTGATGCCAATGACTGGAACTAATTGTAAAAATCCCTGAAACTAGAGTCTTAAATCTCCCTCTAACTTTAAGCATCAGCTTCCAGAGCAGCTTACCGATCACTTTACCTGTACACAGCCAATCTGTAAATGGCACACCAAACTACCTCATCTCCATATTATTACTTATCCTCTTGCTCTTTTGCACCCCAGTATTTCTACTTGCACATCTCACTCCAGTGTTAATGCTAAATTGTAATTATTTCGCCTATATGGCCTATTTATTGCGTTTACCTCCCAACTCTTGTACACACTGGACACAGATTTTTCTATTGTGTTATCGACTGTACGTTTGTAACTCTTGTTTTTGTTGCACTTCTTGGCTTTATCTTGGCCAGGTCGGAGTTGTAAATGAGAACTTGTTCTCAACTGGCCTACCTGGTTAAATAAAGGCGAAATAATTATGGAAAAAAAATAGACCACTCAAAGTGTATTTTCCCAGTTGGAGCTCATTTTTTGAGTTCCCAGTTGTCTTGAACTCACTGAAGTCAGATTTCACAGTTCTGAGTAAAAACAGTTCTGAGTAAAAACATTTTTGAGTGTGGCAGAAAGCATGCTGGCATGACAGCATGGCCAATGTTGAATTTTTAAAATAATTTTAAGCTTGGAAAAGAGACCCTTAAACCGATAATTGGGACCACACACCCACTCCACTGAATAGCAGACTAGTGATCGCTTTGCAATCCTTGCAGTTAGCCACTGATTCCTTCCAAACCACTAATTTTTCAATTTGCGATTTCCAATTTGTTGTGTAATGTTTATTTCCAATGACCTGTGATACTAGTTCAATGAAAATAGTGCCTTAGTCTTTCAGTAAAGTAGCTAGCAGACCAAACCATGTGGCTACAATTTTGTTAGTCTATAACAATTATATTTGTATGACTTAATTGCTATGAATAGTGGATGTCACTTGAAATTTTGACATTTTTAATAACGCCTTAGGGCGTGGCACGAACAAACGACAGACTTCGGCCAATGATCGTGGAAAACGAGTTTATGTGCAGGCCAAGAGCCAATCAACCGCCAGCAATAGGCTGCGATTCACTTGCGTGGAATCTGTAGCTGCTGCATGTGCAAGCGAGCGAGTAGTAGGAAGTGCGTGTCGAGTAGAGTTGAAGCAAACTCTGGTTGAAGTAGCGAACATTGGCGTCGATGTGGATCAATATTACTCGCGGATAAATTACTCAACCATACCATAGTTGTGAGGTGGGGTTGTACTATAGGCTACACTTCAAAGCTTTCCCGGCGGCATCTGGGAGGGAGAGAGTGCTGTGGCTTACTGGTTTTGCCGGGGACGAAACGGCGTGGGTTAGCTAAGGTGGGCCTTGCCTGGGTATATTATTTACCAGCTAGCTAGATAGCGACTTCAAATAAAATAAAGTGTTGTTAACCAACACTAGCTAACAACTTGCACGTTTTTCGCTGCGAATAGCAATTTGACAGCCTCCTGGGCGCATTCTGATCCGAAACTGCTTGGAGTATCACTCACACTAGCTAACGTTACAGTAGCTAAATGGGTGAGTAATCAACATCTGATTCATAACGTCATTCAGTTGTCATTTAACGTCAATATGAAATACAGACGTCGACATAGTAGCCCACAAATGCCATGCCAGGGTAGGGTATCATAATTAGCCAAGCTAACGTTAACTAGCAGAAGCATTTCCTTTGGGAGCATCAAGCTAGAAGACCGCACTTGGTGGCTCTAGCGTTAGATTCAAAGGAGTAACGTGAAGTGGGGTGAACATAGAAAAAGGGCAGCTAGCGGTTCACATGCCCATCGTAGCGTATACTTGTCAGACCGAGAATCGCATTATGTAACACGGGGCATTGCTAGACAGAACCTGCATTTTTGACGGCCATAAGCTGCTGTAATTTTTGGAGACAAGCTGCGTTTGTTTCAGTTTGAGACTCCTTATAACGTGTGGATTTTTTTTCATTGATTCCTCAACTATGTATTATTTAGTTAACCACATGCACTGCATACATGTTATGACAGCCATACTACTTGTTTACTAACATCAGTGTACTAAACTGTCTAAAGCGCAGATGTGTATCATCCATCTCACAATGTTACGCAATAGGCCTATGCACACACCGTTTTATATTGCTGTACTTCTGGGGACCAAATAATTGATTCTATTTTACGAACTAACCCTAAACCTAACTCTTATGCCTAAAATATAATTTTTCCTTATATGGACCTACAAAATGTCCCCACTTGTCTGAATTGTCCATGTTTTACTATCCTTGTGAGGAACTTTGGTACCCACAGGATAGTTAAACAGAGACAGACTGACAAATCAAAATGTTCATGGCCACTCTTAGTAATTGTGTGCTTGACATTTGGTAAGAAATGCGCTGACTGAGGATGCTATCTCTTGCTGTAATGTACTTCCTCCCATTTTAACCAGAATAAATTATTTCTAGTGACTTGCATTGGACTGTTGCGGAGGCTGTACTGTACTCTTGTCACATCAGGGTTTTTGACTATTCCAGAATTCTAGGGTATATGTTGAGCCTTCATTGCTGTACAAGGTGCAATCATACGGTACTAGCCTACGTGATTCAGCAGAAAGGAGGTCTGATGAACCCATCCATCCACAAACACAGTATCTCTATAGGACGGGTGCTCCAGCTAAGCAGAAACACTTAGGTCATTGCATTTATCATGGTCATTCCAACAAATTAGTACCTTTTTTTTTTTAGCATCCCTTTTGATATTTTAAGTAAAATTGTGCACCAATATTGAATTTTAAAAGCTGTTATATTGAATGAAGTGCCCTTTACCATAGACCACATGGAACATCAAATCTGAGTGGCCAAAATTCTGCATTTTGGCATGTCCTTCTGTGCGCCCTCTGACTTCTAGGAAGATTTTACCATTGTAAAACTCTCGTTGATTTCACCGTCATTTTTGAAGATTGTTATTGATTTAGTGATTAATTTAATCACACAACGTCTGTCCTTCATTTTAAGTTCAACCTTGTTATGTGAACTGAACTCTCGTTTTAGTATGGTGAAACTATTCCTTAATGTTTCTTTTTTGTAAGAGTCATTGAGCATGTAATAAATCAAATCAAATCAAATTTTATTTGTCACATACACATGGTTAGCAGATGTTAATGCGAGTGTAGTGAAATGCTTGTGCTTCTAGTTCCGACAATGCAGTAATAACCAACAAGTAATCTAACTAACAATTCCAAAACTACTGTCTTATACACAGTGTAAGGGGATAAAGAATATGTACATAAGGATATATGAATGAGTGATGGTACAGAGCAGCATAGGCAAGATACAGTAGCTGATATCGAGTACAGTATATACATATGAGATGAGTATGTAAACAAAGTGGCATAGTTAAAGTGGCTAGTGATACATGTATTACATAAGGATACAGTCGATGATATAGAGTACAGTATATACGTATGCATATGAGATGAATAATGTAGGGTAAGTAACATTATATAAGGTAGCATTGTTTATATATTTACATCATTTCCCATCAATTCCCATTATTAAAGTGGCTGGAGTTGAGTCAGTGTCATTGTCAGTGTGTTGGCAGCAGCCACTCAATGTTAGTGGTGGCTGTTTAACAGTCTGATGGCCTTGAGATAGAAGCTGTTTTTCAGTCTCTCGGTCCCAGCTTTGATGCACCTGTACTGACCTCGCCTTCTGGATGATAGCGGGGTGAACAGGCAGTGGCTCGGGTGGTTGATGTCCTTGATGATCTTTATGGCCTTCCTGTAACATCGGGTGGTGTAGGTGTCCTGGAGGGCAGGTAGTTTGCCCCCGGTGATGCGTTGTGCAGACCTCACTACCCTCTGGAGAGCCTTACGGTTGGGGGCGGAGCAGTTGCCGTACCAGGCGGTGATACAGCCCGCCAGGATGCTCTCGATTGTGCATCTGTAGAAGTTTGTGAGTGCTTTTGGTGACAAGCCGAATTTCTTCAGCCTCCTGAGGTTGAAGAGGCGCTGCTGCGCCTTCTTCACGATGCTGTCTGTGTGAGTGGACCAATTCAGTTTGTCTGTGATGTGTATGCCGAGGAACTTAAAACTTGCTACCCTCTCCACTACTGTTCCATCGATGTGGATAGGGGGTGTTCCCTCTGCTGTAATAGTCAAATCATAGTATAAAACTCAGATGATCTGGTATTATACTTTGCCAATTTTCTGGTGGAAAACTGAGCAGGTAGATCATAATGTCAACCCTGTAACCCGTAGATAGACAGGCAATTTAAAAACAAAAAATACTGTCAGTTCTGTACTTTCCCACAGTTAGATTAACTTGTGGATACCATTTCTATGTCTCTGCTTGCAGTTTGAAGAGAGGTAGTTTGGCAACTGGTTGTCTACAGGTAAAGTGTAGCATGCGTTAACTTCCTTCATACTGCGTGCAGAAATATAAACATCCATGGTATCCACGTTTTTTTTCAACTTTATTTTTTGCTTGTTTTATCCGACTCTGGATAGTTTGCATTCAATTGCCCCTTCCTGTTGCACACAGTAAGCTTCCATTCCCCCTGTCACGAGGGTTTAAGGCTAATTTACTGGCCCATTGCAGCCGTTTTGTCTCGATATCAAATTATTTCTGGGTAATAATTAAGTACTTATTGTTTTCAATTAAAATGGTTAAAAAAACTAATCTTCTTGGCAAAGAGCAATTTCTCAAGCAAGAATTTAGCTAGGACTGTCGGAGTGGTCTGAGTGGGGAGGGGAAAACTGAAAATTAGCTGTTATTGACAGATTTTTAGAACTAACTAATCAGCTGGTGATGTCACCAGGCATGCTAAACCTCCATCCCACCAAAACAGGTTTACATTTCAGGAAGTCTTTTAAAGCAGCTCTTACACTAAAAGGGGCATCATCCTCACAATTTCAAAGTATTATTCCAACCACAGTGTGGAAATGTGTATATAAAACACTGGAAAATGTATGTTTTTGACTGCACTTTTAAGATAATCTCCAAGCCTGTTAGTCAACCTCGTTTCTTTATTTGGCAAGCGATAGGTACAGTTGAAGTCGGAAGTTTACATACACCTTGGCCAAATACATTTGAAGTCAGTTTTTTCACAATTCCTAACATTTAATCCTAGTAAAAATTCCCTGTTTTAGGATCACCACTTTATTTTCAGAATGTGAAATGTCAGAATAATATAATTATTTATTTCAGCTTTTATTTTTCATCACATTCCCAGTGGGTCAGAAGTTTACATACACTATCTGGTAGCATTGCCTTTTAAATTGTTTAACTTAGGTCAAACGTTACAGGTAGCCTTCCACAAGCTTCCCACAATAAGTTGTGTGAATTTTGTCCCATTCCTCCTGACAGCTGGTGTAACTTGAGTCCGGTTTATAGGCCTCCTTGCTCGCACACGCTTTTCCAGTTCTGCCCACAAATGTTCTATAGGATTGAGGTCGGGGCTTTGTGATGGCCACTCCAATACCTTGACATTGTTGTCCTTAAGCTGTTTTGCCACAACTTTGGAAGTATGCTTGCGTCATTGTCCATTTGGAAGACCCATTTGCTACCAAGCCTTAACTTCCTGACTGATGTCTTGAGATGTTGCTTCAATATAGCCACATAATTTTCCTACCTCATGATGCCATCTATTTTGTGAAGTGCACCAGTTCCTCCTGCAACAAAGCACCCCCACAACATGATGCTGCCACCCTCGTGCTTCATGGTTGGGATGGTATTCTTCGGCTTGCAAGCCTCCCTTTGTCCTCCAAATATAACAATGGTCATTATGGCCAAACAGTTCTATTTTTGTTTAATCAGACCAGAGAAGATTTTTCCAAAAAGTACGATCTTTGTCCCCATGTGCAGTTGCAAACCGTAGTCTGGCTTTTTAATGCCGGTTTTGGAGCAGTGGCTTCTTCCTTGCTGAGCGGCCTTTCAGATAACGTCGATATAGGACTCGTTTTTACTGTGGATATAGATCATTTTGTTCCTGTTTCCTCCAGCATCTTTACGAGGTCCTTTGCTGTTGTTCTGTGATTGATTTGCACTTTTCGCACCAAAGCACGTTCATCTCTAGGAGACAGAATGCGTCTCCTTCCTGAGCGATATGACGGCTGCGTGGTCCAATGGTGTTTATATTTGCGTACTATTGTTTGTACAGATGAATGTGGTACGTTCAGGCGTTTGGAAAGTGCTCCCAAGGATGAACCAGACATGTGGAGGTCTACAATATATATTTTTTGATGTCTTGGCTGAATTTATTCAGATTTTTCCATGATGTCAAGCAAAGAGGCACTGAGTTTGAAGGTATGCCTTGAAATACATCCACAGGTACACCTCCAATTGACTCAAATGATGTCAATTAGCCAATCAGAAGCTTCTAACACCATAACATCATTTTCTGGAATTTTCCAAGCTGTTAAAGGCACAGTCAACTTAGTGTACGTAAACTTCTGACTAGAGGTCGACCGATTATGATTTTTCAACATCGATACCGATTATTGGAGGACCAGAAATGCCGATTAAAAAATAAATAATAATAATTATATTTGTAATAATGACAATTACAACAATACTGAATTAACACTTAATATAATACATCAATAAAATCAATTTAGCCTCAAGTAGATAATGAAACATGTTCAATTTGGTTTAAATAATGCAAAAAGTGTTGGAGAAGAACGTAAAAGTGCAATATGAGCTATGTAAGAAAGCTACCGTTTCAGTTCCTTGTTCAGAACATGAGAACATATGAAAGCTGGTGGTTCCTTTTAACATGAGTCTTCAATATTTCCAGGTAAGAAGTTTTAGGTTGTAGTTATTATAGGACTATTTCCCTCTATACCATTTGTATTTCATTAACCTTTGACTATTGGATGTTCTTATAGGCACTTTATTACCAGTGTAACAGTATAGCCATCCCTCTCCTCGCTCGAACCAGCAACACAACGGCAACAGCCACCACATCGAAGCAGCGTTACCCATGCAGAGCAAGGGAAACAACCACCCCAAAGCTCAGAGCGAGTGATGTTTGAAACGCTATTAGCGCGCGCTAACTAGCCAGCCATTTCACATCGGTCACACCAGCCTCATCTCGGAGTTGATAGGTTTTTAAGTCATAAACACTGCAATGCTTGACGCACAACGAAGAGCTGCTGGCAAAACGCACAAAAGTGCTGTTTGAATGAATGTTTACGCGCCTGCTTCTGCCTACCAGCGCTCAGTCAGATACTTGTATGCTCAGTCAGATTATATGCAACACAGGACACGCTAGATAATATCTAGTAATATCATCAATCATGTGTAGTTAACTAGTGATTATGATTGTTTTTTTTATAAGATAAGTTTAATGCTAGCTAGCAACTTACCTTGGCTTACTGCATTTGCGTAACAGACAGTCTCCTTGTGGAGTGCAACGAGAGAGAGGCAGGTCGTTATAGCGTTGGACTAGTTAACTGTAAGGTTGCAAGATTGGATCCCCCGAGCTGACAAGGTGAAAATCTGTCGTTCTGCCCCTGAACGAGGCAGTTAACCCACCGTTCCTAGGCCGTCATTGAAAATAAGAATGTGTTCTTAACTGACTTGCCTAGTTAAATAAAGATTAAATAAAGGTGTAAAAAAAAATATATATATATATATATATATATATATATATAAAATAAAAAAAATCTGCAAATCGGCACCCAAAAATACAGATTTCCGATTGTTATGAAAACTTGAAATCAGCCATTCCGATTAATCGGTCGACCTCTACTTCTGACCCACGGAAATTGTGCAACAGTGAGTTATAAGTGAAATAATCCGTCTGTAAGCAATTGTTGGAACGATGACTTGTCATGCAAAGTAGATGTCATAAGACTTACCTAAACTATAGTTTGTTAACAAGAAATTTGTTGAGTGGTTGAAAAACGAGTTTTAATGACTCCAACCTAAGTGTATGTTGACTTCTGATGGGAAAACATGTTTTTTTATTAAGTTGAACATGCACTCTTTATAACAATGTTGGATGAGGTTACATGACCAAAAAGGTACTAATTTCGTTGAAGGACCCATTAATCCTTTTGATTTAAGTAGATGATGAGTAGAATCGTCAGTAGGCTGTCTTGACTCCTTGGAACAGAAAGTTAGGCCTAACGCTTATGGAGGATTGACTGGCCCTGTCACGTCTTTATGCAAACATTGCCTGTGTGTTTTATGACATGTTATGGGAACACCTGACTCAGGCCTCATTGGCTATAAGGAGGGACCCTGACAGATACCATAATCTGAAAGGCAAGAAAAATCCATTATAGAATGAAGGCCAGCCTGGAAAATGAAAGTCTCGTTTGACTGGTTTTAAAATGTCATACAATTTAATCCTAATCCTCACTGCACACAGGAGAACATCTGCGGGATGGGGAACGTCAGGGTCTTTGCTTTCTGTCTCTGTGTGTCACCGCACCTCCTCTTGGCCCCGTGCAGCCCAGAATCCAATTAGCTGAGCACTGTAACAGCTCCAGACACCAAAATCTCTAAATTATTAGTTGGCCCAGCATACCAGGTGTACTGTCTAGACACAGAGAATGTCCATTACGATAAGGACCCATCAAAGTACTGGCGGATCCCAACATGACTTGAACTCATTCATATTTTATTGACATGTTGGTGTTTACCCAGTGAGTATGTTGACGCAGTCGTAATGGTTTGATACCTGCTGCCTAGAGCTGGGACAATAAACCAAACATTTTAGGCGCTGGCCACTTATCGTGGACATTTTGCTGATATCGTTCATTATGATAAATAACCTATAGTACCCTACTAGAGAAATGTGAAGTTTGAAATGAAATACGTTTGCTAATATGGGTGATTATGAACTTAATGTTCAATTTAGCGTTGTGAAAATAAATACTTTTTTATGCAAAATAGATTTTTGTCCCTATTGCCCAGCTCTACCGCTGCCATGTGTCGGCTGTGCCCGAGGTTGTGGAGCTCCTCAGGGATGAGTTGTACATCCGCTCATGTCCTGATTTATACTAGGGCTCACCACTGTATGACCCCTAGACTGTCTGTCATAGTGTTGTCTAGAGCCTCCATTTGAGAGGGAGAATGAGGAAGGGAAGTGATGATGCAGCACAGAGCTGTGTGCATTCTTATTTGGTCTGAGGAGCCAAAAGGCTTAGATAGTCGGGGGGAAATCTTAAATTACAAAAATGATGCATGTTTTCAGGACAATTTGTCATGTTATGGGTCTCCCTTGACTTTGTAATACTGTTTGAGTCACTCCGATAGCGTAATAACAAATCATAAGCCATGGCAACATTTTTTAGAATTGAAAGAAATTGGCTTTAAAATGGCAAAATTGTCTCCGCAGCCAAGAGATGTAAAAAAATATAATTGTCAGTTGCCGACTGTGCCCAATACCACGACCCTGCCACGCCTCCCAGCTAAGCTCCATTTTGACCCAGAAACAATCCTGCTGTCTGCTACCTTTTGTCTGTCTTGCTGTGTAGTAACGCTACTAAAACAGTGATTATAGACTACTTGTTTTGAGACACATTTTTATTCAGAATTCACAAAATCATGGATGGCGGATTTAGTTTTGCCTACATGTCTTCTCGTATACTGTTTTATTGTGTGATATGACTTGTGGGTTGCGCTATACTGTATGGCCCAAGGTAGTTGTGGTCAAATGTAACATCCAGCCACAGTGTGTGATTTAAAAACGTTGAATAGCATAGGCTACCTTAGACCGAGGAGTAAATTGACAGGTTAGGACGAGTGCTCATTCACTTTTTCCCTCTCCCAGCAGATAACCTGAGCGAAGCGTTGAAGAAACTGAAGCTAGCCTCAGCAGACAGCGCCACAGACAGTGTGGAGAGCTGCCTGGACTGCTTGCTCAAAGCACTGGCCCACAACAGTAAGTTTGACCCTCAGAGTAAGTGAAATACACAGTACAGGATGGAGGAAATGGAGAGCCTAGTTAGACTATTTGGAGAACAAAAAAAACATTCTAGTCACCAGGCTCACATTGTTTTTGTACAAGGCCTAAGAGAATATCTCAGTCAGTGTTATTCACAAACCTGTCTGTCCTCTTTCGTTTGGGAAACAACCAATATGGCTGAGAATTGCCAGTGACTTCACAATACAATATTATCACGATACTTAAGTGCCGATATGGTATGTATCGCGATTCTCACGATTCTATATGTATTACGATTCGATACTGTGATTTTATTGCGATTCAATGTTCCAAACATATTGATCACCATGTCTGCTGCAGAGGGAAAATGGAGAGGCATGAGAACACGTTTTGATCAGTCATGGAAATAAAAGTCTTTGAGGATGATGCCCCTTCTAGTCTCTTTTGGCACAAGTGACGAACGTGCAATAGTCTGTTTGGGTGAGGAGATGGCCAAGAAAACCAAAAGGCCCACACTTTTGCCGATGCTACCTTTAGCCTAATAGTAAAAATCCAAGTGACGGTAATAATCAGTTCATTGATTAACCCTGCAGGTCTAAGAACTTAGATCGCAACATCTACTAAGCTAACATATGGAATTGTTTTAAGATGGTCATAAAATGTACTGTTTAAGCTAGATATTTTATCTTTTTAAATGAAACATTGAATTTGAGCTTTACTGCTATAGCCTATAGAAACGGATTGAATTACACATTTGTATATGACAAAACACAGTCAAAATGTATTGTAATGAATATGGTTTTGAAGTGTCTGTCCTATGTCTGAGAGAGATAAGACAACTCTGCCATTTTTAGACCCGTTTGGTTACTTCATTTGTGGCACTTTTACCCCCTATGCACGTGGTGCTATTTTTACAGCCTGGTACCAGGTTACCTTCAGACTACTCCCCTTAAGCTTGTGTGCGTCGTAGAGAAAAATAACTGACACCTTTGTGTGTGTGTGAGAGTCTCCCCTTTGTAGCTCAAACGGTTCTGGTTTTAAAGACCATTTCCTTGTCTGGAGCCTCTTGTGTAGAAAAACAGCTTTTAGAAGCCTCATGTCATGGAATAGGCACACACACGTTTATAATGGCGGAAAGAGGGGATTGAGTTGCAGCCGCTACAAGAAACGGTAACTTGCATAAATACACAGGGAGCTTTTCAACATGTCACGTGTGACGCCTAGGGGCGGCCGGTTGGTTGCCTAGGGGCGGCCGGTTGCCTGCCTAGGGGTTGGAGCGCTGGTCTAGTAACCGGAAGGTTGCTAGATCAAATCCCGAGCTGCCAAGGAAAAAACTGTTGTTCTGCCCCTGAACAAGGCAGTTAACCCACTGTTCCTACGCTGTCATTGTAAATAAGAATTAGTTCTTCACTGACTTGCCCAGTTAAATAAAGGTCAAATAAAAAAATAAAAAATTGGCTAAGAGGTTAATAATAATTTCAGGGCTGCACTGTCGTCCCGCTGGTAATTTGATTTATATGGGCCATTTTCTGGAGCTTGGTTTAGGATGATCATAAATAACCCCAAAAATGGGGGGTTATCTGACTTATTATGACTCTCCTTACCCAACTCATCCCGTGGCTCTTTTTCAATGAATCCTTCCTCAATTCCCTACAGTCTTTCTACTTTCCTCTTTCTCAAAAAGCATTCGAAGGTGAGAACTTGGATCTTCTCCAATATGGTTGAAAGGGCCAAGGGGGATAGGATGCAAGGAATCAATGAAAGACAAATTGAGATGGAGCCCTTGTCTTTTTTTTTCAACTGTTCACCTCCTTTCTCCCCTCTTCCTCCTAGATGCTAATGCCAGTGAGAAGGTCCAGGAGATGGGCGTTCTCTCCCTGCTTCCCACCCTGCTGGCCCCACAGTCCTCCTGCACCCCCAAAGTAGCCAACATCATAGCTGAGGTGGCCAAAAATGGTGAGGCTCCCCCTGCTTGGTTTCTCCACACCTCATCTCATCCTCCCCAGGAAACATAATTCTCCTCACTTTTGGTTCCGCCATCTTGTCTGTATACCATTTTTTAATTAAACGTTTGATTATATTCTCAGCTTTGTGTGTCTGTCATACAGTGGCGGTTTAGCATACATCTGTAATTCTCATTTAATTGTCTATCTTAATTTTGTGATTTTAATGGGATTGTGATTTATCTAGTTGTGGGCTGATGGTGAAGATTATGGATGATTCTCTTAAAGACGCTCAATCTTAGACAGTCACTTATGGGTGATTATTCTATAGATGTTTGCTGTGTAGCCTAGATTGTGGTCTAGTCCCTGTGCTCATTTCTGTTTGTTCACACCACTCCCCATAAGCAATTCTGCCTTTACCCATTCCAACGGCAACAGATGGCTTCAGTCTCTCTAACAGAAGGCACCATAGGAGACCTGTCTGTTGGTGTTGCCATCCGTCTTGCTTTCCTAGACGGTAGTCGTTTTCACACAACGTCAGCACAGTGAATCATGCATTTACTTCCTGCCATACTGTAGCTTGATCAAGGGAAAATGCACAGCAGTGAGTGGCTCGTTTTGAGATTCAGGAACTCGTAAGATCTAGTTGAGATTAGAGGTTAGAACGAATCAATCAACCTAAGGCATTCATAACGCTCACAGAAGCACTTACTTAATAGACATGAAATAACATCTGCATTGTGCCCTATTTAAAGCTTTATACTAAAGGTTGAGATTGGGCATTCAAATAAGTTGATGGCTTCTTGACGCTCCAATTGTAGAGAAGTCACACATTTTCTTGGCCACATGTTGAACTCAAGCAGTCTTCCATTAGCAATGTGGCAGATTACAGTATGCAGGCCTCTCAACTTGCATACTGCAGTTACAGCAACAACTGGGCCATACTAAGTGCTTTTAGAGTAATTTATGAGTGGGTTTCAGGGAAGGCAGGCGCAGAGTTGAAAGGAAGTGACTTGAGAGTTGGGGGAAGACAAGTCTAACATAATGAATGGATCGCTGCCTGCTGATGTGCCAGCCTGAGACTTGGCACCAACCCGCTGGCATTTTATCTGTCAGAGGCCCCGGAATTGTCTATGCCCAGTCCACAGTGGAAGGCTTACTGTGTGAAAGATACTGGACTAAAATAACCTTTTTCTTGCATACCTGAGTGTTTAAGCACTTTTATTTAAAACCTAGTCAGTATTATATGAAGGTTTTCTGTATTTGGCAGAACTTTAGGGCTGCCTTAAATGTATTTCTGAAAAAGATCCAGAGTTGTTTCATCCAGAGTTAACTTAAAAAAAAAAAAAAATGTGTTCATATAAAAATGGTCAAATGTGGATGCACTTAGGATGCATCCAGTCTTCCATTGACTAATCCATTGGAAGTTGGCACACACAGTATATTTCTGAGCAGATTGGAGGTTATAGTGAAATCCATTTAAATTCCAGTCAAACCAGCAAATTAACTGAAATGCATTCTCTGAATGACAAAATAACTGGTCTACTTTTCAGTCAATTTCAACTTGATTTTAAATTTCATCTCCTTAATCGAGATAGAATGGACCATGAAGGTAGGAGTAGGGTGAAGTTTCCCCTAGACACAGATCATGGGGCGGCAGGGTAGCCTAGTGGTTAGAACGTTGGACTAGTAACCAGAAGGTTGCAAGTTCAAATCCCTGAGCTGACAAGGTACAAATCTGTCGTTCTGCCCCTAAACGGGCAGTTAACCCACTGTTCCTAGGCCGTCATTGAAAATAAGAATTTGTTCTTAACTGACTTGCCTAGTTAAATAAAGGTAAATAAAAATGGGTCATTTTAAAAAATCTCCCCCACTAATGTGTAAGATTGGGGATGAAGAAGTTTATCCCAGGTCTGTACGGTTGGTAAACTTCACCCTGGAGCCTAATTGCTAATCCTGACTGCTTCCTCTCCCCTCCAGAGTTCATGCGGAGCCCCTGTGTGGAGGCAGGCCTCATCCCTCCCCTGGTGCAGCTGCTCCACTCCAAGGACCAGGAGGTGCTGCTGCAGACAGGCCGCGCCCTGGGCAACATCTGCTATGACAGCCGTAAGTTCATCCTGCTATAGGTCTCCCTCTCAAAGGCTTCTCTTACACATTTCGTATAGGTTTCCTTTCAACATTTGTCATAGGCCAGTTGGAAAAGGACCCGGAATCGGTGTCTATGGGTTCCGCCATAATTATTATAATTTATGGGAAGGGGAGGTCAACTTTTATAAGAAAGGGGGACTGCATCTTGCCTAGGTGTAATTATAGGGGAAGTACTGAATCGACTTTTCCTTTCAACTGGCCCTCCTCTCTTCCCTCTCCCCTCCCAGAGGTGCTGAATTGCATCATACAGGGGAAACAGGTGTCAGCGGATTCTAAACCGACTGTTAGCATTATCTGCTCTTTTTGATGACATTGGTCTGCTGAAAATCTGTTTAGTCTTAGTTCATCATAATATAATGTGATATAACCTGTTTCTCATCTGGATATATTGGAGGTGAGGAATACTCTGGCCAGCTGTAAATTGGAATACTCTGGCCAGCTGTAAATTGGAATACTCTGGCCGGCTGTAAATTGGAATACTCTGGCCGGCTGTAAATTGGAATACTCTGGCCGGCTGTAAATTGGAATACTCTGGCCGGCTGTAAATTGGAATACTCTGGCCGGCTGTAAATTGGAATACTCTGGCCGGCTGTAAATTGGAATACTCTGGCCGGCTGTAAATTGGAATACTCTGGCCGGCTGTAAATTGGAATACTCTGGCCGGCTGTAAATTGGAATACTCTGGCCGGCTGTAAATTGGAATACTCTGGCCGGCTGTAAATTGGAATACTCTGGCCGGCTGTAAATTGGAATACTCTGGCCGGCTGTAAATTGGAATACTCTGAGGTCACTACCAGTATGATATTGTCTGTGCTTCACCCCATCTGTGGACTAGCAAGAGGCTTCGCTAGGCAACTCTGTCACTATTGTCCCGTGTGGCTGTTGGTATAGCATGGTGCTTGCAACGCCAGGGTTGTGGGTTCAATTCCCACGGGGGACCAGTGCGAAAATGTATGCACTGAATACTGTAAGTCGCTCTGGATAAGGGCATCTGCTAAATTACTAAAATGTCAAATGTACTATTGAGAATTTCTGTCCGTTTCAAGAGGCGACGGAGTGGCAGTCATAATCATTCTAGCCCAGAGCTCCTGCCACATTTCTTTCCCCAGAGAGACACCTCAGAGACCTATGTCTGTCACACAAAGGTAAAACTGCTTACAATCACTTCCCCCGATGCCTCTAGAATTAAAAACATGTAGGTGACTTTATCAAGTGTTGTCGTGAATTCATTTGATGGGAAAATGTCATTGTCGGGTTTTGCTGAGTGGTTAGTGGTCTGTCTGTTGGGTCGACGCCTTAATGGCAGCAGTTGTTTCTGGGGCATTGTTTCTCAGATGTCTGTGGTTTGATAGAATCAGAAAGAGTTTGATTGTGGGGGCAATTGGTGAAGCCTTTTTTTTGGCATGGTGGCAGAAGTGTGTGTGTGTGTGTGTCTGTCAGTCAGAGCTGCAGCTGTTTTCAACTCTTAATAGGGGCACCACTGAAGAAATCAGTTTAGAGGGAGTCTGTAGCTGTCTGGTTGCTCCGGGTTCTGGCCCTTTCAAAATGTAATCAACCCAGCAACAACCCTACCACTTCAACTGCCAATTGCATTCATACAACTTCCAGACCTAGCAACAGAAAAACAGTGCCAGCATTTTGTCCGTTGTCCACTAATGCCATCCAGATTCCAGCCAGTTTTAGTCCTTCTCCCTTGCTTTCTCTTTTTGTCTCTTTCTCCTGCACTCTCTCTCTCTCCAGTCTATGCACACACACACACACACACACTTGCGCTCACACTTTTTTTTCCTGTCTTCCTCTCGCTCAACTCCATCTCTCTCCCCTCCTTTCTCTTCCTGTCCATGGTCGAGTGTTAAGGAAGTGGGCAGGTGTCCCAACCAGGTTGAGGTTGGATGTGGGGGTCGTGGTTGGCTGTGGACTAGCATGGTCGTGGTTGGCTGGTATCAGGAGACTAGAGGCGAACCAGTCTGTGCATGTCCACGAACGGGATGACTGATCACTTAACACTTCCTCTGCCAGCAAGCCAGCTACGCTCCAGACACCCCATTCTGGCTGCCACCGCCATGCACACATAACACTGTATAATGTGTTGTGTTTCTGTGTTAAAACTGCTAGTACAGACAATGATATACTGACAAGGCCCATAACGCTTCCTCTGCTAGCTACACTCCAGACATCCCCATATAGTCTGCCGTCATCAAGCGCACACTGTGTCGATATGTTCCTGTGTTGGCTAACGCAACGCTTGTACAGACGTTTTTGTTGACTTTACGATGTCCAGCGTTGGCGTACTGTCACAGGATGTGGCTTGTAATTTTCAAAGGGAAAATACTCTTCCATTCCTTAATTAGTGTTTATCTACTTTGACAAGGACATTATCCCCAATTCTGAGTTCTAAGAAAAGTCATTAATTCCTGGTCTGTAGTCTGTGGAAATTCAACCAGAATAGGATACTAAACATTAGGAACACCTTCCTAATATTGAGTTGCACCCCCTTTTGCCCTCAGAACAGCCTCAATTCATCGGGGCATGGACTCTAGGTGTCGAAAGTGTTCCACATTTCTTGACACAAACCGGTGCACCTGGCACGGAGTACCGTACCCCGCATTCAAAGACACTTAAATATTTTGTCTTGCCCATTCACCCTCTGAATGGCACTCATACAATCCATGTCTCAAGGCTTAAACATCTTTCTTTAACCAGTCTCCTCTTAATCTACACTGATTTTGAAGTGACTTTAACAAGTGGCATCAATAAGCGATTGTTGCTTTCACCTGGTCAGTCAATGTCATGGAAAGATGTTCTTAATGATTTGTACACTCAGCGTATCTATCAGAGCACGTGGCCCTCCTCCGGGCTCTGGTCTTTCATGCTACATTTTCTCTTGGCACATCAGGCACTCATTGTCTACGCGATGTCTGCAGGCAAAGGTGACGTCCTTAAAGTTCAAACCCTAACCTCAGGAGCACCAACAAATCTCCATTTTAGTTGACCACAACTAGCATTGTTAACCACGTTTCTATCACAGGTGAGGTTGAGTCCTATTTCGGTTAATCTTTTTTAAAGATCGGATTTGCATGGCTGTAGTCGATTGTTATGTCGAGCAGTATCCCACAAAAGTGCTGTGATCTGTAGTAATGTGGTGCTAATTCAGGTTACTCAATGAGGCCTCTGCTAAAAACGATTTCATAAAAACAGACTAGTCACTTGGTATGACATAACTTCAACTCCCATGGTCCCAAGGCTGTCTGGTTCTCAGTTCCCAAGATGTGGCCTTTTATTTGCACAAAGAGCCGTTTTGTCTCTCCTCAATTCAGCTGAGTTTCATCACTCCACCTCTATATGTTTGCTGTTCAGTCATGCTCATTTGCATAACATGACTCAACTACATTCTGTTTAGCTGGACTCTAGTTTGGTTGTTGCTACCACTATTAACTATACTG
Source organism: Oncorhynchus tshawytscha (assembly GCF_018296145.1). Classification (NCBI taxonomy): domain Eukaryota; kingdom Metazoa; phylum Chordata; class Actinopteri; order Salmoniformes; family Salmonidae; genus Oncorhynchus; species Oncorhynchus tshawytscha. The sequence continues at coordinate 26,317,470 of NC_056443.1, forward strand.
TGTGCGAGCTTGACAGTGATTCTGACAAGTGACAAATGATTGTCCACCAATTAAGGCTGTATATTTTGAGTTAATCGGAAGATTTGCTGTGATTAATCGTGACTAATTGCAAATTCAGAATTTGATCAAATTGAACTGTAATTTACGATTTTTTTAATTGATTTTTTTATACGAAAAGCATTACAAGAATATTGACGTGTCTTGTGTCCAAAGTAACGGTAAGCGAAATCAAGGAAAATGTATAAGGCATACTTTTTTTTTACCTCAATGTCGACTTAAGACATCACATTTATTGTTTTTAGCTGTATAGATGTATTTTAGTGCGTTTTGAATGCTTTCAGGCTACGATTAATCGCAAAAGAAAGGAGTGCACTAAAATGACAAACTGGAGTTACATGATTAACTCTGCCAGCCCTACTTGGGTGGGCATGACCAAAAACACACTGGAATTATGTCACAACTCTCAGTTCTGTATGAGCTTTGGTAATGCTAGTTATTTTAATTTTATATTTTTGCCTCTCCTTTTCCATGTTCTGATGAATTATTATTATTTATGGTTATATTTAAATAGCATTTTTGTGATTGTGTATTTTATTTTATTTTTTACTGCTTGCTTAACTTTCTCTCTATTGATTTATTTTCCAGGTTGCTTGTTGTGATTTGTGTTTTTTCTTTGTTGATGTCCCCCTGACCTCTTTGTTTTGCAGATGAGGGCAGGAGTGCAGTTGACCAGGCGGGAGGGGCTCAGATAGTAGCTGGACACATAAAGTCACTGTCCCAAAATACTGACCCGGACAATGGAAAGCTCTTGACTGTCTTTTGTGGCATGCTGATGAACTATAGCAATGAAAATGGTAATAACAAACTCCCCCCGGCTAAACTAAATTAACCAATCTGAACAGAGTAAACTTTTTAAAGAATTAATCAATCTAAGAGATAAAGTGAGATGTTTTATTGTCACATACACTGGATAGGTGCAGTGAAATGTGTTGTTTTACAGGGTCAGCTATAGTATTACGGCGCCCCTGGAGGAAATTAGTGTTAAGTGCCTTGCTCAAGGGCACATCAACAGATTTTTCACCTTTTCGGCTCGGGTATTCAAACCATTGACCTTTCAGTGGCTGGCCCAATGCTCTAACCGCTAGGCTACCTGCCGCCCTACTTTGGCAGTGTTGGTGACTGTACTAAACGTCATGTTGACAGCTTTTATCCAGTCTTAAAGTGATAGTTTACTTAAAAATGAAAGTTTCGTCTGATATTTTCAGACCTCAAATGTAATTAATGGCGAAATGAGTCCACGTCCCAGACCATCTGTTGTGCTTGTTTATGTGGACCTCCATTAGCTTTTGCAGCTGCTATATGCCTCAAATCCAAACTAATTGTTATTTCCATATAGCTGAATCTACACAACTGGGACTTTGTAATAGATGGTGTAGGGGCATGGACTCATTAGCTGACTGTTTTTGATGTCTAAAAATGTCTTGACAAATTTAGATTTTGCCAATGTTCAAGTTTTATATTACTCAGCCTTTACTCACCATGGTGACAGGAGGTAGTGATAAAGAGGATTGTTCAATATCTGTTCCCTGGAGAGTGGTCTGTCTGCTTCAAGTCCACTTCCATTGCTTTCTATTGTATCTTGCTTGAGGCCTTGGTAATTTTCCTCTTAAAGCAGTGACTGCTTGTCCTTGTAATTGGTGGTATGTGGTGATGGTGTCCCTACAGCTTTAACTGCAGCCATTTCTTCCCCTTTACACAGCACTCTCTTGTTTTCTAGTTAGATTGCCTATTCTCCCACAACCCTTCTCGCTAAGCCTATATGGTCTATCCAGGTGCAAGGTCTGGCGTAATCAATATGGATCACTTCTGCTGTCAACCTTCCAGCACCTGTTCCAGTTTAATTAGGCCGCGTTCCAAATGGGACCCTATTCCCTACATAGTGCACTACTTTTGACCAGAGAATAGGGTGCCATTTTGGACTCGTACATAGACCCACCATAAAATATGAATCTTTCATTCAAATGAACACATTGTTTAGAACCGTTTAACTGTGCTAGCTAATTAACTAGTCTTGTTGTGATGCAATGATTTTGCCACTGGGGATTAGCAGTGACTCATTTTCCTTTGCAAGTCACTTTACTGCACAACTCTTAACACTACCTTTTCAAGGGTAGACTCTGCAATATGACATCATACACAGCGGGGGGACTCAGACCATGAGAAACGAGATTCCCTAGTCTGATTAAACCAAGATGTAACAACAAATCAAATCTACCAAAACAGCCACTATTGACTCTTCCCAATGTGCGTCCTCACTTGAAGCCTGCCCACATTGGGAAGAGACAATAGTCAAGTGTCAGTCTTGCCAGATTTGAAATTGGTTGAGGTCGGTAAGCAGGAAGTCATCCCACTGGGTATGATGTCATTGCTGAGTCTACATGTAAAACATTTCAAGTAGCTGCTGTGGAACCCTCATCAAATTGGATTACAAAAAGTTGAGTTTTGGTCTTTGTTCCCCAGGAGTGTATTCACTAGTGACCTCATCACAGATTCTGCACGTAAACTGAAGAATCTGTTGCGGCGGTATAGAATGCGTAGGATAATGAGCAGCGTTAATTCTGGTGTTTAGACCCAGAATTGCCATAGCTGATCAAATTACACAAGATTTTAGTTCTGGGTTAAGCGAGATTACTAGGAACCAAACTGAAGTAAATGGGCCGAAACAGGGAGTTGTAGCTGAATTTGTTCCATAAACTGTTTATGAATTGTTCTGATGCAAAACAATTTTGCAACGGTTTGCATGAATGAAAACACCCCAGGCTGGTTAGTGGTGTTGTGACAGGGATGCTCGGTGAGTGTTTATGCCCCTTTCGTCTACGTTCTAACCCTGATGTTCCACGACGCACTGCTCCTCTCTGAATAATGTAAATTATTAATGAATGGGCCAAGTTCTATAACTTTCTCTCCACCGTGGGGGCAAGATGCATATTTCTTCTCCTGTACGGTCTCTGACCAGTCCAAGGTCACTCACCAACTCTTTTGTCCTCCCGTTGAAAATAGACTGAGAATTTAAATGTGAGCAAAAATGTGGCGTTCAGGGGAGGTACATGCAAGTCAGCGACAACTCTTGTTCTTTTCCCTCAATCAAACATGGAGCTAGGAGGATTTTCTTCGTAAACCTAATGATCTGCGATCAGATCATCAGACATTAAACAGTGCTGTGGTTACACAGAAATAGAGTTAGTAGAACAGCCATCCCCGTTCAAGTCAAGGTTCCACGATGTGTGGAATTCTGTTTCCATGCGAGTTACTACTTCCGGTGACACTGACATTTAGCCTCAGCGGCCAAGCACCGCTATCACTGCACTAAATCAAACCATTTCACGGAGCTCAGCAAAGCCTGATTTGACTTAAGTCAAATCAGATTCAAATATCTCACACACAGAAATGTTTTGACTCCATTAGTCAGTTATGGTTGGTTGTGGCCTCCAATCTGTTTAACTTTGAATAAGGCCATTTGTTTTTATTGCTGCTCCATGAAAAGCATGCTTGAGAAAACGAGACACACTTCATGTACCGGTAGCCTCTATACCAAAGTTGAGAAAATAATGTAAGTAAATGTAATAACAAAGTGTGTAACATAACTGCCTAGTGCAATTACGTCCTGCTCAACACTGTTTATACATGTAATTTATTAAATTAAATTAGAATTATTTAGCATGAGGTTAGGTGTGAAATGTAGCCTAGAGTTGTTTCCAAGCCCTGTCATCGGCTACAATAAAACAAACGCTGTCTCAAATGTCACCACTCAAAAGGCTGAAAAAGTTGATGGTTGAAAATAATACATACAAATACCGCATGGTCTACACGTCCTTGGAACGGTGAGGAGGAGAGAAACCGCCTTCTCTACGCTGAGATACGGAATCTAACACGTCAGAGTAATGGAGTTGGTCTGCTCTGCGCACCACAGCGAGGGCCGGAGCATTTTTGCAATTACGCAATGCAAATGAGTTTGTGGCCGCCAGCGGCCCATTTCCTTCAGCTGGCTGTTTGTAAACTGTCACCACAGCTAATAAAACCTTCATTAACATTGATAGACGCTCTGCACGTCCACTGGTTTTTACAGCGTCCGTGCAAATTGTCGAAATAGAAATCAATATTTTTGTGTAAATGTAAACTTTGACCCAAGTTGGTTTATGTTTCTGGAATTTGCTCTTCTCTTGTAGGCCTTCTGCTTGTGTCGAGGCCTATTGTGGATTATGGTTAGGATCTAATGTTTTGAGTGAATAACAGTTCTGGCGGATGACAATTGATGGTGGTTGTTTTTAATAAGTACCAGCAAAAAAATGTCAGCTTGTATTTCAGAGAGAACCCTTAACAATTCACTAATATAACTATTTTTCAATTGGTTTACTTCCTTTTCTCACTCACTCGCTTCCCCTCCTTCCTTCCTTCTAGCCTTTTATCGTCTACCTCTCATCACTTTCCCATTCTTTTCTTTAACTTCTCCTTTTTCTTCTTGTACCCTCTCTCTCTCTCCGCCCATTTTGTCAGTATTGGTAGTCTCTTAAAGTCAACTTAATCGACTCTTTTTCTTATCTTTCCTCTCTAGGCTCTTCTAGCTGGTTTTCCAGAGCTCACTACAACCAGGGAAATACATCTGCACTCTGATATCCTGTATATGAAAAAAATATATACTGTATAGCTAGTCTACATTTAGCAAATGGTAGTTTAAATGTGCACATTTGTTTCCTTGTTTGCATGAACTAATTTCCCTTTTTTAGAAATGGCCTTTTTTATAATCCTCTTGAGACTTGATTTCAAGACGTTTGGCTTTATACATTCCATTAGCTTTTCCACTTCTAATTATATTATTGACTACTGTGGGTGTGTGTTTTCTGGCAAAGCAAAGCTGGCAGACAGACTTTTTCATAGCCCAATGTATCTCTCTACGTTTTAGGGCTGAGACAATAGTGCCTTCATAAATTACACCACACACACACACACACATCAGGGTGTTTCTGTTTAGTTAATTTGCCTAACACTGCCCACCCTGATCTTTGTGGCCTTATTGTAATTCAACCTCCCAAACACTAGATGGCAGTACTCTTACCTGTCCTCTGATCTCCTCTGTGTGTCCTCTCCAGACTCCTTGCAGGCCCAGCTGATCAACATGGGGGTGATCCCCACCCTGGTGAAGCTGCTGGGGCTCCACTCAGACAACACGGCTCTTACAGAGATGTGCCTCATCGCTTTCGGAAACTTGGCTGAGCTCGGTGGGTAGTGGGACATCTTAGGGCTGATCAGAGAGGTCACTATGTATTTTAGGCATAAACCAAAGAGAATTTATTCTAAATCAATTCTACGGTACATTGAGTAGAATACTGCTTCCACCCCGCCATTCTGGACTTAGTTCAGCTTTATACCGTGCTCTCTGGGGCCTGGGCTTTGAGCATAAAAAATGGTCAAGCCCCAATAAAAGTTGCGCTGTGGACTCTCCTGTCATTCACATATTTTGTAAGTCCATGGACAGAACTGATTCCGGTGTGTATGTCTTTAGCATGGTGCCGAATCTTTGATCGTTATCATGCCGTACGCTCGGCATGAAAATGAATGAACACAGAAGTTGGCCTGCGCACAAACCGACTGGACCAGTCATTTCATCTTGATTTAACTTGATTTTTTTCCCCGTCTCTGCAGAGTCCAGTAAGGAACAGTTTGCCTCCACGAACATCGCTGAGGAGCTGGTACGTCTGTTCCAGAAGCAGGCAGAGCACGAGAAGAAGGAGATGATCTTTGAGGTCCTGGCTCCACTCGCTGAGAATGGTAATTCAATACAACTTTTTCTTTATCCCCACAGGGGCAATTAAGACCGGCAAGTCAGGTTATAAATATTAAATATATATTACCTTCGGAAAGTATTCAGACCCCTTGACTTTTTCTACATTTGTTACGTTGCAGCCTTATTCTAAAATGATTAAATAAAATACTATCATCAGCAAGCTACACAATAACCAATAATGACACAGCAAAAACAGGTTTTTGAATTTTTTGCAAATTTATATCAAATATAAAAACATACCTTATATACATAAGTATTCAGGCCCTTTGCTATGAGACTTGAAATTGAGATCCTGTGCATCTTATTTGCATTGATCATCCTTGTGATGTTTCTACAACTTGGAGTCCACCTGTGGTAAATTCAATTGATTGGACATCATTTGGAAAGGCACCCACCTGTCTATATAAGGTCCCACAGTTGACAGTGCATGTCAGAGCAAAAACCAAGCCATGAGGTCAAAGGAATTGTCCGTAGAGCGCTGAGACAGGATTGTGTCGAGGCACAGATCTGGGGAAGGGTACCAAAACATTTCTGCAGTATTGAAGGTCGCCAAGAACACAGTGGCCTCCATCATCCTTAAATGGAAGAAGCTTTGAACCACCAAGACACTTCCTAGAGCCGGCCGCCTGGCCAAACTGAGCAATCGGGGGAGAAGGGCCTTGGTCAGGGAGGTGACCAAGAACATGGTGGTCACTCTGACAGAGCTCCATAGTTCCTCTGTGGAAATGGGAGAATCGTCCTGAAGGACAAGTGGCCAGACCGAAGCCGCTTCTCAGTAAATGGCACATGACAGCCCGCTTCGAGTTTGCCAAAAGGCACCTAAAGACTCAGACCATGAGAAACGAGATTCCCTGGTCTGATTAAACCAAGATGTAACTCTTTGGCCAGAATGCCAAGCTTCATGTTTAGAGGAAACCTGGCACCATCCCTACGGTGAAGCATGGTGGTGGCAGCATGCTGTGGGGATGTTCTTCAGTGGCAGGGACTGGGAGACTGGTCAGGATCGAGGCAAAAGTGAATGGAGCAAAGTACAGAGATTCTTGTTGAAAACCTGCTCCTACAGAGAGGGCTCAGGACCTCAGACTAAGTTGACGGTTCACCTTCCAACAGGACAACGACCCTAAGCACACAGCCAAGACAACGCAAGAGTGGCTTCGGGACAAGTCTGAATGTCCTTGAGTGGCCCAGCCAGAGCCTAATCTTGAACCCAATCAAACATCTCTGGAGAGAGCTGAAAATAGCTGTGCAGCGATGCTCCCCATCCAACCTGATATATCTTGAGAGGATCTGCAGAGAAGAATTGTAGGAAGTCTCCAAATACAGGTGTACCAAACTTGTAGCATCATACCCAAGACGACTCAAGGCTGTATCACTGCCAAAGTTACTTCAGCAAAGTACTGAGTAAAGGGTCTGAATTCTTATGTAAATGTGATAGCAGTTTTTATATATAAATTTGCACACAAACTTGACTCTGGGTTCGCGCCCAGGCTCTGTCACAGCCGGCCACGACCGGGATGTCTGTGGGGCGACGCACAATTGGCCTAGCGTTGTCCGGGTTAGGGAGGGTTTGGCCGGTAGGGATATCCTTGTCTCATCGCGCACTAGCGACTCCTGTGGCGGGCCGGGCACAGTGCACGCTAACCAGGTCGCCAGGTGCACAGGGTTTCCTCCGACACATTGGTGCGGCTGGCTTCAGGGTTGGATGCGCGCTGTGTTAAGAAGCAGTGCGGCTTGGTTGGGTTGTGTTTCGGAGGACGCGTGGCTTTCGATCTTCGTCTCTCCCGAGCCCGTACGGGAGTTGTAGCGATGAGACGAGATGGTAGCTATTAACAATTGGATACCACAAAATTGGGGAGAAAAGGGGGTAAAAAATGTAGAAAAGAAAAAAACTTGTCATTATGGGGTATTGTGCGTGAATTTGAGGGGGGGAAAAAACAATAGCCTTATTCTAAAATGTGTCATGTAACAATGTGGATAAAGTCAAGGGGTCTGAATACTTTCTGAATGCACCATATATACAAAGTATGTGGACACCCCTTCAAATTAGTGTATTCTGCTATTTCAGCCACACCTGTTGCTGACAGGTGTATAAAATCAAGCACACAGCCATGCAATCTCAATAGACCAACAATGGCAGTAGAATGGCATTATTGAAGAGCTCAGTGACTTTCAACGTGACACCGTCATAGGATGCCACCTTTCCATCAAGTCTGTTCGTCAATGTCTGCCCTGCTAGAGGTGCAAAACGTCTAGGAGTAACAACGGATAATTCGCAAAGTGGTAGGCCACACAAACTCACAGAATGGGACCGCTGAAATGCGTAGCGAGTACAAATCGGCGGTAGTGAGTTTCGCAACAGAGTTCCACACTGCCTCTGGAAGCAACATCGGCACAAGAACTGTTTGTGAGGAGCTTCATGAAATGGGTTTCCATGGCCGAAAAGCCGCACACAAGTCTAAGATCACCATGCACAATACCAAGCTTCGGCTGGAGTGGTGTAAAGCTCACCGCCATTGGAAACTCTTTCTCTGGAGTGATGAACCACGCTTCACCATCAGAGTCTGACGGATTAATCTGGGTTTGGCAGATGCCAGGAGAACGCTACCTGCCCCAATGCATAGTGCCAACTGTAAGAGAATAATGGTCTGGGGCTGTTTTTTCAAGGTTCGTGCTAGGCACCTTACTTCCAGTGAAGGAAAATCTTAAAGCTACAGCATACAATGACGTTCTAGAGGATTGTGTGCTTTCAAATTTGTGGCAACAGTTTGAGGAAGGCCCTTCCCTGTTTCAGCATGCCCTGTGCACAATGCGAGGTCCATACAGAAATGGCTTGTCGAGATTGGTGTGGAAGAACTTGACCTGCCTTCACAGAGCCCTGACCTCAACCCCATCTAACACCTTTGGGATGAATTGGTACACCGACTGCAAGCCAGGTCTAATCGCCTAATGTCAGTGCCTGACCTCACTAATGCGCTTGTGGCTGAATGGAAGCAAGTTCCTGCAGCAATGTTCCAACATCTAGTTGAAAGCCTTCCCAGAAGAATGAAGGCCGTTTATAGCAGCAAAGGGGGGACCAACTCCATATTAATACTGAGGATTTTGGAATGCGATGTTGGACAAGCAGTTGTCCACGTACTTTTGGTAATGTAGTGTAGCTGCGAGCAGCAATAATTGTGGTTCACAGGATGACAAAGGGAACAAGATCAGTTGGGGAACAAAGCAAGCACTCCATGTAGGAACTCTTCCTTTATGTGCAATCAGTGAAAGCATTACCATGTTTTTCTCAATACCACAACGATGACACAAATCAAGTTTAGTCTAGTGCTGAAAAAACACATTTTATTGGTCACATTCACGTGTTTAGCAGATGTTATTGCGGGTCTAGTGAAATGCTTGTGCTTCTCGCTCCGACAGTGCAGTAATATCTAACGAATTACACAACATATACACATCGAAGTAGGAATGAATGAAGACTCTTTACATATATGGACAAGTGATGTCGGAGAGGAACCGACTAAGATACCGTAGAATAGTATAGAATACAGTATATACATATGAGATGAGTAATGCAAGATATGTAAACATTGTTAAAGTGACTAGTGTTCCGTTCCTTAAAGTGGCCAGTGATTTCTAGTCTATTCCTATAGGCAGCAGCCTCTAGTGTGCTAGTGATGGCTGTTTAGCTGTCTGATGGCCTTGAGATTGAAAAACAGCTTCTATCTCTCGGTCCCAGCTTTGATGCAGCTGTACTGACCTCGCCTTCTGGATGATAGTGGGGTGAACAGGCAGAGCCTCGGGTGGTTGTTGTCCTTGATGATCACTTTATGGCCTTCCTGTGACATCGGGTGCTGTATTTGTCCTGGAGGGCGGGTAGTTTGCCCCCGGTATTGCGTTGGGCAGACCGCACCACCCTCTGGAGAGCCTTGTGGTTGAGGGAGCTGCAATTGCTGAAGGTTGGTTATCTTTGACTGCACCTTGTAATCATTCTTAGTCATTACTTAACGTGTTGCGTTTATATACCAATTCTGGGGTCAATTTTATTCATGTTTTATGTTAAGATTTGTGAAATATTTTCAGCTTTAGTGTATTGGTATATTGCAACAAATATGGTTTGAATATTTGTGGTTTTAGAATTGTTTAGGGGTGAATTTAGTTAGGTTTAGGAATTGTTTTTATATTGTGATATGTTAATTTCATTACACTGCAGGTGAGTGTGTACACCATTTCTCAAGCCAATTTTTGCTACCGGTGACTTCTATAATGACATCTATAGTTCCACCAACTGATCTCGTGCAGCTATCTATTGCATTGACTTTATATTCACTCAGCTTCTAGGGACATAAAAGTAAGGTTTACATACCACATTTCATGGCCCCATGTCCATCAGTTCAGTTCTTATAGATCTGGTGCGATATGGTTCCATCTAGTGGTGTAGCGTGGTAAACTTTAAATACAGCAACTAATCATTCTGAAATTCATTAGGCTAATTCGACTCGTGTTTGAGAAGATTTTTATATTTTTTATTAGCATGTGCTAATGTGCATCTCTAGGTAAAAATGTTACAAAATCTGGAGTGTTGCAAAGAAAGACATCTCAGACGGCCATTAAAAAAGATTAAGATGGGCAAAAGAACAGACACTGAACAGAGCAACTCTGCCTTGAAGGCCAGGATCCCAGAGTCGCCTCTTTTCTGTTGACGTTGAGACTGGTGTTTTGCGGGTACTATTTGCTGAAGCTGCCAATTGAGGACTTGTGAGGAGACTGTTTTTCAAACTAGACACTAATGTATTTGTCCTCTTGCTCAGTTGTGCACCGGGGCCTCCCAGTCTTTCTATTCTGGTTAGAGCCAGTTTGCGTGTTCTGTGAAGGGAGTAGTACACAGCGTTGTACGAGATCAACAGTTTCTTGTCAATTTCTCTCGGAATAGCCTTCATTTTTCAGAACAAGAATAGACTGATGCGTTTCGGAAGAAAGTGTTTGTTTCTGGCCATTTTGAGCCTGTAGTCAATCCCACAAATGGGATACTCAACTAGTCTAAAGAAGGACAGTTTTATTGCTTTTTTAAGCAGGACAACAGTTTTCAGCTGTGCTATCAATTAGCTAATCCAAGTTTATCCTTTTAAAAAGCTAACACAACAAATGTTGTGATATTGCGCAGTTACAAATATAAATCAAACTGGATGGACATCAGAAAAAGAGGAAGGATTTTTTAAAAACAGTAACTATTGTAAAATATATTGTCTAATGTGTAATAGGCTTCTACCTTCAGTTTATACATAAGTGTTATTGTTCATTAGTTTACTCCAATTTGGGGAGGGGTGGTTAGGTTTGCGAGGAATAATAAAGGTATATTCTAAAAATTGAAAAAAAGTGTATATTTACCAAAAAATATATGGGTGATTGGATATGATGCAGACAGTTACATTGATGGAAGCAATCTATTTGCAATATTAAAGCTGATCCACACCTTTAATAAAAAGCGTGCCATTGGAACACAGGAGTGATGGTTGCTGATAATGGGCCTATGTAGATAATCCATAAAATCAGCCGTTTCCAGCTATGATTGTTAATGTTGTAAATGACTATGTCCACTGTATTTCTGATCATTTGATGTTAATGGATAAAAATAGATTTTCTTTAAAAAAACAAAGACATTTGTTTGCTCCTCCTGAAATGTCTTTCTTAATTCATTCATTTACTTTTAGATTTGTGTGTGTTGCTGTGAATTGTTAGATACTACTGCACTGTTGGCCCTAGGAACACAAGCATTTTGCTAAATATGTCTATACGACCAGTAAAATTTCATGCAAATGTAAAAGTATTTGTAGCATATATTAGCATACACTGAGAATACCAAACATTAGGAACACCTTCCTAATATTGAGTTGCACCTCCCCCCTTTTGGCCAAAGAACAGCCTCAATTTGTTGGGGCATGGACTCTACAAGGTGTCGAAAGCGTTCCACAGGGATGCAGGCTCGTGTTGTCTCCAGTGCTTCCCACAGTTGTCAAGTTGGCAGGATGTCCTTGGGGTAGTGGACCATTCTGACTAGTTAAATAAAACAATTCTTGATACACACAGGAAAATGTTGAGCCTGAAAAACCAGCAGCGTTGTAGTTCCTGACACAAACCGGTACACCTGACACCTACTTACCTACCTGGCATACTCCCTTAAAAGATCTACGCTTGAAAAAAGAGAAAAAAGCAGCAGTACTGTTTTTTTTAAACGCCCTAGCCAGTATACACTTCCTCAAACTCAAAATAGTCCGAATTAGTGTAAGAACTCAAATCTGTAAATCATTTTTACATTTTGCCGAGGGGATTTTGCATTTGACGAGGATGCTTTGATGCAGGATTTATTTCTCAAGTGAAAAAATGTGCATGAGGACAAGTCGTCTCTTTTGAATGACAACAGGCGATTCGTTGAATGATCCCTTTTGACCAATCGCCGACGAGAAGACGTGGACTTCGGCTACTGATTTCGGGTTGCCTCAAACATTTTTGTGATCGGAACAGTCCCCCCCACCCACCAAAAAAAACCTTGCCGAAGTCCAAAACCTAACAGAATTGCCGTCATAATACTGTCTATGCACAAACTGTTTCGGCTGGGAATCATGTAGATGCCTTTACTCATGGTCTTTACTTTTTGTGTCCCAAATTAGAAAGAAAAGTGATCAATCTATGCTTGAGTTATTTGACATTGTCAAGGATTACTTAAAAAAAATTTTTTTTTACGAATACAGAGAATAATTGGTATTCAAAGCTTGGCTGTGAACCACTAAGTATCAATCTTCCACCTATAATACAGTATGCAGAAAACATTTTCAGATCCACACACATTTACATTATGACGTCACATTCCCCTGACAACCAATATGCCAACACAATGCATCCTGCCAACTATAGATGGCTGAATAAATAGATAGGTATGCAGGTTTTTTAAATATATTTTTTTAAATAAGAGCGAGGACTTGTGAAAGAAATGAGAAGGGGGAGAATGAGGTATATGAAAATGATGGCTAGGGTGCAGAAATGTAGTGTTGAATTATAATGCTAATGTTGTATTAGCATAGCTAGGGAATGCATCCCTATGGTTATTTTACATTAGCCATGCTAACATGTCAGATAAGCATACAGAAAAAGTGGTGTGTGCATTTTTTTTTTTTTTAAATGTCCCGTTCAGAATTTGAAACTCCCCTCAGCTGTCTGTATCTGTCTATCGGAAATGAACAATGCGTTGGTTGAAGTCAGTTAAGCGAGGAAACTGCTTTTATTGAAGTGCACACTGCAACAACAAAATAAATTGAGCGTCCACGGCTGGATTTGGGTCGGCACCTAAAACCAAAACGTGCTCTTATGCCAAGTAGAAAGCTAACCTTGTTTTGGGACAGTATATGATATTTTAAAGGGGGATTGTCATCAGTTTAATGTACAGTGGTCAATTTTCACTCACGGGAGTCGGGCCTGTATTATGTGGTCATCTGTGGCCTTGGTAACTGCTTATTGGAGTGAAGTGGTTCTCGTATCCATAGCTGCTGGGCTGAGGCTGGCTGCTGAGCGTATTAAGAATGGTCCATCCTGCCAACTTGACACAACTGTGGGAAGCATTGGAGTCAAGATGGGCCAGCAGCTCTTTCAACACCTTGTAGAGTCCATGAGATGGCCGACAGAGATGGCCGCCTCGCTTCGCGTTCCTAGGAAACTATGCAGTTTTTGTTTTTTTTACGTGTTTTTTCTTACATTGGTACACCAGGTAATCTTAGGTTTCATTACATACAGTCGGGAAGAACTATTGAATATAAGAGCAATGTCAACTCACCATCAGTACGACCAGGAATATGACTTTCCCGAAGCGGATCCTGTGTTCTGCCTTTCACCCAGGACAACAGAATGGATCCCAGCATGCGACCCAAAACAAAGATGTCGTAAAAGGGGGAAACGAAGTGGTCTTCTGGTCAGGCTCCGGAGACGGGCACATCGCGCACCACTCCCTAGCATACTTCTCGCCAATGTCCAGTCTCTTGACAACAAGGTTGATGAAATCCAAGCAAGGGTAGCATTCCAGAGGGACATCAGAGACTGTAACGTTCTTTGCTTCACGGAAACATGGCTCACTCGAGAGACGCTAACGGAATCGGTGTAGCCAGCTGGTTTCTTCACGCATCGCGCCGACAGAAACAAACATCTTTCTGGTAAGAGCGGGGGCGGGGGCGTATGCCTTATGGTTAACGAGACGTGGTGTGGTCACAACAACATACAAGAATTCAAGTCCTTCTGTTCACCTGATTTAGAATTCCTCACAATCAAATGTCGACCGCATTATCTACCAAGGGAATTCTCTTCGATTATAATCACAGCCGTATATATTCCCCCCAAGCAGACACATCGATGGCCCTGAACGAACTTTATTTGACTCTATGCAAACTGGAAACTACATATCCTGAGGCTGCATTCATTGTAGCTGGGGATTTTAACAAGGCTAATCTGAAAACAAGACTCCCTAAATTGTATCAGCATATCGATCGCGCAACCAGGGCTGGTAAAACCTTGGATCATTGCTATTCTAACTTCCGTGATGCATATAAGGCCCTCCCCCGCCCTCCTTTCAGAAAAGCTGACCACGACTCCATTTTGTTGCTCCCTGCCTACAGACAGAAGCTAAAACAAGAAGCTCCCGCGCTCAGGTCTGTTCAACGCTGGTCCGACCAATCTGATTCCACGCTCCAAGACTGCTTCCATCACGTGGACTGGGATATGTTCCGCACTGCGTCCAACAACATTGACGAATACGCTGATTCGGTGAGCGAGTTCATTAGAAAGTGCATTGAAGATGTCATTCCCATAGCAACGATTAAAACATTCCCAAACCAGAAACTGTGGATTGATGGCAGCATTCGCGTGAAAGAAAGCGCGAACCACTGCTTTTAATCAGGGCAACGTGACCGGAAACATGAACAAATACAAACAGTGTAGCTATTCCCTCCGCAAGGCAATCAAACAAGCTAAGCGTCAGTATAGAGACAAAGTAGAATCTCAATTCAACGGCTCAGACACGAGGTATGTGGCAGGGTCTACAGTCAATCACGGATTACAAAGAGAACCAGCCCCGTCACGGACCAGGATGTCTTGCTCCCAGGCAGATTAAATAACTTTTTTCCCCGCTTTGAGGGAAATACAGTGCCCCTGACACTGCCCGCAACCCAAACATGCGGACTCTCCTTCACTGCAGCCGACGTGAGTAACGTGTTAACCCTCGCAAGGCTGCAGGCTCAGACTGCATCCCCAGCCGTGTCCTCAGAGCATGCGCAGACCAGCTGGCTGGTGTGTTTACGGACATATTCAATCAATCCCTATCCCAGTCTGCTGTTCCCACATGCTTCAAGAGGGCCACCATTGTTCCTGTTCCCAAGAAAGCTAAGGTAACTGAGCTAAACGACTACCGCCCCGTAGCACTCACTTCTGTCATCATGAAGTGCTTTGAGAGACTAGTCAAGGACCATATCACCTCCACCCTACCTGACACCCTAGACCCACTCCAATTTGCTTACCGCCCAAATAGGTCCACAGACGATGCAATCTTAACCACACTGTACACTGCCCTAACCCATCTGGACAAGAGGAATACCTATGTGAGGATGCTGTTCGACTATAGCTCGGCATTTCACACCATAGTACCCTCCAAGCTCGTCATCAAGCTCGAGACCCTGGGTCTCGACCCCACCCTGTGCAACTGGGTACTGGACTTCCTGACGGGCCGCCCCCAGGTGGTGAGGGTAGGTAACATCTCCACCCCGCTGATCCTCAACACTGGGGCCCCACAAGGGTGCGTTCTGAGCCCTCTCCTGTACTCCCTGTTCGCCCACGACTGCGTGGCCATGCACGCCTCCAACTCAATCAAGTTTGCGGACGAGTGGTAGGCTTGATTACCAACAACGACGAGACGGCCTACAGGGATGAGGTGAAGGCCCTCGGAGTGTGGTGTCAGGAAAATAACCTCACACTTCAACCTCAGGAGGCTGAAGAAATTTGGCTTGTCACCAAAAGCACTCACAAACTAACTTCTACAGATGCACAATCGAGAGCATGCTGTCGGGCTGTATCACCGCCTGGTACGGCAACTGCTCCGCCCACAACCGTAAGGCTCTCCAGAGGGTAGTGAGGTCTGCACAATGCATCACCATCATCATCAACGCAACTACCTGCCCTCCAGGACACCTACACCCCCTGATGTCACAGGAAGGCCATAAAGATCATCAAGGACAACAACCACCCGAGCCACTGCCTGTTCACCCTGCTATCATCCAGAAGGCGAGGTCCGTATAGGTGCATCAAAGCAGGGACCGAGAGACAGAAGCTGTTTTTCAATCTCAAGGCCATCAGACTGTTAAACAGCCACCACTAACATTGAGTGGCTGCTGCCAACACACTGACTCAACTCCAGCCACTTTAATAATGGGAATTGATGGAAATGGATGTAAAATATATCACTAGCCACTTTAAACAATGCTACTTATTATAATGTTTACATACCCTACATTACTCATCTCATATGTATATACTGTACTCGATACCATCTACTGCATCTTGCCTATGCCGTTCTGTACCATCACTCATTCATATATCTTTATGTACATATTCTTTATCCCTTTACACTTGTGTGTATAAGGTAGTAGTTTTGGAATTGTTAGGTTAGATTACTCGTTGGTTATTACTGCATTGTCGGAACTAGAAGCACAAGCATTTCGCTACACTTGCATTAACATCGGCTAACCATGTGTATGTGACAAATAAATTTGATTTGATGCCCCGACGAATTGAGGCTGTTCTAAGAGCAAAAGGGGGTGCAACTCAATATTTGGAATGTGTTCCTAATGTTTTCTACACTCGTGTGAGAGCCGGCGTGTGTGTGACAGAGGGAGAGACTCACTGACTGTTGTCATCATTCTTGGCAGCACACAGAGTTCTCCCCTTCTGCCATGTTCTTAGACGATGTCCTGATTAACTCTACTCCAGAGAACTTCTCCCTCTCTCTGGCACGCATGCGCACCACACTCACACATGCATACACAATACAATCCCAGACTCAAACATCGAATCTCGCTCTCCCCTCACACAAACCCTGTATACCTTTCTCTCGTCTATGACCGTACTGCTGTAGTGACCTCTTTACCATTTGACCATAGCCACTGCCCAAGCCTGAAGCGGGTTTTTCCCCCCAACATGTACAGTCCACATTCAAGATTCCCAAAAGCCATACAGCAAAAAGCACTCAGAGATCCAGGGACATGGTGCCGCAATTATTTATATTAACAAAAATGAATTCTCTGTTCAATATAAAGCGTAGATTACTGGAACTGTAAAGACTAATGGTCTGCTATGTATGTTCAAGACATGTCTAGCTAGGACTCCTACCGAACGCCCAACTTCTTCCATTTGTCATAGACTACACACTTGCCGCAGTACAATGAATGGGCAAGAGGGGGAGCCATATACTAATGTAAACTAATAACAAAATGAATAGATCAATCTGGTGAGGGAAAGGGGGATACCTAGTGAGTTGTACAACTGACTGCATTCAAACAATGTGGCTTCTGCATTTCACCTCCAACTGCTCCCCCGGCACCGATGACGTTAAGGCAGCCCCCTGCCTTAATCAACGTCATCGGCGCCAGGGGAGCAGTTGTTGGAGGTTAACTACCTTGCTCAAGGGGAGAACGGCAGAACTTTCCACCTTGCCGTCTCTGGGATTCGAACCAGCGACCTTTCGGTTAGTGTCCCAACAATCTTAACCACTAGGTAAGTATAACTCATAAGCACACAATATTTCATCTGTTATATCGCAGTCGGCTTTCCAATTCATCCCAAAGGTGTTCGATGGAGTTGAGGTCAGGGCTCTGTGCAGGCCAGTCAAGTTCTTCCACACTGATCTCGGGGGGAAAAAAAACATTTCTGTATGGACCTCGCATTGTGCACAGGGCATTGTCATGCTGAAACAGGGAAGGGCCTTCCCCAAACCTGTTGCCACAAAGTTGGAAACACCGAATGGTCTAGAATGTCATTCTATGCTGTGGAGTTAAGGTGCCTAGCCTGAACCATGAAAAACACCCCCATTTCTGTATCCCAGTCATGTTTAATCCATATATTAGGGCCTCATGAATTTATTTTAATTCACTGATTTTCTTATGAACTTTAACTCGGTAAAATCTTTGAAATTGTTGTGTTTTAAATTTTTGTTCTGTGTGCTCACGCTCTCTCTCTCGTTTTAGGACACCTAACTATTCAAGGGTTTTTACTATTTTGTAGAATAATAGTGAAGACATAAATGATTAAATGACAGAGATGTAGTAACCAAAAAAGTGTTAAACAAATCTAAATATATTTGAGATTCGTCAAAGTAGCCACTCTTTGCCTTGATGACCACTTTGCATTCTCTTGGCATTCAATTATCAGGTGTGCCTTAAGTTCATTTCTTTCCTTAATGCATTTGAGCCAATCAGTTGTTGTGACAAGGTATTGGTGGTATACAGAAGATAGCCCTATTTGGTAAAAGACAAAGTTCATATTATGACAAGAACAGCTCAAATAAGCAAAGAGAAACAATAGTCAATTTCTTTAAGACATGAAGGTGAGTCAAGACGGAAGTGCTGTCCACAAAAAGCATTAATCACTATGAGGCGGCAGGTGGTTAGTGTTGGACTAGTAACGGGAAGGTTGCAAGATCGAATCCCGAGCTGACAAGGTAAAGATCTTTCGTTCTGCCCCTGAACAAGGCAGTTAACCCACTGTTCCTAGGCCGTCATTGACCTAGAGTTACCTCTGCTGCAGAGGATAAGTTCATTAGTGTTTACCTGCCTCAGAAATTGCAGTCCAAATAAATGCTTCAGAGTTCCAGTAACAGACACATCTCAACATCAACTGTTCAGAGGAGACTGCGTGAATCAGGCCTTCATGGTCGAATTGCTGCAAAGAAACAACTACTAAAGGACATCAATAAAAAGAGACTTGCTTGGGCCAAGAAACACGAGCAATGGACATTAGACTGGTGGAAATGTGTCCTTTTGGTCTGATTAGTCCAAGTATTAGATTTTTGGTTCCAACCGCTGTGTCTTTGTGAGAATGTATGATCTCCGCATGTGTATTTCCCACCGTGAAGCATGGAGGTGGGGGTGCTTTTCTGTGATTTGATTATTTTAGAATTCAAGGCACACTTTACCAGCATGGCTACCACAGCATTCTGCAGCAATACGCCATCCCAACTGGTTTGCGCTTAGTGGGACTATAATTTGTTTTTTCAACAGGACAATGACCCAACACACCTCCAGGCTGTGTAAGGGCTATTTGACCAAGGAGAGTGATGGAGTTGCTACATCAGATGACTCCACAATCCCCTGACCTCAACCAAATTGGGATGGTTTGGGATGAGTCGAACCGCAGAGTGAAGGAGAAGCAGCCAACACGTGCTCAGCTTATGTGGGAACTTCAAGATTGTTGGAAAAGCATTCCAGGTGAAGCTGGTTGAGAGAATGCATTGTGTGCAAAGCTGTCATCAAGGCAAAGGGTGGCGATTTGAAGAATCTCAAATCAAAATATTTTACAACACTTTTTTTGATTCCATGTGTTATTTAATAGTTTTGATGTCTATTATTCAACAATGTAGAAAATAGTACAAATAAAGAAACCCTTGAATGAGTAGGTGTTCTATAAGGCCAGAGACTTTTTGCGGTAACTCTTGGAACTACCCATCCGGGAGAATTGTCATCAACTACACTAATTAGCATAGCGCAACGGTCAAAAAATATTACTAGAAAATATTCATATTCATGAAATCACAAGTGAAATATAGTGAAACACAGCTTAGCCTTTTGTTAATCACCCTGTCATCTCAGATTTTGAAATTATGCTTTACAGCCAAAGCAAGACAAGCGTTTAAGTTTATCGATAGCCTAGCATAGCATTATGTCCAGCTAGCAGCAGGAAGCTTGGTCACAAATCAGAAAAGCAATCAAATTAACCGTTTACCTTTTGATATATGGATGTTTTCACTGACGAGACTCCCAGTTAGACAGCAAATGTTCCTTTTGTTCCATAAAGATTATTTTTATACCCAAAATACCTCCGTTTGTCGGTCACGTTATGTTGAGAAATCCACCGGAAATAGGGGTCACGACAACAAAACAACAAAAAAATCCAACATTCCAAATTATGTCCATAATATCGACAAACATGGCAAACTTTTTATAATCAATCCTCAAGGTGTTTTTCAAATATCTATTCGATAATATATCAACCGGGACAATTGGCTTTTAAGTAGGAGCGAGAGGAAAAATGACTACCTCTGTCTTTTACGCAAGAATCACTCAGAGCCCTCAGCTGGCCACTTACGCAATGTAGTCGTTTACGCTCATTCTTCAACATAAAGGTGTGAAACTATGTCTCAATGCTGTAGACACCTTAGGGAATACGTAGAAAAAGGAATCTGGTTTAAATCCCTTTCAATGGCCAATAGGGGTGCATACAACGGTTTCAAAATAAGAGGCACTTTCTGATTGGATTTTCCTCAGGGTTTCGCCTGCAATATCAGTTCTGTTATACTCACAGACAATATTTTGACAGTTTTGGAAACTTTAGTGTTTTCTATCCTAAGCTGCCAATTATTTCCATATTCTAGCATCTGGTCCTGAGAAATAGGCAGTTTACTTTGGGAATGTTATTTTTCCAAACATAAAAATAGTGCCCCCTAGTTTCAAGAGGGTATTACCGATGTTAGGACATATGCCTGTAATATACAGTACATAGATCTACATAATTGTAAATGCAGCATAACAAACTTACTTATTTACAGATGCGTTCTGTACAGTTTATTTAATTTTCTTAGTGGCATTGTGCATCATTACAAATTAGTCCAAGAAGCAAAACAACAAATGGTTACATTTTAGTTACACAACAAGTATTTCAGCATCACAGCCAGGACAGTAATAACAAACCACCATCTCTCTTGGTAAACCCCAGGTGACACGTCAACACTATTTCCTGTTATTAAAAAAAAGTAAAAAGACAGTGAGCTTCGCTTTGCAACACATTATCTACGTAGGCCTGCCTCTTTCTTCCAGTTTCACTTAATATATAAACTACTGACAACCTACCTTTTCATTTTCACTTTACAACAAATGCACTGCCATATAAATAATTATATTTCCTTGTCCTTTTTAAGTTACCTGAGAGAAGTGTGATGTTTCTCCTGATCTCCTGTCCCAGGGCCTCGTTCTTTAAGATAAACGTCAGGGTCTTATTGACCGCTCCTTGCAGGGATACTGTGCTCGAAACAGTGTATAGGCCCTGTGTGTCCTGGGAGAGGTGTGTGACTGTGTCGTCACCGACGTCCTCACCACTGACAGTCAGCCACTGCACTGAGGGTCGGGGGTACCCCTTGGTGGTCAAGAGTAGCTCCACACCACAGGCAGAGGTTGAGAACTTCAGGCGAGGCTCAGCGTAGAATGCTATACAGAACAATGACAGAATTGGATGTTAAAGTAGTATCATGACTAACTGTATGCCTTCTGCGGAAGTGTAGTGGCTAAGAATATGAAGGGGAGCGTGACCATAACAACCCCAATTGACTTCATTGGAGACAAATTGCTGTTAAAGCAACTAAATGTTCTACTGAATAACATGTTTGTAAAGAGTGCAAAATCATGAGTCATATATATATATATATATAACTTATACAAGGTGCTTGATTGTTTCTCAACAAATTAGCAATAAATACGTTTATTCCTTGTTCCAAAAAGCAGAAATAAAGATGTGGGTGTTACCTGCTAATTTAAGGGATACAGATGTCCTCTTTGGGCCCATTTCTGTGTGCACAGTGCAGGTATAGTTTCCCTCATCTCCCAGAGTGGCATGTTCCAGCCTGAGAGAAGCGTTCCCCTTCTGTATATCAGAGTGGTACAGGCTGGTTCTGTTGACATAGTGACTGTTCTGGTCGTTCAGGTGGTCCTGACCATAGTAGAAACTGTGGACCACCACCTTGTCTAACTTCCATTCAATCTGGCACCGCGTTCGATCCCATTGTTTGTCCACAGGAAAGCTGCAGTCTAGGACTATATGTTGCCCCAGGATGGCAAGCTGCGTCTCACTGGGAACAGTGGTCTCAAACTCTGCTACGAAGACAGAAAAATATAGGTTTTATAGAACCTCATTCTCATAAAAGGTATTATCCACTGAGCCAAAGCTGTTCTGTGAAATATTTCCATTTGAGTCATTTAGCAGACACTCTTATCCAGAGTGACTTACAGGAGCAATTAACCTTAAGTGCCTTTCTCAAGGGAACCCCCGGCAGATTTTTTACCATGTCGGCTTGGGGATTCAAACCAGCGACCTTTCAGTTACTGTCCCAACGCTCTTAACCAGTAGGGTGGGTACCTGCCACTCCAGATTTAGGTGGTTCAGGAAGTGTGCCGTTCCATTTCTTACTCCTGGGGTTTTTAGAAATAGTCGGTTGAGTTGTACAGTACAACCATACTGTGTGCTGTACTTTGATATTGTAGATGGTTGGCACAAACAAACCTGCATCCAGTACCTTTTTGAAAATCGACAAATAGGACAGAGTTTGGATATAGGGCTATGTCCAAACATTTTTATCCAAAATGGACAATTCATTACTGTGTTGAATTGTTAGACTTACTTAAGTGGGTAACTTGAAGACCAGAAATGAAACAACAAAAGTGAGACAGGATTTCCAGTTCATAGCCATGTTCTTGAGTGGACTGCATTCGTTCAGCAAATCACATGGAAGTCCTTCAGTTCAGCTGCGGACTCTGGGCGCTCACATCTTAAAACTAAATGTAGCATTTTCCTTTTATATTTGCTTCTGTCTAACTGCGCCCACTCTGTCTCCGCTTACAACATGAAGGATTCCTGTAATCAGTTCCCTGCTGGAGTGAATCATTTTTTTGGCTGGGTGACCATTCTTGATACACACAGGAAACTGTTGAGCATGAAAAACCCTGCAGCATTGCAGTACTTGACACAAACCAGGGCGCCTGACACCTACTACTATACCCCATTCAAAGGCACTTAAATCTTTTGTCTTGCCCATTCACCCTCTGAATGGCACACATACACAATCCATGTCTCAACTGTCTCAAGACATAAAAATCCGTCTTTAACCTGTGTTCCCCTTTTATCTAGTGAATTTAACAAGTGACCATAGCTTTCACCTGGTCAGTCTGTCATTGAAAGAGCAGGTGTTCTTAATGTTTTGTACACTGGGTGTATACTGAACCATCATTATCCATGTCTGGACAGTGGACACCTAAAAAAAATATATATATATATGTTTTTTTTGCTGTGTTTTTTTTACTCTGACACTCAGGTAGGAATTGAGTACACAAAGAAAATATCAAGATATACATCCTGAAAAAGATGAGGCTGTCAGAACACTGGGATTTTGTTTCTGAGAATTTCAGATGCCGCCAATGCTTTTTCAATGCGAGTCATTTCAAATCAAATGTTACTGCTCACGTGCAGATGTTATTGCAGGTGTAATGAAATGCTTGTGTTTCTAGCTCCCAACAGTTATTGCCGGATGAATGACTACAGTTAAGGATTGTCCGACAAACTCACACAGTCCGAATAATTGTTGACTCAAGTACTTTTGATGGACAGAAATGGACTGATTGGGGTGTATAGTCTAAAGGAACAAAAGTGGGGTGTGTGGGAGTTGTTGATAGTTAATCCACCTCTGGGAAATGCTGTCATTTTCTAATTTTGTGTAACTGTCTCTCTCTCTCTCAGATGTGATCAAGCTGCAGTTGGTGGAGGCGGGCCTGGTGGAGTGTCTGTTAGATGTGGTGACTCACACCGTGAATGGGGATAGGGATGAGGATGTGGCCCAGCTCAAGACTGCCTCCGATCTGATGGTGCTGCTGCTTTTGGGAGGTACACACACACACAAACCAACATCGATTTCCGTTAGCCAGCAATTGCCGGCTTTTGGCCCAAAAATATTATGAAAAGCCGATTTTTAAATAAAAAATTACCGTGAGAAAGGTAAATGCATTGCAAAATAATGCTTTTTAATTGATGGAAATACCAATCGATGGAAATGGATTTGACTGTCATGCTTATCGGTCTATAGGTTCAATTGCATAATTTTGTGTCATTTAAATTGGCCTGTGTGTGTATCTGTAAGTCATCGTTTATCTTATTTATCCAACACAACTATCCTACGCGCACAGCATACAGAACCTATTTTGAGCGGGATTTCTCCTGCTGCTCCACAGGTTATTGTTGCTGGAGTAAAACATGCTTAATAAACATACACCAAGTCCCTTTTCACCCTTCAATGACCCCAACATATAAACTCAGCAAAAAAAGAAACGTCCTCTCACTGTCAACTGTGTTTATTTTCAGCAAACTTATTAGCATGTGTAAATATTTGTATGAACAGAAGATTCAACAACTGAGACATAAACTGGACAAGTTCCACATACATGTGACTAACAGAAATGGAATAATGTGTCCCTGAAAGAAGGGGGGTCAAAATCAAAAGTAAGTCAGTATCTGGTGTGGCCACCAGCTGCATTAAGTACTGCAGTGCATCTCCTCCTCATGGACTGCACAAGATTTACCAGTTCTTGCTGTGAGATGTTACCCCACTCTTCCACCAAGGTACCTGCAAGTTCCCGGACATTTCTGGGGGGAATGGCCCTATCCCTCACTCTCCGATCCAACAGGTTCCAGACGTGCTCAATGGGATTGAGATCCGGGCTCTTTGCTGGACATGGCAGAACATTTGACATTCCTGTCTTGCAGAACGAGTAGTATGGCTGGTGGCATTGTCAGGATGAGCCTGCAGGAAGGGTACCACATGAGGGAGGAGTATGTCTTCCCTGTAACGCACAGCGTTGAGATTGCCTGCAATGACAACAAGCTCAGTCCGATGATGCTTTGACACACCGCCCCAGACCATGACAGACCCTCCACCTCCAAATCGATCCTGCTCCAGAGTACAGGCCTCGGTGTAACGCTCATTCCTTCGATGATAAACACGAATCCGACCATCACCCCTGCTGAAACAACACCCGGACTCGTCAGTGAAGAGCACTTTTTGCCAGTCCTGTCTGGTCCAGCGACGGTGGGTTTGCCCATAGTCAATGTTGTTGGCGGTGATGTCTGGTGAGGACCTGCTTTACAACAGGTCTACAAGCCCTCAATCCAGCCACTCTCAGCCTATTGTGGACAGTCTGAGCACTGATGGAGGGATTGTGCGTTACTGGTGTAACTCGGGCAGTTGTTGTTGCCATCCTGTACCTGTCCCGCAGGTATGATGTTCGGCTGTACCGATCCTGTGCAGGTGTTACACGTGGTCTGCTACTGCGAGTACGGACATTGCAATTTGTTGCCCTGACCACATCTGCAGTCCTCATGCCTCCTTGCAGCATGCCTAAGGCATGTTCATGCGAATGAGCAGGGAACCTGGGCATCTTTCTTTTGGTGTTTTCCAGAGTTAGGACACTAAGAGGCCTTTCTACTAAGTTTTCATAACTGACCTTAATTGTCTACTGTCTGTAAGCAGTTAGTGTCTTAACGACCGTTCCACATGTGCATCTTCATTGTTTTTGGTTCATTGAACAAGCATGGGAAACAGTGTTTGAACCCTTTACAATGAAGGTCTGAAGTAGAGGTCGACCGATCAATCGGAATGGCCGATTTAATTAGGGCCGATTTCAAGTTTTCATAACAATCGGAAATCGGTATATTTGGGCACCGACTTGACGATTACATTTTTTTTTATATATAATTTTTTTCACCCTTATTTAATCTTTATTTAACTAGGCAAGTCAGTTAAGAACACATTATTATTTTCAATGACGGCCTAGGAACAGTGGGTTAACTGCCAAGATTTTGACCTTGGATCCGCCGAGCTGACAATCTTGCAACCTTAACTAGTCCAACGCAATAACGACCTGCCTCTCTCTCGTTGCACTCCACAAGGAGTTACACGAATGCAGTAAGCCAAGGTAAGTTGCTAGCTAGCATTAAACTTATCTTATAAAAAAAACAATCATAATCACTAGTTACTAGATATTATCTAGCGTGTCCTGCGTTGCATATAATCTGACTGAGTGGTGGTAGGCAGAAGCAGGCGCGTAAACATTCATTCAAACAGCACTTTCATGCGTTTTGCCAGCAGCTCTTTGTTGTGCGTCAAGCATTGCGCTGTTTATGACTTCAATCCTATCAACTCCTGAGATGAGGCTTGTGTAACTGAAGTGAAATGGCTAGCTAGTTAGCGCGCGCTAATTGTCGATGTGTTCCTGGTTCGAGCCCAGGGAGGAGCGAGGAGAGGGACGGAAGCTATACTGTTACACTGGCAATACTAAAGTGCTTATTAGAACATCCAATAGTCAAAGGTTAATGAAATACAAATGGTATAGAGGGAAATAGTCCTATAATTCCTATAATAACTACAACCTAAAACTTATTACCTGGGAATATTGAAGACTCATGTTAAAAGGAACCACCAGCTTTCATATGTTCTCATGTTCTGGGCAAGGAACTGAAACGTTAACTTTCTTACATGGCACATATTTTACATGGAACATATTGCACTTTTACTTCTGTTTTTCTTACTGTTCTTACTGTTTTTGCATTATTTAAATGCAATAATGTTTCATTATTTACTTGAGGCTAAATTGATTTTATTGATGTATTATATTAAATTAAAATAAGTGTTCATTTAGTATTGTTGTAATTGTCATTATTACAAAAAATAAAAATACAAATTGGCCGATTTAATCGGTATCGGCTTTTATGGCCCTCCAATAATCGGTATCAGCGTTAAAATCATAATCGGTCAACCTCTAGTCTGAAGTTATTTGGATTTTTACAAATTATCTTGAAGACAGGGTCCTGAAAAGGGGATGTTTCTTTTTTTGCTGACTTTACATTCCTTTTACATGGAAAGTAATCAATAAGTTCTACTATGATAACATGACGTATATTTCGAGCTGGAATCCAACACCATTCTAGTGCAGGCAGCAGGCTATTAGTGCATCACCAAACACTTTACAATGTGAGCTGGAGGCAGTATGCATTTTGAAAACTTACTTAATTGGATAAATCCTGCCGTTTTTTTCTTTTCGTGTTATGGGGCATGTCTCAATGGTAGGATTGGTAGATTGTAGGCCTACCTCATAGGTGTTAGACATGCCTCCATAAAATAAAACATTCAGGATTCAAACAATTATGTTTTCAAAATGCTTCAGACTTCATAGGCGGCCGGTGAGTTTCAGGTTTGTGGAAGCTTACAATTGATCCTACCATTTTCTGCCATTCTGCATGCCAGTTATGATTTTAATATGCACATTTTTGTGGAACAGTTTGATTTCAATAATAACGTTTTGGTTTCTAAAAAATCCTTGCCACGTGGTTCATCATAAAAATCGGAATTTAAAATGATAAACGTTAAGTCAATAATTACAAGATCGCCAGCTTCTTCCGTTCTGGAGAAAGACTCTCCTGTATCGTCGCCACACCCCTCCCCCATCTTGTCTCAACATTTTAAAATTCTACTCCACACATTTTAGATGCTTTTCACTGACAGCCTCAACTCAATAATCAGCTAGTCCTATTGCCACGCGCGCAGCCCAAATACTGGTCTTCTCAAATAGGCATTGATAGGCCTACGAGCTTGTGAAACAGTCCACAGCTAATGATCCTGGATTCCTCTGTGGCTAAGTCTGCTTTCTGGTGAAGTATTTTCTTTTTCTGTATAGACAAGCATGCGGAATGTGTATTTTTGGAGGGGGGAGAGTGTGCTTCTAGGCTATAAGGTAAATAGGAGAATGATGTTTCGTACATGGCTTATAGGAGAGGAGAAGAAACGAGACTCTATGCTGGTGATTTATTCCCACTCGGCCCATAGACTAGGAAACAAAGTGAATTATGTTATGCTTACTGGATGAAGTTGGACAAGTATTCAGACAAGTCTTCCTGATTTGAACCTTCGTCTACCAGATTTAAAACGTTGTACCTTTTTTTTTGTAGTTAAATAAATCAAACGTGATAACTATAGTATCCGGTACTAGCGTTTGAAAAAGTGAATTAATTCTTCTCAAATTAGTCATCTCTCCCCATCTTCCAAATCACGCTCGTATAATCAGTAGCCTATGCTTCGGAGGGAGTAGAGGCAGGCAGCATACAAACGTGCACGCGACACACACTGGCAAAGATTTACAGCTGGCAGACAG
This sequence comes from Oncorhynchus tshawytscha, assembly GCF_018296145.1. Lineage (NCBI taxonomy): Eukaryota > Metazoa > Chordata > Actinopteri > Salmoniformes > Salmonidae > Oncorhynchus > Oncorhynchus tshawytscha. The sequence continues at coordinate 26,345,568 of NC_056443.1, forward strand.
AAACTGGAATAATGAGTGACGTTAATGAGTGACAGTGAGGGGACTTGCGTAGGTGCTTTGTTGTGATTTTTTTTGTTATGTTTTTGTGGGGCCTATTTTATATATTTTTTATATTTTTTTTAAAGAATAATGCCCGGAATGTATGCTTTTAAAATAACGGTTCTGTTCCGGAACAGTATAGATCATTTACATTCCCGTTTCTGTTCCTCAAAACATAAACATAGCATTCTACTTGCCTTCCAATCTTCCCTCACCACTTTGTTATACTGAAGCCAAGAAGTAGGACATTTATCCTGTAACATTTTCTTCCAGGAACATATATGCTTATTTGTGTGTAGTCTGCGTATTTATAAAAAATAAAATTGTAAATAACTGCTGTGACATTTTGACGGCCTCTCTCCCTTCTGGTGCAGTGGGCAGGTGTTTTGTGTTGACAGCCTCTCCACATCTCTCTCCCTTCAGATGAGTCCATGCAGAAGCTGTTTGACGCGGGCAAGGGCAGTGTGTTCGAGAGGGTCCTTTCCTGGGTACCATCCCACAACCACCAGCTGCAGTTGGCAGGGGCACTGGCCATTGCCAACTTTGCCCGCAACGGTAAAGAGATTACTGCACACGTTGTCTGTAGTAACAGCTCAGTGGGCAAACCTGGTTGAGAATAAGTCATTGCAATGTTGAAATTACATTATGTTGAACTGAAATAATTCAACCAGTTTTGCCTGCTGGGATAGGGAACCAACAAAATGGGTTATTCAGGATAAAACTGCCTCTTGATCTCATCACTCAAACTGGAAACATCATGTAGAACAGATACACTTCTCTCTCTAGTAGTAGGCACCAGTTAATCAATCAAATTTATTTATAGCCCTTTTTACATCAGCAGATGTCACAAAGTGCTATACAGAAATCCAGCCTAAAACCCCAGAGGGGAAGCAATGCAATAGTAGAAGCACGGTGGCTAGGAAAAACTCTCTAGAAAGGCAGGAACCTAGAGCGGAACTTCTCTCTAGAGAGGAACCTCTTCTGACTGTGCCGGGTGGGGATTATAAGAGTACATGGCCATTTAAGGCCATATTGTTCTTCAAGATGTTCAAACCTTCATAGATGACCAGCAGGGTCAAATAATAATAATCACAGTGGTTGTAGAGGGTGCAACAGGTCAGTACCCCCAGGAGTAAATGTCAGTTGGCTTTTCATAGCCAAGCATTGAGTTTGAGACCGCAGGTAGAGAGAGTTGAAAACAGCAGGTCCGGGACAAGGTAGCACGTTCAGTGACCAGGTCAGGATTCCCTAGCCACAGGTAGACCAGTTGAAACTGGAGCAGCAGCATGACGAGGTGGACTGGGGACAGCCAGTCTTACCTGAGGCATAATACAAGGGCTCAGGTCCTCCGGGAGGGGAGAGGGAGGGAGAACTTAAATTCACACAGGACACCAGATATAAGACTGACCCCAGTCCCCTGGCACATACACTATTGCAGCATAGATACTGGAGACCAGTGTTTTTTTGTTGTTGTGCCCTCTTCACGACTGTCTTGGTGTGTTTGGATCATGATAGTTTGTTGTTGATGTGGACCCCAGGATCTTGAAGCTCTCAACATGTTGCACAACAGCCCCATCGATGAGAATGGGGGTGTGCTCAATCCTCCTTTTCCTGTAGTCCACAATCATCTCCTTTGTCTTGATCACATTGAGGGAGAGGTTGTTGATCTGGCACCACATGACCATGGTCTCTGACCATCACGTTTGTGACTTAACCCACTCAAGTGACACACCCTTCCTAGGGACAGCATGGAAGAGCACTAGTAAGCAAGTGACTCAGCCCCCGTAATAAGGTCAGAGGCAGAGAATCCGTGTGGAAAGAGGGGAGCCGGCCAGGCAGAGACCGCAAGGGCAGTTCGTCGCTCCATTGCCTTGCCGTTCACCTTCGCAGCCCTGATCAGGGTCCCATGTGGCCCAGTTGGTACAGCATGGCCCTTGCAATGCCAGGGTTGTGGGTTCAATTCTCACAGGGGACCAGTACGAAAGACTAAAATATAACACTCAGATTCTAGAATTACAGTGTGTTTGGAAAGCGTTCAGACCCCTTGACATTTTCCACAATTTAAGTTACAACCTTAATCCACTGACAGTACTCCATAATGACAAAGCAAAAAACTGTTTTTTATAATTTCTTTGCAAATGTATACAATAAAAAATTAATAATCACATTTATATGTATTCAGACCATTTACTCAGTACTTTGAAGCACCTTTGGCAGCAATTACAGCCTTGTCTTCTTGGGTATGACGCTACAAGCTTGGCACACCTGTATTGGGGTAGTTTCTCCCATTCTTCTCTGCAGATCCTCTGAAGCTCTGTCAGGTTGGGATGGGGAGCATCGCTGCACAGCTATTTTCAGGTCTCTCGAGATGTTTGATCGGGTTCAAGTCCGAGCTCTGGCTGGGCAACTCAAGGACATTCAGAGACTTGTCCTGAAGCCACTCCTGCATTGTCTTGGCTGTGTGCTTAGGGTCGTTGTCCTTTTGGAAGGTGAACCTTCACCCCAGTCTGAGAACCTGCTCCAGAGTGCTGAGGACTTCATCAAGGATCTCTGTACTTTGCTTCGTTCATCTTTGCCTCGATCCTGACCAGTCTCCCAGTCCCTGCCACTGGAAAAAATCCCCACAGCATGATGCTGCCACCACCATGCTCACCGTAGGGATGGTGCCAGGTTTCCAGACGTGACGCTTGGCCTTCATGCCAAATAGTTAAATCTTGCTTTCATCAGACCAGAGAATCTTGTTTTTCATGGTCTGAGTCCTTTAGGTGCTATTTGGCAAACTCCAAGCGGGCATGTGCCTTTTACTGAGGAGTGGCTTCCATCTGGCCACTCTACCATTAAGGCCTGATTGATAGTGCTGCAGAGATGGTTGTCCTTCTGGAAGGTTCTCCCATCTCCACAGAGGAACTATGGAGCTCTGTCAGAGTGCCCATCGGGTTCTTGTTCACTTCCCTGACCAAGGCCCTTCTCCCCCAATTGCTCAGGGGGAGGCCACTGTGTTCTTGGCGACCTTCAATACTGCAGAAATGTTTGGTAACCTTCCCCAGATCTGTGCCTCGACACAATCCTGTCTCGGAGCTCTACGGACTATTCCTTCGACCTCGTGGCTTGGTTTTTGTTCTGATATGCACTGTCAACTGTGGGACCTTTTTATATAGACGTGTGCCTTTCCAAATCATGTCCAATCAATTGAATTTACCTCAGGTGGACCCAATCATGTTGTAGAAACATCTCAAGGATAATCAATGGAAACAGGATGCACCTGAGCTCAATTTCAAGCCTCATAGCAAAGGGTCTGAATACTTATGTAAATAAGGTATTTCTGTTTTTAGTTTTAATCACAAAATCTAAAAGTTTTTCGCTTTGTCGTTATGGGGTATTGTTTGTAGATATAATTTGTTTTATTTTATTCAATCCATTTTAGAATAAGGCTGTAAACAATGTGGGAAAAGGAAGGTATGAATACTTTTCCAAATGTTCTGTGTGTAGAGCAAACACATTTCTCTGCCATGTAGAACAGAGAATCGACTTTTGCACGCCCCCCCCACCTTTTTCCAGATTTTCTCTCTCGTTAAGTTCCCCCCCCAATGAAAACACACTCAGAGCTGAATACAAGTCCCAATCATGACAGTCATTCCAGGCCATTACTCAGCTTCACCACAGAGTTTCAGTAATATTAAAGCCAGGAAAATATTGTTTAGAAAATTGTGGGCTGTATTTACTATTTTACTATTCACCCCCCCAGATGGTAACTGCATACAGATGGTGGAATCAGGCATTGTTCAGAAGCTTCTGGAGCTGCTGGATCGCCACGTGGAGGAGGGTAACGTCACCGTGCAGCACGCCGCGCTCAGCGCCCTGCGCAACCTGGCCATTCCTGGTGAGACGCCCAAGGCGCTCCATGCATGATTGAGTATACTGTGTTCTATATTTTCTATATGACTCGTAGGTTCAAGGCAAGTCTTTAACATTCATTTCCTGTCAGAAGTGCTTCCCCTGTACGTCTTTGTGATCTGTGGGTGGGGGCAGGTCTTGGCAAATGCAACTATAAACAACTTCTAGTCAAAAGTGCTTCCCTGTACTTAAGTTCCTTCTTTGAGCCTTAGTAACAATTGTATTCAACCAATATTAACCTACGTTAGTGTATTGTTTATTTTCATGGTGTACAACATTGACATGTACAGTCCATATCTAAGGAAACAAAGCAGATTATACATGTCTTTGAGGAGGGAGCATAGTTTGAATTGATTTATTTAACATGTTTAATCTTTTATTTATAATCTTTCCCTAAGTGGTGAACAAGGCTAAAATGCTGTCAGCTGGTGTGTCAGATACGGTGTTGAAGTTCCTCCCGTCAGAGATGCCTCCTGTCCAGTTCAAACTGCTGGGGACGTTACGCATGCTCATCGACACACAGGGTAGGGCATCTTTATAACACTTATATATCACAATTATAGCACATTTAATACACTGTAGAACAACTTCCTAATGATGCCCCCGACGTCTGTGCTTCGCGCTCTATTTAAATTGACCAGAATCCGTCACCGGTGTGAATGTTTCAACCCATTAACTTTGCAGAAAGATCTAAAGGAACCTTTTCTGAAATGGAGGTGATAATGCTTTCCTAATGATGCTCTAAACTTGATTTGTTCCATACCTCACTCTTTGTCCTTAAATTGATCGGTATCAAATCCATGTGCAAAGATTTTATTTATTCAGCGGAGTATTTTCGAGAGCCATGCGTCCTCCGAAACACGGCCCTGCCAAGCCGTACTGCTTCTTGACACACTTGCTCACTTAACCCGGAAGCCAGCCGCACGAATGTGTTGAAGGAAACACCGTACAACTGGCGACCGTGTCAGCAGAGCGCGATGGGACAAGGACATCCCCTAACCCGGAAGACTCTGGGCCAATTGTGCGTCGCCTCATTGGTCACCCGGTTGCAGCCGGCCGCGACGCAGCCAGACATCGAACCCGGATCTGTAGTGACGCCTCAAGCACTGCGATGCAGTGCCTTAGACACCTGTGCCACTCGGGAAGCCATTGATGGGAAAGTACAGTCTAAAAAAATAAATTATAAATACATTTTAAAAAGCAAAGAATGCGATATGTTTTCCGCCAAACGTTTGAATCTTCATCAAACAGTGGTTGGGTTGGAGAGGACCGAACAAGGCCAAGTGCAGTCCAGCTGGATCCAAAGTGACATGGCGATCGATGGAGTCCATCTTTGATTGAGTCGCTATGGACCGGAGTGTCACAGTGCGATGTTGACAGGGTGTTAGAATAGCAGGCAATTCAAGGTGATAGGACATTAATACCTGTATGGTGTTACAATACAGATTTTTTTATCTCTTCCTTCCTGGAGTTCAGACATTCATTATAACAAATACTAGAACGTACTCATTGTTACCAAGAATTGACCCATTTAAAAGTAATTTCAACAAGAAGTTACCAGTTTTTATGTTGAGTCATTTCAGTTTATATACCAGAGAGCTACCAACGGTAATGGGGATGTAAAATAAAGTGTTAACTGTTGTTTTCTCCCCAGCGGATGCGGCAGACCAGCTGGGGACCAATTCCAAGCTTGTGGAGCGTCTGGTAGAGTGGTGTGAGGCCAAGGACCATGCAGGAGTCATGGGAGAGTCAAACAGACTGCTCTCAGCTCTAATCCGCCACAGCAAATCAAAGGTTAGGGCCAGCTGCCATGGAAACACACACCATCTGTGACTGACTAGCTGGCTGGCTGTGACCACAGAATGCATTCTGACCCATAATGGAACTGTTGATCATAAAGGGGAACAGCGGACTGTGATTCATTGTCTAACTCTTCCTGAAATAGGATCTTTCTTGTGGGATAATGCCTAGACCTAGCGTTGGCAGTTCTGCTACACTTCCCATCCAGTCTCATCTCAGGGGAGAATGACTCCGGTGTTACTTGGACTGGTTTTCCCCTTCTAATCTGTAGATTTGTGACCTCTGTCCTATTTGCAGGCCTTTAGACAGAATAGCACCCCTGTGGTAGTGCTAGAGATGTCATACTTACGCATGGGTATCCTAGTGGTTAGAGCGTTGGACTAGTAACCGAAAGGTTGCAAGTTCGAATCTCCGAGCTGACAAGGTACAAATCTGTCGTTCTGCCCCTGAACAGGCAGTTAACCCACTGCTCCTAGGCCGTCATTGAAAATAAGAATTTGTTCTTAACTGACTTGCCTAGTAAAATAAAGGTAAAAAAAAAAAAGAAACGTACACAAGTCATGTATCATTTAGAGCAGGGGGGAGGACTGGCCTAGTGGTCTCTCCTGGAAATTCACTGGGTGTGCAGGTTTGTGCTCCCACCCTGCTCTAACTTACACACCTGATTTCAGCTAATCAGAGTCCTGATGAGCAGCAGGTTAGTAGAGGGTATGTGGGTTAGGGCAGGGCTGGAGCAAAACCCTGCACACCCAGTAGCTCCCCCACAAGGTGGAGAAAATATCCCCGTTTTAGAATTGTGCCCCATTTGAAATGTTTGTTTTTGTGGTTTTAGGACGTCGTAAAAACAGTCATCCAGGGGGCAGGTGTGAAGCACTTAGTAGTGATGGCGATGAGCGAACACATGATCATGCAGAACGAGGCGCTGGTGGCTCTGGGCCTCATCGCCGGGTTGGACCTGGGTAAGAGTCAGGGGTCACAGTCAGGTTCATGTCACAGTGCAGCCTAATTCTGACTACTGTGGTAGCCACATGGTTTTGTAAAGTCCAGATTGGTAGCACTTCCTTTGACTGTGCCTGGGTTGTGTTCAGTAGGGCATACTGTAGTAAAATGTTTAGAAATGAAGGTGGGGGGGCAAAGTTCCTGTTTTAATCGGTTTAAAAATAATTTCAATTTTCCATGCTTACTGAACATGACCTGATATTGCATGGCTTGAATCAACTGCAAGTAGTTTGATGCACAGGGTGAGTTAGAACCATACAATGGAAAGCAATTTTGACCTAGTGAGACGCACTGTATAAATTAAATTCACTGTTGAAGCATTTGTAACGGGGTGCTCAGTACACCCTTTTCTCAGAAGCAAAGCATTGACTCTGGTGGGGCATTGAAATGCATTAAAACAATTGGACAAATGAGTCTGTGACTTGTGTTTTTCATGGTTTCAGTGGGGGCTGAAAAGGACTTTGTCGGGGCTGGCCTGGTGCAGGTGCTCCACAAGCTGCTCTCAGACGAGAGGACCGCCCCGGAGATCAAATACAACTCCATGATCCTCATCTGTGCGGTCATGGGCTCAGGTAAAAGGGGCGGCCATTTTGAATCAGCCACTTAGACACAACTTCTGCTCCAATATCCAAGCTAAGGCATAGCAGAGTGGTGTACTAGTATGGACATTGGGATGTAGCTGAATGTTCTGGTTTAGATTTGTGCTCTTCCTTTAAAGACTTCTGAATGAGACCTGTTATCTTTCCCTCCTCCAGAGCCTCTCCATAAAGAAGTGCAGGGCCTGGCCTTCATCGACGTGGTCTCCAAGCTGCGGTCGCACGAGAACAAAACGGTGTCCCACCAGGCGTCGCTCACAGAGCAGAGGCTAACGGCACAGAGCTAAAGGACTCTTAATGCCCGCACTCCCCCCAATGCCTGCCTCATAGCCAATCCCTGCCCCCCTTCCCTCTCTCTCCAGAACTTTCCTCTGTGTGTCCTATCATCACGTGCCAAGGTATCCTGTCCCTTTGCCCCTGTCAACAGCCAGCTGGTCCAGCTAAAACGTACCCCCCCCCCTCTGCCTTACAGCCTGCCTTTAGCCTGCCTTCCCACACTACCGCCGCTCACGCATGCGTACTCCTCCATAATCAAAACAAGACAGCCTTTTCTTTCTGCAATAGACATACAAAGAGAACACTTTTTATGACCATAGCTGTGAAACCCGTTGAAAAACAATACAAAAGAACAAAAAAACCGGAGTAGGTTGGTCTGAAAACCAACTAAGCTGCCATGCATCCATCCTATGTCCCATCTTAGCTTGAGTTGAAGACGAACTGCATGTTTTAGTCCAGTTGATGGTGTATCCATGTTCATTTTGACCCTCGCATACCCAAAACCACAGCCCTGGGCAGATCTTCCAGAGCTGAGTAGAATTCAGTCATGTTGTACTTAAAATGGTGTTTGAAAGGAGTTTTCTTGATAATCCCAACCGATCCCTCTCTCTTCCCTTAACTTTCATACAAACCCGATTTAAACTTAACTTGCTGTCTCAAACAACCTTAATGTTATATCAAGGGTATGTTTAGAATGGGGAAATGTTACAGAATGTTCAGATGTAAATATATTATGTAGAACAGATATGACCGTCTGTCAAGTAGGATAGGGAATTGTGTTAACTAAATGTGTTAGATTTCTATCTGCAATGTTGTAAATGTTTAACCCCAACTGAACATACCCTAGGCTGACTCCACTAGCATGTAATAATTCTCACCTAACATTGAGGAATCCTGTGTAAGTTAGATCCCCCAGATGAACAGTCACTCTCTCCCTGGTCTCTGAGTGTACAGTGAAGCAGTCAGCCCTACCAGGTGCGTAGTACATGTCTGAATGGATTATGATGAGCCAGGTGCGCCAGGAAAGACCGATTTTGGGAGGGGGGTGGGGGTGGTGTATGTTCCAGGGTGTCTTTTGCCGTAGCGCTGCACATTTCAGAAGATTTCTATATCATATTAATGTGGTTCCTAGTTATTTAACACTTCTCCAGGTGTTGTGAGATCTGATCATCTATATAACGCAACTGCAAAAGAGATGAACTGGAACGTCACCGTCGATTGGAATCTGGCTGCATCGTTTCACATAGTCACTGTGGTCTCCCTGACAGCTACGAGAACCTCCCCATAACCCTGTCAGAATGGGCAATCCAGACAGCCAGAGAAGATCCCCCTGTCTGTGTGGTACACCTCTATGGTTTATCCCAGCCAGCGCTTTGTTTGCATGTGTGATGGTTTCTCTCCCACTCCAAGTATCGAGAACATGCCCATTCCAGCATGATGGATACTGTGTTAGGCAACGTCTGGTGACATAGGCGTTTTTTTTAAATATAAATTATTTGTTTACTAATCGGTCTTGTTAAATTAGTTTTTTTTTGTTAGGTATGAATGGTAATTTCAGATTTGTAACTTTACAAAGACACAATCAAATCAAGACGTAACTACAAACTAACTGCGTTACGGTATAAATGTTTGTTGTAAATGTCATTGAGTTGTACATTTGGAAGATCGTAACTCAAACAGAATTAAAGATGATTGCTGGTGATAATGTATCTGTTTCTAGAGTTTGTACTGCTTTTTGATATAGTAAGAGGGTGACGTCTGTTTCATAATATTGATAAGTCACTAATCAAGTTTCATTCATGGTTTCCTGAGTGCCTTGGCCAAGGCTATGGTATCACCTAGGCTGCATTCCATTTCATATGGTTGTCCCCTCCCATCTATCCTTGTTCACTTCTCTTCATGGATCTGAGACAATTAGGTTAGGGATAAGCAGAAGCTCCATCTCGAATAGAATGCAGCTTCACATGCCTGGCTTTGAGGTGCTCTGATAGGCCTGGCAAACACACTACGTAGTTTTGACAGTGATGTAATGTCCTTTGTCACTGTTTCTGATTGGAATTAGTTCCATCTGATTGAGGGACTAGCCAAAGCACCATTGACCAATACATTCATGCGTAATAGAGTCCGAGAGAAAGAGGATGCCAATTCACTTTCTGTCTTGTCCTTTTAATAATGTCAGCAGGTCAACAAAAAGGATTTATTTAATGGGAATGAAAGAAAAAAGGGCTCGATTCAATCCGTATCGTGGAAGTTCAGTGCGATTTGAAATTTAAAGGTAGTTTGCGATTGAGCCAATATATCAAATCAAACAAGTGTAGACATTACCTTAATGCTTACTTACAAGCCCTTAACCTCCAATGCAGTTCAAGAAGAAAATATTTACCAAGTAGGCTAAAATAAAAAAGTAACACTAAGAATAACCAGGCTATATAGATGGGGCACCGGTACCGAGTCAGTGTGCAGAGGTACAGGCTAGTTGCGGTAATCTGGACATGTAGGTGGGGGCGAAGTGACTATGTAACAAACAAACGGCAAGTAGCAGCAGTGTACAAGAGGGGAGGGGGTATCAGTGTAAATGTTCATTAATTGTTCAGCAGTCTAATGGCTTGGGGGGGTAGAAGCTGTTGAGCCTATATGCAAAATTGACCATGAGCGCAGGACATTAAGTGTCAATTGCGCTATAGCACTGAACTTCCACGATACAGATTGAATCAAACCCTTATTTTCTTGTTCTGAGGGCAGAAAGGAGTGTAATTGGTTAAGTTATTTTAAAAGCCACACGAGGAATCGAACCAAGGACCTAATGCATGGACACCCTCGTTACGACCCCATCCACCCGCCTTAGGTTTTGGTCCTTTAACCAGTCACAAGAAATGGTTAGACAAATGTGAAAAGTGATTGGTTAACTTTAGAAAGTAAGTTCAAGGTTGGAAAACAAGACATGGGGATCCTCAACAGGGACCTTGTCTCAACCTGTATCTAACGCGCCTGCCACCTCCCTGCAAGCATTTATTTAATTTGACTCACTGATCATTGAGCTAGAAAACTGAAAGCACACAGGGATTTGAGCCAGCAACCCATGTGTTACGCCCTCCACCACCAACAAATGTCAGGAAGTGAGTTTGTTTTATTCACTCACTAGTCATTGTAAGCTCCCCCCGCTGAGCAATTGAACAAATCACATTCAGCCCTCAGAACAAGAAGTGACAGGGATTCCTAAAGATTGACACTTCACTTAGCGGTATTGAAAACAGAAGACTTACCATAGCAAGAAATGGACATGAAGTTTTTCAGTTCATTGAATGTATTGACAATTCATTTTAATGTAGAGTGTGCAGAGATCAGACCTGGGTCAAATACATTGATACTTGGAAGTGTGCTTGATTTAGCTTGTCTGTTACAATAGAACCAAATCAAATCAAATCAAATTTTATTTGTCACATACACAACCAATTGACTAGTCCCCCCCCAAAAGTGCAAACTCTTGCTAAATCAGGCCCACCTCAAGTATTTGAAAGTATGTATGTAACGTACCTGTATGTATTTCACCCAGGTAGAGATGCCATGAAATAACGAATGCCCATCTGTGCCACAGAAACTCTTGAGCCTACAAGGCTACTGCAGTTCAAAGCGAACGACTTGAGGGCTGCGACTACTACTGTACATTTGTATTCTAGCACCATTACCCTCTTCCCTAATGCTCAGTGTCGCCACATACAGCTACCATTTTACTGTTAAAAATACCTGTGTCAATAAGAGCTTCTGTACATCATGAATTTAAAACGAGTCCATGCCATTGTGATAGGCATGCAGTGCATTTACAAACACACCCCCCCCCCAAGTACATGTTTTTGTCTTCATTATTTTCTGTACATTTCTACACAGTGTTTACCACATGGATGGAACCACATGGAACAAATGGGATGCAAAGCGTGGGTAACTTCCCCAAATTCCCAGGTTTTCCAGAAATCCTGATTGGAGGAATCTTCCAACTGGGATTTCTGGAAAGTTACTGGAATTTTGCAACCCCAAACATCTTTAAAAAGGATCAGAATGTGCCAGTCATCATGACGGAATATGGTGCAGGTGGTATCATTCCTAGTTCTAGCATCTTTTGATGCTCTGAGACTGGCGTAGCCATGCTGAAGAGACCTTGGGACAAATGGAAATCAAGGTCAGACACAGCTCTTAAAACAAACTAATCATAGTTTCAGTATTACTAGGACCAACATTGAGAAAAGTCAACGACACGGTTGTATTTGAGACAAAAGTCAATTATGATGCATTGTACCATTTACACTTAGCTAGGTGACTTGGTAGTGATCCTTACCTGTGCGTTCCTGGGTCAAGCCAGGCAGCGACATCAGGTAAATAAACTACACAGCAAGGGAAAGCAAAAGGAAGGTTTAAAACACGTTCCTTTCATTACATAAGAGCAAAGCCAGGGAGGGGGAGCATTCAGAATGACTAAAGTTGTCAAATATTATCAGGTGTTTTTCAGTCCCACTCTGCTGCATATTCAGTAGTGTTCACAATACTCTGGAACCACATGTTAAATTCTATTTACATTCCTGAGTTTTCGGTGAACATGTAATGCATCCTCAATTACACCCCTGGTGGAGAAGTTGGGTGGGAATAGGGCAGGGAGGCACAGAGTGATGGCTTGGCACAGGGGTGGCAGAGTTTGGGACAGTGACAAGTGGGAGAGTGGCCAAAGGACTGGTGGAGGGATTTGAGGGAAGTTGGTTATTATTCTGAAACCGTTTCTATTCTTCATGACCACAGGATCTGGGTTGAACTGATGGCTGAAGGAAATGGGTCATGTCCTTAAATCTATTGGCAGACTGTTGCCAACAGTGAGCTAGTTAAGCCTCCATCTTAGCCTGACATTTTGATTTACATACAAATGTTTTATGTCAGGGATCATCAATTAAATTCAGCCGCAGGACAATTATTTTCTTGAGCGGATGGTCGTGGGGCCAGAGCACAAGAAAATATATATTTTTAGACTGCCAATTGACAGCAAGAAGCCTAAATGGATAAAATATTTAACTAAAACAATTTCAAACCTTGATTACATTTGGGAACATTGTCCTGCGTAGGGTGTTGTCTTTCGGATGGGATGTTAAAACGGTGTCCTGACTCTGTGGTCATTCAAAATCCCATGATGGTTATTGTAAGAGTAGGGGTGTTGACCCCGGTGTCAAGGCTACATTTCCAACATGGTCACCTAATCATCCCTGATTGGCATATCACTCCTCACCCTGCTACCTGAGGTGGGTGCCGCTCATTGCTGGTGGATGAGGTGAGTTTCCCCCTACTATGTAAAGCGCTTTGAGTACCTCAGTTGGAAGAAAAGTGTTATATAAATCCCATGTATTATTATTATTAGGATAATATAACATTTGTCCCTCTGCTTTGGGAACAAATTTCCTAAATTAAAATCCTTTGGAGCCGATTTTCTGTTTTTACATTTGTTTATGATCAACAGTGAAAATTATTTTTTTGCTCAGAAAACTTGGGGGGCCAAATAAAACACATTCGATCTATGATCTTAATATCCCTGCCAGAGGTGTATTCCCTGATACTGATCTGTACTTTATTCATGTTAACATACTGTTATGAATGAAACATGGGTCTTGCAGGGTCTGGGCTGTGGTAAATCATTCACTACAGTGACTACTACTGATTCACGAAGGACAACAACACCCACCGGCTACAGGTCATACGGAGGACAACCACAACACCCACCGGCTACAGGTCATATGGAGGACAACCACAACACCCACTGGCTACAGGTCATACGGAGGACAACAACAACACCCACTGGCTACAGGTCATACGGAGGAAAACACCCACCAGCTACAGGTCATACGGAGGACAACAACACCCACCAGCCAGGTCATACAGAGGACAACAACACCCACTGGCTACAGGTCATACGGAGGACAACACCCACCAGCTACAGGTCATACGGAGGACAACAACACCCACCAGCTACAGGTCATACCGGCTACAGGACGGAGGACAACACCCACCAGCTACAGGTCATACGGAGGACAACAACACCCACCAGCTACAGGTCATACGGAGGACAACAACACCCACTGGCTACAGGTCATACGGAGGAAAACAACACCCACCGGCTACAGTTCATACGGAGGACAACAACACCCACCGGCTACAGTTCATACGCTCGCGAGTACGTTCCTCATGCGTAGTATGCAGACCCTTTTTTTCCAGAGTGAGGCAGGGGCCGGTGCATGGAGAGAGAGGGCAGGGGCATCCTGACAAAGTATGGGGGATGAAAAATGAAGTGTGAGGTGAGTTGGCATGACGATGGTGTGGCAGAGGGATGGGATAGTAATGTGGACAGGGGGTGCTGTGCTCCTGTCTCCTAGCTGAGCGGCCTGCTGGAAGTAGCAGGGCGTAGAACCTTCGCCAAATGACTCAGTCAAACTAATAGGTTAAGTTAGGAAGCAGAGCAAAGTCAAAGTACAAATAAAAGTTTTTATAAAAGTTTTACTCAGCATATTCTGGATCTAGGTTGATATGTAGCCAAAAACGAGTAAGAACCTTGTAAAATGCAGATTTAGTGGTTACAAACAGCAATACTGTTGAACTTTTCTTCATTTTGAGGAGTTAAATTCCACCATTGTTTCTTTTACAGCAGCTTGATACATACGGCGCAATATCTTATTACTTTATTCTATGCCAAATATAATGAAGCACCTTTTCTAAAATACTGTCTGGTTTTGAAAATGTTATTCCAAATTCTCTTTTGGTCCACATGATGGCACACTATCAAACAAAACACCATTTAGAACCTTGGATTCAGTGATTGATTTTCCATGCTGTTAAAGCCTATCCTACGAAGTGTCAATCAATAATGAACCCAGTTAATAAAAAGTGGTAGGGAATGAGGAAACACATCAGATGTGATAGAATTAACTTGAGACGTTAATTTGAAGTATTTTATATTTCCTCACCAGCTTGCTCTCACAGCTTCGATGTCACTAACTAAGTTTTGTGCCAAGCATATTCCAAATATCTGTAAAAGAAAGAAAGATAATTATGAATGTGATGTCTTTTGTAATTAAATCATGTTTTCATTAACATAAAAAAAAAAAAAATATATATATATATATATATACATACATACATACATACATACATACACACACATACACTGAACATAAACACAACATGCAACAATTTATTTCAAAGATTTGACTGTTACAGTTCAAATAAGGAAATCAGTCAATTGAAATAAATGTATTAGGCACTAATCTATGGATTTTACGACTGGGAATACAGATATGCATCTGTTGGTCACAGATTCCTTAAAAAGGTAGGGGCGTGGATCAGAAAACCAGTCAAGTCAGTATCTGGTGTGACCAACATTTGCCTTATGCAGCGCGACATATCTCCTTCCCATAGAGTTGATCGTGGCTGGTGGAATGTCATCCCATTTCTTATCAATGGCTCTGCGAAGTTGCTGGATATTGGCAGGAACTGGAACATGCTGTCGTACCTGTTGATCCAGAGCATCCCAAACATGCTCAATGGGTGACATGTCTGGTGAGTAGGGAGGCCATGGAAGAACTCGGACATTTTCAGCTTCCAAGAGTTGTGTACAGATCCTTGCAACATTACATTATCATGCTGAAACATGAGGTGATGGCGGATGAATGGCACAACAATGGGCCTTAGGATCTTGTCACGGTATGGCAATTGTATTTGTTGGCAGCGTATGCCTGCCCATACCATAACCCCACCATGGGTCACTCTGTTCACAACGTTGACATCAGCAAACCGCTCACCCACACAACACCATACACGTGGTCTGAGGTTGTGAGGCTGGTTGGACTTATTGCCAAATTCTCAAAAACGACATTGGTAGAGAAATTAACATTCAATTCTCAGATCAAGACCCTGGTGAGGACAAACAAGCACGCAGATGAGCTTCCCTGAGAGAGTTTCTGACAGTTGTTCAGACCCACATTTTCATCAGCTGCACAGGTGGCTGGCATTAGATGATCCCGCAGGTGAAGAAGCCGGATGTGGAGGTCCTGGGCTGGTGTGGTTACACGAGGCCTGTGGTTGTGAGGCCGGTTAGTACTACCAAATTCTCTAAAATTTACGTTTGGGTCGGCTTATGGTAGAGAAATTAACATTACATTATCTGGCAACAGCTCTGGTGGACATTCAGCAGTCAGCATGCCAATTGCACGCTCCCTCAAAACATCTGTGGCATTGTGTTGCGTAACAAAACTGCAAGTTTTAAAGCAGCCTTTTATTGTCCCCAGGACAAGGTGCAGCTGTGTAATGATCGTGCTGTTTAATCAGCTTCCTCATATGCCACATCTGTCAGGTGGATGGATCATCTTGGCTAAGGATAAATGCTCACTAACAGGGATGTAAACAAATTTGGGCACAACATTTGAGAGAAATATGCATTTTGTGTGTATGGAAAATGTCTGGGATCTTTTATTTCAGCTCATGAAACAATTTACCATCACTACATGTTGCGTTTATATTTTTTATTCAGTGTATACGTGTTTATATTGTCACATATGCCGGATAGGTGCAGTGAAATGTGTTGTTTTACATGGTCAGCCATAGTAACCAGTGACTGAGTCACATGCAAGCTTCTCTGCTCTGAATTTCTGCTCGTTTAATCCACTTCAATCAGTGTAGATAAAGAGGAGGAGACAGGTTAAAGAAGGATTTTAAGCCTTGAGATAATTGAGACATGGATTGTGTATGTGTGCCATTCAGAGGGTGAATGAACAAGACAAAAGATTTCAGTGCCTTTGAACATGTTATGGTAGTAGGTGCCAGGCGCACCGGTTTATGCCAAGAACTGCAACGCCGCTGGGTTTTTCACGCTCAACAGTTTCCCGTGAGTATCAAGAATGGTCCACCACCCAAAGGACATCCAGCCAACTTGACACAACTGTGAGAAGCATTGGAGTCAACACTGGCCAGCATCCCTGTGGAACACCTTGTCACCCTGATGAGACAAGTTAATGTTCTGAGTCGGAGAGTAGCTAGCCCTGTTTGTACACTAGGCTAAAAGGAGTCAAAGAAACGTTTCTCTCACCTGTAACAACGCAACTCCTATGAAGATCCCAGCCACTAGCGTCAGGTTGTCCTGTAGCCACTTCTCAAACTGTGGCACACAGCCTTTCACATGGATGTAGGTCTTCTGCTCTACGTCCTACAACAAGGGACAGTAACATGTTTATTAGAGGGAGCTCCTTAGCCTGCAAATGGCATGAAAACCAAACATACGTCTTCATTATACAACCATATGTGATCATTCATCATATAACCCTTTATAATATATGACTTTGTATATTCTGAGTATCTCTTAGATTCCATAATAATAAAGGTCACTATATCAAGGAAAAGTGTAGAAGGAAAAAGGTAGATGGACAGAGAGAAATGGAACAGCACTCACAGTTTTGGCTCGTACGTCATAGCCACACTGCGTGTTTATCACATCCTCCTAATGAAGAGAAATAGAAGTGTTATCAAAAAAAGCAGATGTCAACTGTCATCATAACCCTGACCACCACTGATAATACCACTGACACACATGACCATTTCCTGTTCAAAAGATGGACTGTTTTTTGTCGGACAATCATCATTTGTTGTCATTTAGCCGGCAACTCCCAATTAAGTGTTAGCTCCATCCCAAATTCTCGGGACACAAAATCCCAGTGTGTTGGTGCCCTTAACCTTGGTGCCAGTCTGAGAAATGAGTTTTGCCCTCTCATAGATACTGTCATCGGGGCAAACCAAATAATGGAAAACCATGTAAATCTGTATTTTCAGCGACTATAGTACTCATTCATTTCAACGTAGGATCTTAATTTGACCACTCTTTTGTTGCAGAGAATTTTCCTGCACAGTAGCAAATGCAAACTTGTAGCCTAGTTGATGTTTAAAAAGGCTTCTGAAGTTTGTAATTTTCACTTTAATATGTAAGACTTGATTAGCCGAACCCCATGACCCATGTCTCTGACCAACCCTCCCTAGCCCCTGTGAGAGTTCCTTGCCGCAGGGTCCTTGGTGCAGCAGGAGAAGGGGACTCCACATTTCTCCCGGCTGGGGTTGGTGTCCGTGCAGTTAAAATAGATGTTGAGGTTCCAGTCGTCCGCTCCGAATGCGCCGCAACAATCCCACTAAGGAGAAGAAAACAGAGAAGAAAACGTCAATAAGGAATCCATGTTTTTTTATCCTTTTTATTTAACCTTTAATTATCCAGGAAGTCCCATTGAGATCAGGATAATTATTTTACCCCACAACACATGCATTTGCACGCGCACACACACACCTCTTCTGCAGCGGTATCATACATGATCAAAACAAAAAGGTCCAATGTTTAGAGGGGATAACTTTGTAGTGAATTCCTCTCTCAGTTTCACACAGCATCAGTGTGGGTGGAGTGTGACCAACAGAGATTGGGGAAGGCTTGACAACAAGGCCCGTATTCACAGTGTCTCAGGAGTGCTTTCAGACCCTAATGAATAACAAAAGGGGTGAACTGATCCTAGATCAGCATTCCAACTGAGTTGCTTTGTGAATAGAGGCTCAGATGGAATACGATCTGGGAGTCATATGGTCAGAGTCGCCACAAGCGTCTCTGCCAACCAGTTGGCTACACTAACAAAGGCCTGCTACTGAATAGAGAAACTGACTTTAGACCAATCCAGCGCCAGAGAGGAGATTCTACTCAAGAAAGCCCTTGTGAATTCAATAAAAATGTGGGCTAAAGCATATCAAATAATTGACATTTAACAATATAAGAAACTTGAGTGACGATTTTAAGACACATTCTTAAGTGAAGCAAAACAACTTAAATGTAGATGTTATGAATCATGTATTACAGTATATCATATCTCATTACACATCATGCTGTTGCAAAACTACTGTATTGCAGTGTAAGTAATTCAGCATAACTCTAAAATGGTAACCTCACAAGAAGGGTAGACTTAATAGCTTTAGCACATAATAATAATTTTACGAGGTGATTAGCAGCCCAATAAGGAAACAGGAAACAGGAAACAGGGTTTAGCTAGTGCCGGGGTAAATTGTATTGAACACTGTCATTAGCTTTCCACTGTTTATCTCCCTCCCCCCTCTCTTTCACATTTTGTCTGTATAAATCCATTTCCATAACGTAAAGTTTTAAACATAAATGTTTTTTTGTTGTTGTCACATTTAGGTCATAGGTGCTTAAGACTATGATTTGTCTTTAAGTTCATACCCTTTACACACAGAGCAATAAAACATTTTCCAAACACATTTCAAACAATCTGGAACAAATATAGGGATCAATTATGAAGCATGTACAACATTATTAATTTGACACACAACCTAAGTACAGCAATGGGAGTAACTGCAGTTTCACAGCAATCTAGTGAGTTCATTGATTAGATTCAAGAGAAGCAAATCCCAGTAGACACTTGAGCCCTCAAGGACTTGCCCTCTACTGAAATATCTACTGGAAGTCATTGAAGTGTTTAAAAAAGGCAATCTCGATTTCAGTAACTTAGCCTATGGATGCCACAGTTTGTTTTGGTTGCAGTGCCCCAGGTGGGCGGAGATTTCAATTTAGTGCCAGTGGTGGCTGATGCCACTAAATTGGAGGAGGAGCGCATTGTAATAGCTGGAATGGAATGATGGAAAGGTATCAAACACATGATTCTGTCACATCCTGTTTCCATGTGGTTGATACTGTTCCATGTATTCCATTCCAGTCTTAACTATGAGCCTTCCTCGCAGCAACCATACTCCGCCACCTCATTGCCAAAGTTAATCAAATATGAACACCACCACTGTAAACACCTGCACTCATTTAGCTGCTCTGTGATTGTTCCCCCATGTATCTCACTTGTGATGAGAGAGTTGCAGTCCTCTTTTACCCGTCTCAGGTTAGAGCACTGATACTCTGGTTTGTCACATCTCCACCCAGAAACGGTTAGCTTGATGTCTTTACGACCTTGGGATCCACAAAGTACTCTGATCGCCTCCTGTGTCAGCCAAGTGCAGAACAACTTATCGTTGTGGTCTTCTCTGGCGAGCCTCGTCTTGTAACAAGAAAATGAAAACACCGTGACCATTTATCACTGCTGGAAATATAGGCATGGAAAAGGATGCCAATCAAGCGGATATGTACACTGTGTAGCCTTTCACACCTCAGGATTAAGCTTACCAAACGTGATGCAGTCTCCGCCACCACAGTAGTGCCTACGTCAAGTTCTACAAAGAGGTTTTGCTGCACACTAAGAGCCATGAGGAGCAAGGCCATCTGCTCATCATAAAGATGATTGACTATCCTCGCACTGAAATGAGTCAGACTGTTGTTCTCCCGAAGAGCTGAGCAGAGATGTATAACTACATGGGGGGGTTCAGACTTCGGGTAAGTCGATTGTTTTATCCATTATCGTAACTGTGAATCAGTTGGCAGGTCAATGTTGAAATGCTCCTTCAGGAAGCAACTCGTGTTTCTGTTAAACAGGCCAAATAGAAATGGCAAAATTGCATTTCCCAAGTTGATTGCAATTCCGTTAGCAAATCCTTCCAATAGCTTGGTGATCCTTCTCTCCGACTCTTCCTCATCACACAGAACCAATGATAGTGCTGTGAAGAACTCTTGGAGGGTGAGGTGAGCAAAGCTGTTATCAGTTTGGCAGCTGATTGTCTTTTTCATTAACATCTTGTTCAAAACCAATGACACTTGGGAGAGCCCAGAAAACTCTTGAATCTTAATGAACAATGATTAATTTAAGATAAACTTTGAGTGTCCCATGTGTAGAATTCCCATGACAACAGCATGATCAGTACACAGGTGCACCTTATGCTGGGGAACAATAAAAGGCCAGTCTAAAATGTGCAGTTGTCACACAACACAATGCCACAGATGTCTCAAGTTTTGAAGGAGCGTGCAATTGGCATGCTGACTGCAGGAATGTCCACCAGAGCTGTTTCCAGATAATTTAATGTTAATTTCTCTACCATAAACCACCTCCAACATCATTCCAACTGGCCTCACAATCGCAGACCACATCAAACCACGCCAGCCCAGGACCTCCACATCTGGTTTCTTCACCTGCAGGGTAGTCTGAGAACCGCCACAAGCACAGCTGATGAAACTGAGGAGTATTTCTGTCTGTGGGGAAAAACTTATTCTGATTGGCTGGGTCTGGCTCCCTAGTAGTTGGTCCTATGCCCTCCCATGCCTGTGAGTGGGGCTACCAGGCTCTCTCCTGCTCACTCGCACACCTGCTCCTACCCCTGCAACCTACCAACTCTTCACCTCACTCAAACCAGAGCTCCATGGAATAAATGGAACAGTAGAAAACACATCAAACATTTGGAAACCTCATGCTTGACTCAGTTCCATGTATTCCATTACAGCCATTACAATGAGCCCATTCTCCTATAGCTCCTCCCACCAGCATCCTCTGACACACATTCACACTGATTTTCAACCTCGTACATATTCCTGAGTGAAGTCTATAAGGTTCTGGAGGTCGATGTCGTCACGGTATGCCCGGATGTTGTTATTGATGAAGAAGTTGAGCTGGTCCTTGATCCAGTCCTTGAAGGTGAAGGCCAACACTCCAGCTGTCAGCTCCAGGAAGAAGATGATCCCCAGGAACACAGAAAACTGGAACAGAATGGGGGGAGCATGCAAACATAGAACAAAGCTATGATTAAGCCCCAAAGTCCAGTGTTTCTCACTCCATTCCTGGGGGATCCAGGGGGTGTATATTTGTGTTCTAACCCAGCACTAACACACCTGATTAATCAGCTGTAATTCTGACATGTCATAGAGGGGACATGGAGGACTGGTCTCCCAGACTCAGATTAAGCCTACTCATCATGGACTATACAGAGTGGGACAGTCCAAGAATAAGCTTAATTTGAGTCCAGGAAACTGGGGAGGGAGTGGGAGTTCAAAGTGGAGTCAATGATGAATATAAAGACATCTAATGATAACCCTAATAATGCATAGGTATTATTTAGAGCTTTTCATGGAGTAATACAGACACTCCCCTTTGTATTTAGTTCGACAGTGAAGCTAAAACTTTCAGTTTGTGACTCCAAAATGACCCAATATATTATTCACCATTCAGTTCCTATTGGGCACAACATAATCCGAAACACAAGCAAAACAAACTGCAAATGCATCCAACAAGTTTTCAGTCACAAGTTTGATGTAGTCAATGTGTGCTAGGACTATGGAACCAAATACTAAACTTTTGACTACTTTAATACACTATAAGTGGATTTGTCCCAAAACATTTGCACATTCAAATAGAGGGACTACATACATAAAGTCCTTTAATTTCTAAACGGTAAAACATATGTATGAAAATACCCTCAAATAAATGGTTTACATTCTTTACTGTCATCTCATATGAAAGATTTGATCTCAAATCCCAAATGCTGCAGTATAGAGCCAAATTAAATGAATACAGAGGGGAGTGTATATTCATATATTTGTTAATGTCCGTGTCTAAGGGGCGAGCAGAGTGGGAGTGAGAGAGTTGTGGACGTACAAACTTGAGCAGGAAGGTGTTTTCCCTCAGTGCTCCGATGCAACCGGCAAAGCCCAGGATGAACATGACCCCTCCCGTCACCAAGAAGAGCCAGACGGGGTCAAAGCCCCCCAGGTCTGTGATGGACGAGATGTTGGAGAGAACACCCTAGAGAGGCAGACACAGAGACAGACAGAGACAGAGACAGACATGTGTTAACAGTGAGCACAGTAAGAATTGTATGCTTTGCCACTCTTCCAGACACAAGGGCGGTCCAGGGAAAAGACTGATTATCTATTGTACTTATTTGATTATTTATTTGTGTAATATATACACTATGTGGACACCTGCTCGTCGAACATCTCATTACAAAATCATGGGCATTAATATGGAGTTTTTCCCCTCTTTGCTACTATAACAGCCTCCACTCTTCTGGGAAAGCTTTCCACTAGATGTTGGAACATTTCTGCGGGGACTTGCTTCCATTCAGCCACAAGAGCATTAGTGAGGTCGGGCACTGATGTTGGTTGATTAGGCCTGGCTTGCAGTTGGTGTACCAATTCATCCCAAAGGTGCTTGATGGGGTTGAGGTCAGGGCTCTGTGCAGGCCAGTCAAGTTCTTCCACACCGATCTCGACAAACCATTTCTGTACAGACCTCGCTTTGTGCACAGGGGCATTGTCATGCTGAAACAGGAAACTTCCCCAAACTGTTGCCACAAAGTTGGAAGCACAGAATCGTCTAGAATGTCATTGTACGCTATAAGATTTCCCATCACTGGAACTAAGGGACCTTGCCCGAATCATGAAAAACAGCCCCTCACGATTATTCATTCGTCCTCCACCAAACTTTACACTTGGCACTATGCATTTGGGCAGGTTGCCTTCTCCTGGCATCCACCAAACCCAAATTAGTCCGTTGGACTTCCAGTTGGTGAAGAGTGATTCATCACTCCAAAGAAAGCGTTTTCACTTCTCCAATGGTGGCGAGCTTTACACCACTCCAGCCGATGCTTAGCATTGCGCATGGTGATCTTAGGCTTGGCCATGGAAACCCATTTCATGAAGCTCCCGACGAACAGGTCTAGTGCTGACATTGCCTCCAGAGGCAGTTTGGAACTCGGTGAGTGTTACGATTTTTACACGCTACGGAACTGCAGCACTCGGCGGTCCCGTTCTGTGAGCTTGTGTGGCCTACCACTTCGTGGCTGAGCCGTTGTTGCTCTAGACATTTCCACTTCACAATAACATTAATCATGCAAAGACATTTATTTTTTATGATGGCACGGATTCAGTGAGATTCAAACCTCTAATCTAATCTTATTTTTTCTATCCATTGAGTAAGTCCCCTTCGACACCAGGATCGAGCTAGCATGCCAGTTTTTTTTACTCATACAAAGCTGTTAATTTTTGTTTATTCAAACAGACCCCATTTCAAAGGAATCAAGCACTCATTAAGATCAGGTGTGGACAATTAGTGGCCACGGCCAACACACCTGAACACACTTTACAAGATAGCGGATAGAGTTTTATGGACGCTGAGAACGGAATGTTCAGTGCCTTCAGAAAATATTCATACCCCTGAACTTAATCCACATTTTGTTGTGCTACAGCCTCAATTCAAAATGGATTAAATATATTTTTTTCTCACCCACCTACACACAATACCCCAATATGACAAAGTCAAAACATGTTTTTAGAAATGTTAGAAAATGTACTGAAAATGAAATACATATCATTTACATAAGTATTCACACCCGTGAGTCAATACATGTTAGAATCACCTTTGGCAGCAATTACAGCTGTGAGTCTTTCTGAGTAAGTCTCTAAAAGCTTTCCACACATGGATTGTACAATATTTGCACATGATTATTTTAGAAAATTCTTCAAGCTCTGTGAAGTTGATTTTTGAATATTGCTAGACAGCCATTTTCCAAGTCTTCCATAGATTTTTAAGACAATTTAAGTCAAAACTGTAACTCGGCCACTCAGGAACAT
Source organism: Oncorhynchus tshawytscha (assembly GCF_018296145.1). Lineage (NCBI taxonomy): Eukaryota > Metazoa > Chordata > Actinopteri > Salmoniformes > Salmonidae > Oncorhynchus > Oncorhynchus tshawytscha. Next base: position 26,369,727 of record NC_056443.1, read on the forward strand.
TAAAGGTAGCTTTGGTAAGCAATTCAAGTTAATATTTGGACTTGCGTTTTAGATTATTGTCCTGCTGAAAGATGAATTTGTCTCCACAAGTCTATTGGAAAGCAGACTGAACCAGGTTTTCCTCTAAGATTTTGCCTGTGCTTAGCTTAATTCCATTTCTTTTTATCCTATAAAACCCCCTAGTCCTTGCCGATTTCAACCAACATGCTTGAAAATGTGATGAGTGGTACTCAGTGATGTGTTGTGTCGGATTTGCCCCAAACATAACACTTTGTATTCAGGACATAAAGATAATTTCTTTGCCACATTTTTGCAGTTTTACTTTAGTACCTTATTGCAAACAGGATGTTTTGGAATATTTGTATTCTGTACAGGCTTCCTTCTCCACTCTGTCATTTAGGTTAGTATTGTAGAGTAACTACAATGTTGTTGATCCATCCTCAGTTTTCTCCTATTACAGCCATTCAACTATGTAACTGTTTGAAAGTCACCATTGGCCTCATAGTGAAATCCATGAGCGGTTTCATTCCTATCAGGCAAGTGAGTTAGGAAGGACGCCTGTATCTTTGTAGTGACTGGGTGTATTGATACACCCTCCAAAGTGTAATTAATGCTCAAAGAGATATTCTGTGTCTGCTATCAATAGCTACGAGGCAATAAAAAACCTCCCAGGTCTTTGTGGTTGAATCTGCATTTGAAATTCACTGCTCGACTGAGGGGCCATACAGATAATTGTATGTGTGTGCGGTACAGAGATAAGGTAGTCGTTGAAAAATCATGTTAAACACTGTTATTGCACACAAAGCAACGTATTATGTGACTTGTTAAGCAGAGTTTTACTCCTGAACTTATTTAGGCTTGCCATAACAAAGAGGTTGACTACTTATTGACTCAAGACATTTCAGACTTTCATTTTTTAAATTAATTTGTAAAAATGTCTAAAAACATAATTCCACTTTGACATTATGGGGTATTGTGTGTAGGCCGGTAACACAAAATCTTAATTTAACCCTTTTAAATTCATGCTGTAACACAACAAAATGTGGAAAGAGTCAAGGGGTGTGAATTCTTTCTGAAGGTAGTGTATATGTGGGGAAGGTAGTGTATATGTGGGGAAGGTAGTGTATATGTGGGGAAGGTAGTGTATATGTGGGGAAGGTAGTGTATATGTGGGGAAGGTAGTATATATGTGGGGAAGGTAGTGTATATGTGGGGAAGGTAGTGTATATGTGGGGAAGGTAGTGTATATGTGGGGAAGGTAGTGTATATGTGGGGAAGGTAGTGTATATGGGGAAGGTAGTATATATGTGGGGAAGGTAGTGTATATGTGGGGAAGGTAGTGTATATGTGGGGAAGGTAGTATATATGTGGGGAATGTAGTGTATATGTGGGGAAGGTAGTGTATATGTGGGGAAGATAGTGTATATGTGGGGAAGGTAGTGTATATGTGGGGAAGGTAGTGTATATGTGGGGAAGGTAGTGTATATGTGGGGAAGGTAGTGTATATGTGGGGAAGGTAGTGTATATGTGGGGAAGGTAGTATATATGTGGGGAAGGTAGTATATATGTGGGGAAGGTAGTGTATATGTGGGGAAGGTAGTATATATGTGGGGAAGGTAGTATATATGTGGGGAAGGTAGTATATATGTGGGGAAGGTAGTGTATATGTGGGGAAGGTAGTATATATGTGGGGAAGGTAGTATATATGTGGGGAAGGTAGTGTATATGTGGGGAAGGTAGTGTATATGTGGGGAAGGTAGTATATATGTGGGGAAGGTAGTGTATATGTGGGGAAGGTAGTGTATATGTGGGGAAGGTAGTGTATATGTGGGGAAGGTAGTGTATATGTGGGGAAGGTAGTGTATATGTGGGGAAGGTAGTGTATATGTGGGGAAGGTAGTGTATATGTGGGGAAGGTAGTATATATGTGGGGAAGATAGTGTATATGTGGGGAAGGTAGTATATATGTGGGGAAGGTAGTGTATATGTGGGGAAGGTAGTGTATATGTGGGGAAGGTAGTGTATATGTGGGGAAGGTAGTGTATATGTGGGGGCGGCAGGTAGCCTAGTGGTTAGTGTTGGGCCAGTAACCGAAAGGTTGCACGATCAAATTCCCGAGCTGACAAGGTAAAAATCTGTTGTTCTGCCCCTGAACAAGGCAGTGTTCCTAGGCCGTCATTGTAAATAAGAATTTGTTCTTAACTGACTTGCCTAGTTAAATAAAATAAAAGAGTCAAGCACGAGCTTGCGGGATCCAATTAGATATTTATTAAATATGTTTTTAATTAACATTCTTAGAACGTTATGTTGAACTACTGAAATTCCCACAGAAGAACGTTGTTTCTTAAGGTTCTCTGAAAAATGTGAGAACATTACTTTAAATGGAACCATGAGGAGACCTGTAGGAAACGTTATGCTGATGTATTGAAATTCCCACAGAAGAATGTTGTTCATTAACATCCTCTGAACTACCAAACATTACATTAAAAGTAACCATGTTTGAACTTTTAGGAAACGTTCTGTTAAAGTCATGTAATACCAAGAAAATAACTTTACATTTCCTTAAATGTGCTGAGAATGTTCCAAAACCAAGGAACTACACTGCACCATTCCTAGAATGCTGTGGGAAGGTTGTATGGAGAATATCCATATCACAACCACTATCTCACCAAACTCTAAGAGATACGGTTCTCAGAACATTATGTGCTAGCTGGGTATATTCTTTTCTTACTGTATATTGTTCTTCTTATGGTATGATTTCTTTGTGTAATATACAGTACCAGTCCAAAGTTCAGACACACCTACCCATTCAAGGGTTTTTCTTTATTTTGTATTATTTTCTATATTGTAGAATAACAGTGAAACTATGAAATAACACATATGGAATCATGTAGTAACCAAATTGTTAAACAAATCTAAATATATTTTAGATTTTAGATTCTTCAAAGTAGCCACCCTTTGCCTTGATGACAGCTTGGCATTCTCTCAACCAGCTTCAGGAGGAATGCTTTTCCAACAGTCTTGAAGGAGTTTACACATATGCTGAGCACTTGTCGGCTGCTTTTCCTTCATTCCGAAGTCCAACTCATCCCAAATCATCTCAATTGGGTTGAGGTCAGGTGATTGTGGAGGCCAGGTCATCTGATGCAGCACTCCATCACTCTCCTTCTTGGTCAGATAGCCCTTACACAGCCTGAAGGTGTATTGGGTCATTGTCCTGTTGAAAAACAAATGATAGTCCCACTAAGCGCAAAGCAGATGGGATGGCGTATCACTGCAGAATGCTGTGGTGGCCATGCTGTTTAAGTGACACTGACAGTGTCACCAGAAAAGCACCCCGACACCAACACACCTCCTCCTCCATGCTTCATGGTGGGAACCACACATGTAGAGATCATCCGCTCACTTACTGTGCGTCTCACAAAGACACGGCGGTTGGAACCAAAAATCTCAGATTTGGAAATCTCAGATTTCCACCGGTCTAATGTCTATTGCTCGTGATTCTTGGCCCAAGCAAGTCTCTTCTTCTTATTGGTGTCCTTTAGTGTTGGTTTCTTTGCAGCAATTCAACCATGAAGGCCTGATTATTTATTTTTAAATGCCTTCCTAACCATCTTAAATAAGCATGCCCGATTCAAGAAATTTAGAACCAGGAACAGATATAGCCCTTGGTTCTCCCCAGACCTGACTGCCCTTAACCAACACAAAAACATCCTATGGCGTTCTGCATTAGCATCGAACAGCCCCCGTGATATGCAGCTTTTCAGGGAAGCTAGAAACCATTATACACAGGCAGTTAGAAAAGCCAAGGCTAGAATAAGAACACCTCCTCCCAGCTGCCCACTGCACTGAAGATAGGAAACACTGTCACCACTGACAAATCCACTATAATTGAGAATTTCAATAAGCATTTTTCTACGGCTGGCCATGCTTTCCAGCTGGCTACCCCTACCCCGGTCAACAGCACTGCACCCCCCACAGCAACTCGCCCAAGCCTTCCCCATTTCTCCTTCTCCCAAATCCTGTCAGCTGATGTTCTGAAAGAGCTGCAAAATCTGGACCCCTACAAATCAGCCGGGCTAGACAATCTGGACCCTTTCTTTCTAAAATTATCTGCCGAAATTGTTGCCACCCCTATTACTAGCCTGTTCAACCTCTCTTTCGTGTCGTCTGAGATTCCCAAAGATTGGAAAGCAGCTGCGGTCATCCCCCTCTTCAAAGGGGGGCTACTCTTGACCCAAACTGCTACAGACCTATATCTATCCTACCCTGCCTTTCTAAGGTCTTCGAAAGCCAAGTCTACAAACAGATTACCGACCATTTCGAATCTCACCATACCCTCTCTGCTATGCAATCTGGTTTCAGAGCTGGTCATGGGTGCACTTCAGCCACGCTCAAGGTCGTAAACAATATCTTAACCGCCATCGATAAGAAACATTATTGTGCAGCCGTATTCATTGATCTGGCCAAGGCTTTCGACTCTGTCAATCACCACATCCTCATTGGCAGACTCGACAGCCTTGGTTTCTCAAATGATTGCCTCGCCTGGTTCCCCAACTACTTCTCTGATAGAGTTCAGTGTGTCAAATCGGAGGGTCTGCTGACCGGACCTCTGTCAGTCTCTATTGGGGTGCCACAGGGTTCAATACTTGGACCGACTCTCTTCTCTGTATACATCAATGATGTCGCTCTTGCTGCTGGTGAGTCTCTGATCCACCTCTACGAAGACGACACCATTCTGTATACTTCTGGCCATTCTTTGGACACTGTGTTAACAACCCTCCAGGCAAGCTTCAATGCCATACAACTCTCCTTCCGTGGCCTCCAATTGCTCTTAAATACAAGTAAAACTAAATGCATGCTCTTCAAACGATCGCTACCTGCACCTGCCCGCCTGTCCAACATCACTACTCTGGACGGCTCTGACTTAGAATACGTGGACAACTACAAATACCTAGGTGTCTGGTTAGACTGTAAACTCTCCTTCCAGACTCACATCAAACATCTCCAATCCAAAGTTGAATCTAGAATTGGCTTCCTATTTCGCAACAAAGCATCCTTCACTCATGCTGCCAAACATACCCTTGCAAAACTGACCATCCTACCAATCCTCAACTTCGGCGATGTCATTTACAAAATAGCCTCCAATACCCTACTCAACAAATTGGATGCAGTCTATCACAGTGCCATCCTTTTTGTCACCAAAGCCCCATATACTACCCACCTGTACGCTCTCGTTGGCTGGCCCTCGCTTCATTCTCGTCGCCAAACCCACTGGCTCCATGTCATCTACAAGACCCTGCTAGGTAAAGTCCCCCCTTATCTCAGCTCGCTGGTCACCATAGCATCACCCACCTGTAGCATGCGCTCCAGCAGGTATATCTCTCTGGTCACCCCCAAAACCAATTCTTTCTTTGGCCGCCTCTCCTTTCAGTTCTCTGCTGCCAATGACTGGAACGAACTACAAAAATCTCTGAAACTGGAAACACTTATCTCCCTCACTAGCTTTAAGCACCAGCTGTCAGAGCAGCTCACAGATTACTGCACCTGTACATAGCCCACCTATAATTTAGCCCAAACAACTACCTCTTTCCCTACTGTATTTATTTTATTTTATTTATTTATTTGGCACCCCATTATTTTTATTTCTACTTTGAACATTCTTCCACTGCAAATCTACCATTCCAGTGTTTTACTTGCTATATTCTATTTACTTTGCCACCATGGCCTTTTTTGCCTTTACCTCCCTTATCTCACCTCATTTGCTCACATCGTATATAGACTTGTTTCTACTGTATTATTGACTGTGTTTGTTTTACTCCATGTTTAACTCTGTGTCGTTGTATGTGTCGAACTGCTTTGCTTTATCTTGGCCAGGTCGCAATTGTAAATGAGAACTTGTTCTCAACTTGCCTACCTGGTTAAATAAAGTTGAAATAAAAAATAAATATATACATTTTAAAAATTCACATAGTCTCCTCTGAACAGTTGATGTTGAGATGTGTCTGTTACTTTGTGAAGCATTTATTTGAGCTGCAATCTGAGGTGCAGTTAACTCAAATGAACTTATCCTCTGCAGCGGTGGTAATTCTTGGTCTTCCTTTCCTGTGGCGGTCCTCATGAGAGCCAGTTTCATCATAGCGCTTGATGGTTTTTGCGACTGCACTTGAAGAAACTTTCAAAGTTCTTGAAATTTTGACTGAACTTCATGTCTTAATGTAATGATGGACTGTCGTTACTCTTTTTGCTTATTTGAGCTGTTCTTGCCATAATATGTAAATGGTCTTTTACCAAATAGGGTCTATACCACCCCTACCATGTCACAACCAAACTGATTGGCTCAAACGCATTAAGGAAAGACATTCTCAAATTCTCTAACTCTCTCTCTCTCTGTGCTCTCTGACCCCTCCTGTCTCTCTCTAGTTAATGTGTCGGGGGGGGCTAGGGTCTCTTTCTCTCTCTCTCTCTCTCTCTCTCTCTCTCTCTCTCTCTCTCTCTCTCTCTCTCTCTCTCTCTCTCTCTCTCTCCTTCCTCTCTCTCTCTCTCTCTCTCTCTCTCTCCTCTCTCCTCTCTCTCTCTCTCTCTCTCTCTCTCTCTCTCTCTCTCTCTCTCTCTCTCTCTCTCTCTCTCTCTCTCTCTCTCTCTCTCTCTCTCTCTCTCTCTCTCTCTCTCTCTCTCTCTCTCTCTCTCTCTCTCTCTCTCTCTCTCTCTCTCTCTCTCTCTCTCTCTCTCTCTCTCTCTCTCTCTCTCTCTCTCTCTCTCTCTCTCTCTCTCTCTCTCTCTCTCTCTCTCTCTCTCTCTCTCTCTCTCAGGACCTGAGCCCTAGGACCATGCCCCAGGACTACCTGACATGATGACTCCTTGCTGTCCCCAGTCCACCTGACCGTGCTGCTGCTCCAGTTTCAACTGTTCTGCTTTATTATTATACGACCATGCTGGTCATTTATGAACATTTGAACATCTTGGCCATGTTCTGTTATAATCTCCACCCGGCACAGCCAGAAGAGGACTGGCCACCCCACATAGCCTTCCTAGGTTTTGGCCTTTCTAGGGAGTTTTTCCTAGCCACCGTGCTTCTACACCTGCATTGCTTGCTGTTTGGGGTTTTAGGCTGGGTTTCTGTACAGCACTTTGAGATATCAGCTGATGTACGAAGGGCTATATAAATACATTTGATTTGATTTGATTTAATTTAAATGCATTCCAGGTGACTACCTCATGAAGCTGGTTGAGAGAATGCCAAGAGTGTCATCAAGGCAGAGGGTGGCTACTTAGAAGAATCTCAAATATAAAATATATTTTGATTTGTTTAACACTGTTTTGGTTACTACATGATTCCATATGTGTTACTTCATAGTGTTGATGTCTTCACTATTATTCTACCATGTAGAAAATAGTCAAAATAAAGAAAAATCCTGTAATGAGTAGGTGTGTCCAAACTTTTGACTGGTACAGTACATGCATATCTCAATCTCTTCATTCAAAGACTCAATCATGGACACTCTTAGTGACAGTTGTGGCTGCTTTGCGTGATGTATTGTTGCCTATACCTGTCTTGCCCCTTGTGCTGTTGTCTGTACCCAATAATGTTTGTACTCTGTTTTGTGCTGGTACCATGTTGTGCTGCTTCATGTTGTTGTCATGTTGGTGTTGCTACCATGCTGCTTTGTTGTCTTAGGTCTCTCTTTATGTAGTGTTGTGTTGTCGTGATGTGTGTTTTGTCCTATATTTTATTTGTATTTTTAATCCCAGCCCCCACCCTCGCAAGAGGCCTTTTGGTAGGCAGTCATTGTAAATAAGAATTTGTTCTTAACTGACTTACCTAGATAAATAAAGGTTAAATAAAATAAATGAAAGTATATTAGACATCATTGTATGTTCTTACAGGGTTCTTATGTTAGCCAGTCTCACTCACCTTCTCATTCCAGGCCCATAGTCCAATGCCCAGGAAGGCCACACCGAGCAGCTGAAAGAGAACAGACAGACAATAAGTAACATTAATAATCACATAACAAACCTCAGGGAGATACCCAAAGGGTGAAACCTCCCCCTCAAGTTCACTTTTGTTGAAATTCCCGGAGGATGAATTATCTTTCAATTTCTCCTTCGATGCTTACAAAGGTTACAGAAACACACATTACTTCACTTTCGAGTACTAAATGTCATGTTTGGACATCTTCAATTGGGTAATCTAAACAAGAGTCAAGCATCAACAAGCAGGAATGTACAATCCTCCTGGGGAGTTTCTTCACCCTTAATAAGTAGCCTACAATGTGTCTGCAAAGTAAAGAAGTCATTGGTTTAATTTCTTGGCCGATTTAAAAACAAAAAAACGTTTTAGTCATTTGGCAGACGCTCTTATCCAGAACGACGTACAATTAGTGCATTCATCTTAAGATAGCTTGATGAGACAACAACAACACATCACAAGTACATCAAGTACATTTTCCCTGAAGAAAGTATTTATCATCAAAGTCAGTGGTAGTAGGAAAAGTGCCCTTTTTTGAAGCGGGGGGTGTGAAAGTTATTTAAGATACTCTTCAGAGAGGTAGGATTTCAGACGTTTCCGGAAGATGGCCAGTTCCCCTTGACGCCACACTGTCCTGACTTTAGGGGGAAGGTTGTTCCTCCATTGGGGTCCCAAGACAGAGAAGAGCTTTGACTGGGCTGAGTGGCGGAATGGAATGCTCGGGCATTCCTGAGAGGAAAAGCAGCTCCGTTTTGTTGAGGTTGGCCATGAAGTGGTGAGCCGGCATTCAAGCTGAGATGTCTGCCATAATCGACCGATTATGATTTTTCAGCGCTGATACCGATTATTGGAGGACCAAAAAAGCCGATGCCGATTTTTAAAAAATGCATTTGTAATAATTACAACAATACTGAATGAACACTTATTTTAACTTAATATAATACATCAATAAAATCAATTTAGCCTCAAGTAAATAATGAAACATGTTCAATTTGGTTTAAATAATGCAAAAACAAAGTGTTGGAGAAGAAAGTAAAAGTGCATTATGTGCTATGTAAGAAAGCTAACGTTTCAGTTCCTTGCTCAGAAAATGAGAACATATGAAAGCTGGTGGTTCCTTTTAACATGAATCTTCAATATTCCCAGGTAAGAAATTTTAGGTTGTAGTTCTTATAGGAATTATAGGACTATTTCCCTCTATACCATTTGTATTTCATTAACCTTTGACTATTGGATGCTCTTATAGGCACTTTAGTATTGCTAGTGTAACAGTATAGCTTCAAATCAAATCAAATTTTATTTGTCACATACACATGGTTAGCAGATGTTAATGTGAGTGTAGCAAAATGCTTGTGCTTCTAGTTCCGACAATGCAGTAATAACCAACAAGTAATCTAACTAACAATTCCAAAACTACTGTCTTATACACAGTGTAAGGGGATAAAGAATATGTACATAAGGATATATGAATGAGTGATGGTACAGAGCAGCATAGGCAAGATACAGTAGATGGTATCGAGTACAGTATATACATATGAGATGAGTATGTAAACAAAGTGGCATAGTTAAAGTGGCTAGTGATACATGTATTACATAGGATGCAGTCGATGATATAGAGTACAGTATATACGTATGCATATGAGATGACTAATGTAGGGTAAGTAACATTATATAAGGTAGCATTGTTTAAAGTGGCTAGTGATATATTTACATCATTTCCCATCAATTCCCATTATTAAAGTGGCTGGAGTTGAGTCAGTGTCAGTGTCAGTGTGTTGGCAGCAGCCACTCAATGTTAGTGGTGGCTGTTTAACAGTCTGATGGCCTTGAGATAGAAGCTGTTTTTCAGTCTCTCGGTCCCAGCTTTGATGCACCTGTACTGACCTCGCCTTCTGGATGATAGCGGGGTGAACAGGCAGTGGCTCGGGTGGTTGATGTCCTTGATGATCTTTATGGCCTTCCTGTAACATCGGGTGGTGTAGGTGTCCTGGAGGGCAGGTAGTTTGCCCCCGGTGATGCGTTGTGCAGACCTCACTACCCTCTGGAGAGCCTTACGGTTGTGGGCGGAGCAGTTGCCGTACCAGGCGGTGATACAGCCCGCCAGGATGCTCTCGATTGTGCATCTGTAGAAGTTTGTGAGTGCTTTTGGTGACAAGCCGAATTTCTTCAGCCTCCTGAGGTTGAAGAGGCGCTGCTGCGCCTTCTTCACGATGCTGTCTGTGTGAGTGGACCAATTCAGTTTGTCTGTGATGTGTATGCCGAGGAACTTAAAACTTGCTACCCTCTCCACTACTGTTCCATCGATGTGGATCGGGGGGTGTTCCCTCTGCTGTTTCCTGAAGTCCACAATCATCTCCTTAGTTTTGTTGACGTTGAGTGTGAGGTTATTTTCCTGACACCACACTCCGAGGGCCTTCACCTCCTCCCTGTAGGCCGTCTCGTCGTTGTTGGTAATCAAGCCTACCACTGTTGTGTCGTCCGCAAACTTGATGATTGAGTTGGAGGCGTGCGTGGCCACGCAGTCGTGGGTGAACAGGGAGTACAGGAGAGGGCTCCGAACGCACCCTTGTGGGGCCCCAGTGTTGAGGATCAGCGGGGTGGAGATGTTGTTGCCTACCCCTGGGGGCAGCCCGTCAGGAAGTCCAGTACCCAGTTGCACAGGGCGGGGTCGAGACCCAGGGTCTCGAGCTTGATGACGAACTTGGAGGGTACTATGGTGTTGAATGCCGAGCTGTAGTCAATGAACAGCATTCTCACATAGGTATTCCTCTTGTCCAGATGGGTTAGGGCAGTGTGCAGTGTGGTTGAGATTGCATCGTCTGTGGACCTATTTGGGCGGTAAGCAAATTGGAGTGGGTCTAGGGTGTCAGGTAGGGTGGAGGTGATATGGTCCTTGACTAGTCTCTCAAAGCACTTCATGATGATGGAAGTGAGTGCTACGGGCGGTAGTCGTTTAGCTCAGTTACCTTAGCTTTCTTGGGGACAGGAACAATGGTGGCCCTCTTGAAGCAAGTGGGAACAGCAGACTGGTATAGGGATTGATTGAATATGTCCGTAAACACACCTGCCAGCTGGTCTGCGCATGCTCTGAGGGCGCGACTGGGGATGCCGTCTGGGCCTGCAGCCTTGCGAGGGTTAACACGTTTAAATGTCTTACTCACCTCGGCTGCAGTGAAGGAGAGTCCGCATGTGCGGGCAAAAAAGTTATTTAGTCTGCCTGGGAGCAAGACATCCTGGTCCGTGACTGGGCTGGATTTCTTCTTGTAGTCCGTGATTGACTGTAGACCCTGCCACATGCCTCGTGTCTGAGCCGTTGAATTGAGATTCTACTTTGTCTCTGTACTGACGCTTAGCTTGTTTGATAGCCTTGCGGAGGGAATAGCTGCACTGTTTGTATTCGGTCATGTTACCAGTCACCTTGCCCTGATTAAAAGCAGTGGTTCGCGCCTTCAGTTTCACGCGAATGCTGCCGTCAATCCACGGTTTCTGGTTAGGGAATGTTTTAATCGTTGCTATGGGAACGACATCTTCAACGCACGTTCTAATGAACTCGCACACCGAATCAGCGTATTCGTCAATATTGTTATCTGACGCAATATGAAACATATCCCAGTCCACGTGATGGAAGCAGTCTTGGAGTGTGGAGTCAGCTTGGTCGGACCAGCGTTGGACAGACCTCAGCGTGGGAGCCTCTTGTTTTAGTTTCTGTCTGTAGGCAGGGATCAACAAAATGGAGTCGTGGTCAGCTTTTCCGAAAGGAGGGCGGGGCAGGGCCTTACATGCGTCGCGGAAGTTAGAGTAACAATGATCCAAGGTTTTTCCACCCCTGGTTGCGCAATCGATATGCTGATAAAATTAGGGAGTCTTGTTTTCAGATTAGCCTTGTTAAAATCCCCAGCTACAATGAATGCAGCCTCCGGATAAATGGATTCCAGTTTGCAAAGAGTCAAATAAAGTTCGTTCAGAGCCATCGATGTGTCTGCTTGGGGGGGGATATATACGGCTGTGATTATAATCAAAGAGAATTCTCTTGGTAGATAATGCGGTCTACATTTGATTGTGAGGAATTCTAAATCAGGTGAACAGAAGGATTTAAGTTCCTGTATGTTTCTTTCATCACACCATGTCTCGTTAGCCATAAGGCATACGCCCCCGCCCCTCTTCTTACCAGAAAGATGTTTGTTTCTGTCGGCGCGATGCGTGGAGAAACCCGCTGGCTGCACCGCCTCGGATAGCGTCTCTCCAGTGAGTCATGTTTCCGTGAAGCAAAGAACGTTACAGTCTCTGATGTCCCTAGCTTCCATCCCTCTCCTCGCTCCTCCCTGGGCTCGAACCAGCAACACAACGTCAATTAGTGCGCGCTAACTAGCTAGCCATTTCACTTCGGTTACACGAGCCTCATCTCGGGAGTTGATAAGCTTGAAGTCATAAACAGCGGAATGCTTGACGCACAACGAAGAGCTACTGTTAAAACGCACGAAAGTGCTGTTTGAATGAATGTTTACGTGTCTGCTTCTGCCTACCACCGCTCAGTCAGATACTTAGATACTTGTATGCTTGTATGCTCAGTCAGATTATATGCAACGCAGGACACGCTAGATAATATCTAGTAATATCATCAACCATGTATAGTTAACTAGTGATTATGATTGATTGTTTTTTAAAAGATAAGTTTAATGTTAGCTAGCAACTTACCTTGGCTTACTGCATTCACGTAACAGGCAGTCTCCTTGTGGAGTGCAACGAGAGAGAGGCAGGTCGTTATTGCATTGGACTCGTTAACTGTAAGATTGCAAGATTGGATCCCCCGAGCTGACAAGGTGAAAATCTGTCGTTCTGCCCCTGAACAAGGCAGTTAACACACCGTTCCTAGGCCGTCATTGAAAATAAGAATGTGTTCTTAACTGACTTGCCTAGTTAAATAAAGGTATAAAAAATATATATTTAAAAAAACATTTTTTTTTAAATAAGCTGCAAATCGGCGCCCAAAAATACAGATTTCCGATAGTTATGAAAACTTGATATTCCGATTAATCGGTCGACCTCTAATCCGCATAGCAATTATTGGAGAGACCATGTGAGGATATGACAGGGACAAGTGACTTTGTGCAAAGAGAAAAGAGGATTGAAATTTTGAAGCCCTTTAAATTCCAGGTTTATCTCAGTTTGACAGAACTAAAGGTAGGCTTGGTGGTAACATCTAAAACCACTGTCTCAGGGTAAGTTGAGTGTCTGCATGTCTGTCTAACTGCCTGTCTATCGATCTGCCTGTCTGTCTGTCTGTCTGCCTGTCTATTTGCCTGCCTATGTGCCTGCCTGCCTGTTTATCTGCCTTCCTGTCTGTTTATATGCCCGTCTGTCTAACTACCTGTCTGTCTATTCTGTTTTTCTGCCTGTTCATCCTTCTGCCTGTCTGTCTGAGAGGATGCTGTGGGGTGGGGGCCGGGCATTTGGAAGCAGACTGAATGCCGGGGCCAATCCCAACAACAAGTGAACGGGACAAGCCCAAGCGCTCCACCCTTCCAGCTTGTCTTGATCAGGCCATGTCAGCCAGCTATGTTTAACTCTGCTTGTCCTATAATGTCACTGAATGATAAGAACAAACTGCTGCATCTACAAGCCAGCAACAGCGGACCTTGTCAGAGTGGCTATTGAACCAAGAGCCACTTCATGTGGTTGTAATACAGAGCTGTTGGTTAAGGGCTGGTCTGAGATCAGAGGCTAGGGGGGAGTGCAAAGACGGTGCCACAACCAAAAGAGATGTGTGGCTACATGAGCTGAGCTGTAAAGAGGAGCAGCACACCTCTAACTTTCAATCAGCCTTTGTTCAATGATCAACGATGCAAGTTCATTGACACCCTGGAGAAGAATAACTGCAAGGTCCTTACATGTAAAAGCAAAGCCCAATATTGATAGCCATAGTGATAATCATATTTACTGTCTGTCAGTGGCAGGGCCCCACTAGGCAAACACTTTCCACATCATATCAACAACAAAATGTCTATGTGATGACATTGAATCAATGTGGAAAACAAATTATATTTTTTTTAAGTCATCAATGTAAGGGAATTGTCTTTTTTTCACAACTTTTAACCTAAATCCAATGACATTGTGAATTATTTTGTTGATTTCACGTTGAATTCACATTTAGTTGACAACTCAACCAAATGTAAATCAAAACTAGACGTTGAACTGACATCTGTGACCAGTGAGGCAGAATGAGCAGTCCTGTTTGTCCTGATGGTCGGAACACCCCAAGGGCTTGGATCAATAGGCTGTACTAACACGAGAAACAGCTAAGCCTCATCAGCTGGGGGTTTCACACTGTCAATAAACACATACACGGCACACACACACACACATTCAGACATGCAAACATTCACACAAATCACAAATGGAGAGATACACAGAAATGTGGTAGCTTGATGTTCTCATACAAACACAGAAACCCCAGCTGTAACTCAAACATATGTCCCAGTTAAAGCAACCTCTTCCAGCTGTTACCGAATACAGGTAGGCCCTAATATTTGTGTTTGTAAACTGAGGGGTTTTGGCAAATGTAACAGATGACAATAAGGGTGGTTTTGGGTAGACTGGTCCCAGATCAGTTTGTGCTCTTGCCAACTCCATTGCTGTCATTGTCCAGCCAAACATGCTAGCACAAACAGACTGTTACTCAGGCTGGGTTTTGGAGGACAATTACATCAATGTCCGTCATTTTTATTTAAATGACGTGGAAACAACTTTGATTCAACAAGTTTTTGCCTAGTGGGGCCCTGCCAATGACGGAGAGTAAATATGACCATCACCTTGGCCAACAATATTGGGCCTTCCTTTTACATGTAATGACCTTGCAGTTATTCTTCTCCAAAGTGGCAATGAACTTGCATCATTGATCATCGAACTAAGGATGATCGAAAGTTAGAGGTGTGCTGCTCCTCTTTACAGATCATCTGCCAGATGATTCCTAAGAACAACCTGGTTGCTAAGTTCCTTCTCCTCAACTACGAGCCAACTCCTAAAGGCATCCGTTGTCGTGACGTCAGAGAGGACCTGGACCTGTCCCTCATCTCAGCTTGGCTCACGGTCACATATAACCCTGCATGACATGCTCATACCAAACATGCCACTGTAATAACTGACACTCACAATGTCACTGTAACAGAGTGGGAGCAGAATAAGCCATCACACAACCACAATCAGTATTATCATTACTGTGTAATTACAGTCCTAGTTTTGATTTCATGACAGAGACAATGGAGTTAAAAGTGAGAATAGAAAGTAAGCTGTATTTTCATATATTTACAATTGAGTCATTTAGCAGAAACTCTTATCCAGAGCGACTTACAGGAGCAATTAGGGTTAAGTGCCTTGCTCAAGGGCACATCAGCAGATTTTTCACTTAGTCGGCTTACGGATTCAAACCAGTGACCTTTCGGTTACTAGCCCAACGTTCTTAACCATTAGGCTACCTGCCACCCTATCCATGATGACTGACTTTGGGAAGAGAATAATGGTGTTAAATCTCAGGTTGTTCAATGCTGTATCAGAGCCACCTTATCAACACTGTGGATCACGTAGTCTAGATATGGTTCGTTTACTGTATGTTTTGAAGCCCCATACGCGGCTCTTAAGAAAAGAGAAAGTGGATCTGGTCCACTGGGTACCATTTTGAAGGTAACCTGGTTGAGGGAAGAGAGAGCCATGATAATTGAAGACACCCTAAATAAAATAAACCATCTAACATGTTAGGGTAAGGTATATTTTATATCTGCATCATTGAAAGATGGATTAAAGGTTACTTTGACTAGTACACATAAATACTAGTTATTTGTTTGTAAAAACGTGTGTGAATTATAACCCTCTCTATAATTAATTCTCCCTTCAGCCATTGAAAACAAGACAAGTGCGACATTGGCACAGGAAAATGCATACTGTCACTTTAATTCCCTGAGATGACATTGAATATTAAAATGGGTGGCAAGACCTGATAGCTTTTCCAAAAACCTATACACATTCAAATGTAGGTAACTTGACCTGACGATGTCCCGGACATTTTCTGGAGGGTCTTTTACACAGCTCACATAAATATTGCAGTGGAGCCAAATGTCGGAGTGCAAGCTCATGCTGTTTCTATGGCGACGCCTCTAGTGTCTAGATTGGTGGAGGGGGTGCTGGTGAAGTTAACTGGGCTGCTGGGGAGCACAGAGCTAAGCACTAAGCATTGAGCTATGGGAGAGACATTGGGAAAAGAAGTCCACCAATACGCATGTGTGTCAAATCAATACATAAAGAGAGACGTCCCAAAAGGCACCGTATAAGGCACCGTATTCCCTATATAGTGCACTACTTTTCACCATGGGCCCAATGACCTCTGGTCAAAAGTAGTGCACTATGTGTAAGGAATAGGGTGGCTTTTGGGGGATAGACCTACATTATGCTACACAGATTCACACTCCTTGGTTGGACTGAGAGTATTGCTTCAGAGATGATTGACAACGAGACAAATCCTAAAACCGTCAGACACTATATCAGAACGGATTAAAATGAGAATATCTCCAAGGGCCAGAGGATAAATGTCAATTTCAGCATTATTTCAACACTCTCGGGGGTCTCGGTCTAAACTCACATGGATAGATTTAAGCGACGAGGAGGATTATCATACTGTATAAAGCTATAGCCATATTTCCCCCACACTCCTCTGTGTCCATACAGATTTAACTAGATCTACTGACGTGACAGTGACAAATTACACCCTAACCCTTTGGTTTCCATGGTTCTTGTTTTGTAAAGACTCCAATTGTGCAACATGTTACCCCGAACTTCACCACACACTGCGAGGTCCTCCAGACTTTGGTCCCAGACGGACCAGTCTCCTGGCTACGGTTCTATTACTATAGCTGTGTCCAAAGCCTTCATTTATCCACTGACATTCAGTTCATTACAACTCCATGAGAACATTCTGTAATGTTGATAGAATGTAGTGTAGATACAACTTTTATATAATGCAAATACTGACTTCCAATACCAGAAAGAACAAAATTATTTGGGTTATAAATGATCATGTTAAAAAGTGGTTGAGTGCATTCAGTGAGTTACAACCTTTACATTTTAGTCATTTAGCAAACACTCTTATCCTGAGCGACTTACAGGAACTTTGCTCAAGGGCACAGACAGATGTTTCACCTAGTCGACTCAGGGACTCTAACCAGCGACCTTTCGGTTACTGGCCCAAAGCTCTTAAAATCACTAAGCTACCTGCCGTCAAAAGTCACGCTCAACTATGTGGTAGCACAATATATGGAAATACTGAATGTATGAATTACATTGGGCATCATGTGAATGTGTGGCTACACAAAGAGAACGTTTTTGAGAAGGTGTTGGATCAGATAGCATATGCCATGAAAGAAAGTTTCAGGCTGACACTGCACTCATAATCTAATTGAAAAGCAATCAATTATTGACACAACCTCTCTTCAGCTCACTAGCTCCATTAGTTAAATCTGATATCATATGCACCTACACTACCGTTCAAAAGTTTGGGGTCACTTAGAAATGTCCTTGTTTTTGAAAGAAAAGCACATAATTTTGTCTATCAAAATAACATCGAATTGATAAGAAATACAGTGTAGACATTGTTTATGTTGTCAATAGTACCCGCAAAACACGAATCTCAACGTCAACTGTGAAGAGGCGACTCCGGGATACAATAGTCATTTACAACATTAACAATGTCTACACTGTATTTCTGATCAATTTTATGTTATTTTAATGGACAAAAAAATAGCTTTTCATTCTAAAACAAGAACATTTCTAAGTGACCCCAAACTTTTGAACGGTAGTGTATGTATTACACAATGCACGGTACCCTGGGGCGGCAGGTAGTGGTTAGAGTGTTGGGCCAGTAACTGAAAGATTGCTGGATCGAATCCCCGAGCTGACAAGGTAAAAATGTGTCGTTCTGCCCCTGAGCAAGGCAGTTAACCCACTGTTCCCAGGGCACTGAAGACAAGGATGTCAATTACAGCAGACCCCCGCACCACTCTGATTCAGAGGGGTTGGGTTAAATACGGAAGACGCATTCAGTTCCCTTCCAAAGACATTTAAGTTGTAGCCCTGTAGTTTATCAGCTTTACGAAAAATATCAAAAGCACATATTTTATAGGCCTAAGCATGCCAGCGACATGGCTACATTGCAGGTGCACTAACATGAAAGGTTAAACAGGCACTTGCTGCCCCATTACTGAAGACCTCACTAATGGCCAAATCAGTACAACACTGGCTCTCATGGTCATGGACATGGCAAACGGCACTGAAAGCAGACAATGGCGAATGGGAAAGAATTTAGGAGGGTGGACAGAGGGAGGGGTGGAGGGGTTGAGGGAAACAAAGGCAATGGAGGGCGTTGAATGGGATTACATTAGCATTGAATTTACCAGGAAACCGGCCTGTCGGTATCAATTCAGCCAAACTCCTGTGAGCCAGAATGAGACCCGAGAGAGTCACATGACCTCGACGTGACATCATCTGAATGGGACAAGCGGAGAATATCTCTAGTCTTCTATTCCCAGTCCAAAACCATACAGGGCCATCCTTCAGGGAAAGACGTTGAAGAGCCAAATTAGATTATCCGGCCCATACGGTTATTATATTTCAACATTGTTATTGTCTTTGTCCCTCTGGAGATGAGAAATTACTATTAAGCTCAGGCTTGTGCATTTCTCGAAGAGAGAAGTTGAAACAAAATGAGAATAAGAAAACATGTTCCACCAACAATAGAATCTGAGAGGTTTATTTAGTACATTTTTCCAGCTACTGGGTATTCTATAATGAGCTCTTCCTGTGTCTGAGATGAAGTCCCTGAAATAATGGTTGGAGCTTTAGAAGCTATCCTCCCTTTTCAGTGTGTACTCGTAGTCCAGCAATCAATGGTAGGCTATAGTTTCGCAGTAGAATTGAGACAATTCACTAATTGGCCTAGTCACAATTAGATTATTGTTCACCTAACACTAACACACCTAAACTGTCTTGGAATCAGTGGCGATTTTAGCATGTAAATCTTGGTTGGTCAAACAAAAAAATTATAATTAGGATGCATGCCAGCAAAGCCACTACACAACACGAATCAATAAATTAATTGCACTATAACAGTGACAAATGGTGCCAACAAACTGTTAGGGCCATAAACCTGTCCCAACATCAGTCCCAACACCTTACCATCACTACACCTGGCTATCAGCAGAGCCTTGTCTGGCAGTGAAACAGTTAATTCAGCCTCATTTACTGCCTTTAAAAAAAAGCTGATGTGGCTGACTTGCTTAAACAAACATAGTTTCTACTGACAATTTACAGTGCTGCTTGAAAGTATGTGAAACCTACAGGGCTGGTAATTATTTTGCTATAGAATATTAAAATAAACATAAAATCCTTTAATGACAGAAACAAAAAATATATATATTTTCATTGTTTATTTAACAAAAGTGGTTTATTTAACAGAAACTCAGATTTGATGTTTGCAAAAATATGTGAACCCCTTCAGTCAATAGCTTGTGACACCTCCATTAGCAGCGATAACTTGGAGTAAACGTCTCCTATAGCCAGTATTCAGTCTCTGACATCTGTTTTGAGGGATTTTTGCCCACTCCTCCTTACAGAACTCAGCCAATTGTGTGAAGTTTGAGGGGTGTCTGGCATGAACTGCCCGCTTCAGGTCCTGCCATAGCATCTAGACTGGATTTAGGTCAGGACTTTGACTTGGCCAACCGAAAACACAAATCGTCCTTCTCCTGAGCCATTCTTTGGTAGATTTGCTTCAATACTTTCGGGTCATTGTCTTGCTGGAAGATCAATTTTCGGCCCAGCTTTAGCTCCTTTACTGATGGCCTGACATTCTGTTCAAGAATCTCCTGGTATACCTCAGAATTCATGGTTCCCTTTAATGATGTGGAGTCATCCAGGTCCAGAGGAGGAAAAGCAGCTCCAGATCTTGACATTCACACCACCATGCTTTACTGTTGGGATAAGGTGGTCTCTGGCAAAGTTAAGAAGGGCATTTTGGTTATTTTTGACAGCAGAGGCTTCTTCCTAGCAACCCTCTCATTAATGGCATTTCGATTCAGTGTTCTTATTGTTGAAGCACACACAGTTACCTGAGATGCAGCAAGGGAGGTCTGCAAATCTCTAGATGTTATGTTTGGGTTGGCTTTTACCTGATTTACTATTGTTCTTGTGGCTCTTGGGGATATTTTGGAAGGGCGTCCACTTCTAGGCCGAGTTGCTGTCATATTAAATGCTCTCTATTTGTAAATGATTTGCCTCACAGTGGACTCATGGAGCTCAAATATTTTTGAGATGATTGTTTAGCCTTCCCCAGACTGATGTCCTCTGAGATCTCCTTTCCTCTCGGCATGGTGCGGTTTGTATTCACCTGGATGGGTAACACCAAACTGACCACGTTTCTTATCTCTATTTATCAGTCCCACCCAAACTCTTTCCTAACAATCTCTCCTTTGATTGGTTCATTTTGTACCCAATTATTTACCCACCTGATTCTACTTACCTACTTGATTTAACCAATGCAACTTGAGGTTCACTTATTTTTGCACCTGCACTAATTCCTTTTTAATTTTGCTTTTCTACGACACGCATGATTTCCTCGACACCAGTGGAGGCTCCTCATAGGAGGAAGGGGAGGACCATCCTCCTCAGTAAACGTATTCTTTTTTTAAAAATTACATTTAAAAAGTTATAATTTTTAGATAAAACTATTCTAAATATATTCACATTTCACCAAATAATTGATTAAAACACGCTGTTTTGTAATGAAAGCCTACAGTAGCCTCAACAGCACTCTGTAGGGTAGTACCAGGGTGTAGCTAGAGGACATCTAGCTTCCATCCTACTCTTGGTACATTGACTTCAATACAAATCCTAGGAGGCTCTTGGTTCTCACCCCCTTCCATAGACTTACACAGTAATTATGACAACTTCCGGAGGACGTCCTCCAACCTATCAGAGCTCTTGCAACATGAACTGACATGTTGTCCACCCCAATCAAAGGATCAGAGAATTAATCTAGTACTGAAAGCATAAGCTACAGCGAGCTAGCACTGCATAAAATGTGGCTGAAACACCTGCATTTTGGAGCTGCCTTACTCAAGAAAGCAAAGAAGAGAATATCCATATTTGTATGGAAGCTTTATTAATTCGTTTTGTTGTACATTGTTTGCAAACGGATGTGTGACACGTATTAATGCCAAAATAACATGCAAAACAGGCAACAACAACAAATGTGGGGCTCTGCACCTGCCATGAATGACAGGTCGCCACTGCTCGGGAAGAACCTTCAAATCAGGCCTAGTGTACTTTCTTACGCAGTGGGAATTGAATGCGACATAATGTTGTCTGATGATGATATATTGCATATTCATGTGTATTCATACATTTGCATGTGAGGACAATAAGCTTCTCACGTGTCACGTACGTGAGTTCGTCACGACAAACAAGGACAGAAAGCGGATTACCGGGGACACTGGAGTGTAGGCGATTTTAAATTAAAAAGTGCTCTGGGTAGCAGCCTACAGTATGTGAAGGCTATTGTGTATGTCAACAAATCTAAATAAGCAAGATTAAAAAGCGCTTGTAATGCATATCAACACAAACAAAAGGTTTTGCTGCTATTCACATATCAAACGATCACATTTGAATGTTTATCATCGGCTATTATAGCCTATTATTATAGACCTAGCTAGCTTGTGAGGGATTGGTCGTAAAATAAGCATGAACAAATGACAAATTATCATTTAATTTATGAAGCCATTTCCTCTAGATGGGGCCTACTGTTTAATTTAACAACATGGATTGAAGATTGCCCAATGAAAAACAATGAGACAAATATAGCAAAAATAAGAAAACACTTACCCAAAATATTATGTTAAATCCAAAAATAAAATATTTGATGCAGCAACTGACTTCATGACCTTTAAATTGTTTTCCTGACATGCTTGAATTTCATCAACATACAGTACGCTTCAAGTCAACGGGATCATGGGCTCGCAAGTGGCAGGTTCAGCGATCCAGTTCTTGCAACTTGCTGCCTGCTCGATTCATCCAAATAAAATAAACATAATGTAGCCTATCCCTTGATACGGATGCCACAATGACAAGAGTAGAACAATGCACAATCCAACACAGGAAAGAGCAACAAACGTCAACCTACTAGGCTTTGTATTTAGAACTAACTGACTAGTATTCTGCCCGCAGCACAAACGAGGTCACGTTCGTATGATAATGAGGAAACCTTCAAAATAAAAGCCCGCATTTCAAAGCATTGCAATGACAATAACTCCTTCAAATGATGTATAAAGGATACTCAAGAAAAGGTTATGCGTTCTATGGAAAATAATTAACTATGTAGAATGTGTGTTCGAACGCGCAAGCAGACTGTAATTTACCTTCCACAAAGTTGCATTATTTTCCAGATAATGCATAGAGCGAGCCCCTCGTTGATTATCTCGTTAATACCATGTCTATACATTTGCCACTAGAAATGTGTTCAACAACCACTGAAGTAGCTAGCAAACTTAGGCTACAGTGGTTGCCATGGTAACCAAACAAACATATTTAGCTAGTTTGGCTAACAAAAACATTAGAATATGAAAATCGAATTCAACAATAGCAATATTGTTTTCAATTAGACTTTTTCTTTCAGAATGAGCTCAAACAAAACTTGTAAAAAACTAACATAGAATTCTACCATGCACATATACAGTGCTTTATCGTTCACCCCAGCTGCCAAACTAACCCTGATTCAGATGACCATCCTACCCGTGCTAGATTTATAGATCGGCAGGTAAGGGTGCCCTCGAGCGGCTAGATGTTCTTTACAATTCGGCCATCAGATTTGCCACCAATGCTCCTTATAGGACACATCACTACACTCTATACTGGTCATCTCTGTATAACCGTCGCAAAACCCACTGGTTGATGCTTAGTTATACAATTATTTTAGACCTCACTCCCCCCTATCTGAGATATCTACTGCAGCCCTCATCCTCCACATACAACACCCGTTCTGCCAGTCACATTCTGTTAAAGGTCCCCAAAGCACACACATCCCTGGGTCGCTCTTTTCAGTTCGGGCAGCTAGCGACTGGAACGAGCTGCAACTACAAACTGGACAGTTTTATCTCAATCTCTTCATTCAAAGACTCAACCATGTACACTCTTACTGACAGTTGTGGCTGCTTTGCGTGATGTATTGTTGTCTCTACACTCAAGCCCTTTGTGCTGCTGTCTGTGCCGAATAATGTTTGTACCCTGTTTTGTGCTGTGTTGCTACCATGCTGTGCTGTCGTCTTAGGTCTCTCTTTATGTAGTGTTGTCTCGCTTGCCGGGATGTGTTTTTTCTCCTCTCTTTATTTAATTTATTTGGAATTTATTTATTATTTATTTCCCTGCCCTCGTCCCCGCAGGCCTTTTGGTAGGCCGTCACTGTAGATAAGAATGTGTTCTTAACTTAATTGCCTAGTTAAATAAAAATATATGGAAATAATGCATGTCTAGAATGCCCTTCAAGGCAATCAGAAATGATTATTCAACATTGCCATGGTATCCACCTAGGGCGTGTTCGTAAATTCACTCTGGCAATCTACTCCGATTTTAGAGTGCTCTCGTCTGAGTGTGCCAGAGCGTAGAATAACTGATGAATTTATGGACGTTGAATATGGCCGGTGTCAGTAAACATGCAATTAAATTGTTGCCAGGAGCACAGTTACAGTCACCAATGCTCCGGATAACATGAAAACGACCTAACCAGCTCTGCTAGGGTGACAAAAATGGTCAGTGAGGTGTTCTCTCATTTATGTCTGGAAGTAGCTAGCAAGCTAGCTAACTTTAGCCAGTTAGCTTGGGTGCTTGACTGCCGTTGTTCGCTCTGAACAATCTGACAACTCTGAATTTTACTAACGCCCAGAGCACACTAAGTCTCTCCTGAGGGAATTTACGAACGCACCTCTAATTTTATAACGCTTTTAAAACCCGAAAGCAAAACGCGGAAACTATGGATACAACTTCCTCCGCACTCGCGCATTATTATAATTAATATGTATGCCATTAGAAATCCCTGCATTAGCATACTTCTGTTAGCCAAATATCCTGAAAAAAATACACCAGATATTACTGGTCTGCTACTGTTCCTGGACATTGTAGGTTAAACTACAATGAACAAACCCATAACTGATCCAAATGGTTGCCCAATCAGGCAAGCTATGTGCCGTTTATGCATTCAAAACGCCAGGCTTTTGAGCGGTTATTCAAATGGTATAGGCCATAGGCTATTCAATGCAGTTTACACCCTAGACTAGAGTTTTGTACGCACTTAAAAACAATAACGTTCTTCATTACATTGTGTTGTTGTAGCCTAGGCAGGATCCATTTCTCGTCCTTCACATTTTTTAACAATATGGTCGATTTTCGAGCTGGTACCCAGGTTCTGGGAGGGCGCAGTGCACACGCAGTTTCGGGGGTGCACATAGTGTAGGCTAGGTTTCCTATGATTTCATTATCTGATCCACTTTTTTCCACTCGCCGTAAATTGACTTCAATGCAGCATTAAGCCTAACATTGAGCTTATGAATTATGGGCTAATATGCATACGCTTCTAATTTAGGCTATACCTGCCTGTCTGTCTTTGTTCTGTTATGCAATTAGTCACCTGCCTCACCGCAAATCTTGTGGAGTCCCAGGAAAAGCCAAACTACAAAAGCTTGTTGGACACTTATTTCGATTGATTTGCCTTAGCATACTAATAGCCTATTGGACGAGATGCACGCTCGCTCTCGCTTGTTGAACGTGAAATAGGCTACACTACAGTATTAGGAACGGGCGGGGAGTTGGAAAGGAGTTATTTCATAATGAAACAAAATAGGACGTTGAAGAGGTTACTCAAATTAGCCTACATCCCCGCAGTTTATGGCCTATTATTCGCCTATGGACAATAATTGTGTACTCACTTGAATAAAAAAATATAAAAAATCGTCATTGTACGTTGTTGTAGCCCAAGGATAAAAATGATCGTCTAAAAACATAGGCCTAATCAATTGTGGCGTTTGCATGCCCTGGGACCATAGATTGCAGCCTGCTGGAATGCACTACAGAGCTGTCATTCCATAATCTGTTTTTTTTTGTTGCACTTTTGACAGGAAAATATTTAGCCTAAAGCCATAAGAAGCTAGATATTAGGCCATTCATTAGCAAAATTGTAGATAATGAATGGCCTAATAACTAGCATCTTACTTCACCTCACTAGCCTCTCCTCTAGCTGTTCCGTGAACAACAACATGCTATAGCAGGGATGGGTAACCTTCGACTTCATGTTGGTTGATTTAACCGATCTGGAAGACCAGGTGTGTTGAATTTTGGCAATCATTGAACTGATCAATTTGCTCAGGTGTGGTGCCTAGTTGGGGAAAACACCTGGGTTGCCTTACCCCTGGGCTATAGGCTATGCAAGCCTCTCTGCAATAGGCCATTACTCTTCTCGTGAAATACCAGGAAAAGCTATAATTAAAGCTATAGGGCATTTATTTTTTATAGCCTATTCTGCGGAAAGGAGCAGGCTTGCTCTTGCTGAATGTAGAACAGGCCCACAGCATAGAACATGCATGTCAGGGAATGTCGAGGAGACAAAGTGCATTGGTGTGATCACTTTTGGCCGGTTATGATAACATTGCGGCACTGATGCATTGGAAATAGTTGCAGAGGATAGACAGAGATGAGCACAGTGAAAAAGAAGACACAAAGGAATTGACAACCATTAGAAAAATGGAAATCACTTGCAAACCACTTGAGCAAGGAGACAACGACATGCTATAATATGTGTGCAAGCTAAACAGTGTTTGTTGTTGAATTGTTACATTTAAATACAAGTTACTTTATTATTTTCATTAGGCCTATGTAACCGATGTGAAATGGCTAGCTAGTTAGCGGGGTGCGCGCTTATAGCGTTTCAATCGGTGACATCACTCGCTCTGAGATCTTGAAGTAGTTGTTCCCCTTGCTCTGCAAGGACCTCGGCTTTTGTGGAGCGATGGGTAACGATGCTTCGAGGGTGGCTGTTGTCTGTGAGTGCAGAGGATCCCTGGTTCGAGCCCAGGTAGGGGTGAGGAGAGGAACGGAAGCAATACTGTTACACCTACATGTGACTTAAAATTGGAGTTGTCCTTTTGACAATGAACACATGCTGATAGCACTGAATTATCTGAACCAGTATCTGTGCGTGAGACCTCATGAATAGTCTTGTTACAACTTTTCTAATAGGCAGCGTGCAGTAGGATGCGTTGATTGACAGGTGTAGGACTGCAGAACTATAAACTGTTAGTGTCCTCTAGTGTGGCTGCTCACCAACGTTTTATAGTTATTGCCTTGGTGGATGGCCATTAACTGACAACAAAACTAACATTATTATCACAACAGAAATAGTCTACTAGTATGTCTAGCTAACATTAGCGAACCTGAATGAAATAAATATAAAATTACACATACACTTGTTAACTTGACTTTTATACTCTATAAATTGACTCCTTCAAATAATGTACTCTGGCAAGTTTGCCACAGGCGCGCTGCAGTAGGGAAGTAAAGCAGAAGTCGATTGTTTGGCAATACCCATAGCAACATTTGAAAATTAGGTGGATAACAGTGTTGAATTTTAATCAATGGCCACGTTTATTGTGCCAACAAGAAAATGCAATAAGTAATTTATGAAAACAAATCAAAGATGGTTTTAAAAACATTTTTTATGACCAATAATGAAAAAAATACAATGTTGACACTGGTATGGGTAGGTAACAACACGTCCGCCACTCTGATCCTCAACACAGGGGCCCCTCAGGGGTGCGTGCTCAGTCCCCTCCTGTACTTCCTGTTCACTGATTACTGCAGGGCCAGGCACGACTCCAACACCATCATTAAGTTTGGCGATGACACAACAGTGGTAGCCCTGATCCCCGACAACAACGAGACAGCCTATAAGGAGGTCAGAGACCTGGCCGTGTGGTGCCAGGAAAACAACCTCTTCCTCAATGTGATCAAGACAAAGGAGATGATTATGGACTACAGGAAAAAGAGGAACGAGCACGCCCCCATTCTCATCAATGGGGCTGCAGTGGAGCAGGTTGAGAGCTTCAAGTTCCTTGGTGTCCACATCCCCATAAACTAACATGGTCCAAGCACACCAAGACAGTCGTGAAGAGGGCACGACAAAACCTATTTCCCCTCAGGAGACTGAAAAGATTTGGCATGGGTCCTCAGATCCTCAAAAGGTTCTACAGCTGCACCATCGAGAGCATCTGGTTACATTAATTACTGGTTACATCAATGCCTGGTATGGCAACTGCTCGGCCTCCAACCACAAAGCACTACAGAAGATAGTGCGAACGGCTCAGTACATCCCTGGAGCCAAGCTTCCTGCCATCCCGGACCTCAATACCAGGCGGTGTCAGAGGTCATAGATTGTTCTCTCTGCTACCACATGGAAAGCGGTATCAGAGCGCTAAGTCTAGGCCTAAGAGGCTTCTAAACAGCTTTTACCCCCAAGCCATAAGACTCCTGAACACCTACTCAAATGGCTACCCTCTCCCCCTCTTTTACACCACTGTTATCATCTATGCATAGTCACTTTAATAACTCTACCTACATGTAAGGTTGAAGTCAGAAGTTTACATACACTTAGGTTGGAGTCATTAAAACTCATTTTTCAACCACTCCACAAATTTCTTGTTAACAAACTATAGTTTTGGAAAGTCGGTTAGGACATCTACTTTGTGCATGACTGTCATGCCCTGACCTTAGAGAGCTTTTTATGTCTCTATTTTGGTTTGGTCAGGGTGTGATTTGGGTGGGCATTCTATGTTGAGTATTTCTTTGTTTTGGCCGGGTATGGTTCTCAATCAGGGACAGCTGACTATCGTTGTCTCTGATTGGGAACCATACTTAGGTATCTTTTTCCCACCTATGTTTTGTGGGTAGTTGTTTTCTGCTTAGTGTTTTCTGCACCTGACAGGACTGTTTCTGTTTCGTTTTTGCACATTGTTATTTTGTTCAGTGTTCAGTTCAATAAAAGTCATAAACACTTCCCACGCTGTGCTTTGGTCCGATTTTTCCTCATCTGACGACGACACCCGTTACAATGACACAAGTAATTTTCCCAACAATTGTTTACACAAAGATTATTTCGCTTATAATTCACTGTGTCACAATTGCAGTGGGTCAGAAGTTTAAATACACTAAGTTGACTGTGCCTTTAAACAGCTTGGAAAATTCCAGAAAATGTCATGGCTTTAGATGCTTCTGATAGGCTAATTGACATCATTTGAGTCAATTGGAGGTGTACCTATGGATGTATTTCAAGGCCTAACTTTAAACTCCGCGCCTCTTTGCTTGACATCATGGGAAAATAAAAATAAATCTGCCAAGACATCAGAAAAAACATTGTAGACCTCCACAAGTCTAGTTCATTCCGAAAAAGAACACCATCCCAACCGTGAAGCACGAGGGTGGCAGCATCATGTTGTGGGGGTGCTTTGCTGCAGGGGGGACTGGTGCACTTCACAAAATAGATGGCATCATGAGAGAGGAAAATTATGTGGATATATTGAAATATCATCTCAAGACATCAGTCAGGAAGTTAAAGCTTGGTCACAAATGGGTCTTCCAAATGGACAATGACCCCAAGCATACTTCCAAAGTTGTTGCAAAATGGCTTAAGGACAACAAAGTCAAGGTATTGGAGTGGCCATCACAAAGCCCTGACCTCAATCCTATAGAACATTTGTGGGCAGAACTGGTAGTGTGCGAGCAATGAGGCCTACAAACCTGACTCAGTTACACCAGCTTTGTCAGGAGGAATGGGCCAAAATTCACCCAACTTATTGTGGGAAGCTTGTGGAAGGCTACCCAAAATGTTTGAGCCAAGTTAAACAATTTAAAGGCAATGCTACCAAATACTAATTGAGTGTATGTAAACTTCTGACCCACTGGGAATGTGATGAAATAAATAAAAGATGAAATAAATCACTCTCTACTATTATTCTGACATTACACATTCTTAAAATAAAGTGGTGATCCTAACTGACCTAAAACAGGGAATTCTTTCTAGGATTAAATGTCAGGAATAGTGAAAACCGAGTTTAAATATATTCGGCTAAGGTGTATGTGAACTTCCGACTTCAACTGTACATATTACCTCAACTAACCGGTGCCCCCGCACATTGACTCTGTACAGGTACCCCCCCCTCTGTATATAGTCTTGCAATTTTTATTTTTACTGCTGCTCTTTAATGACTTGTTACTGTTATTTCTTATTCTTATCCATATTTTTTTTAAACTGCATTGTTGGTTAGGGGCTCGTAAGTAAGCATTTCACTGTAAGGTGTTGTATTCGGTGCATGTGACTAATAACATTTCATTTGAATGTTGGGCTGTAGAGAGAACTTTTGCATCTATCTCAGCTAAAGTCCGGTGAAAAATACTCAGTAGGGTCTCTACTAACCAAGTATGTTAGCTTTGGAGAGGGACTGTGTCGCACGGCCTTCTGCTGGCTTTTCACTCCACCCCTCCGTAGCCCCCAATGCAATACACTGTAATAGACTGTACATGGGATACATATTGGCTTGTAGGGAGATACGTTTTCTGCCTGTCTCAGCTAAAGTAGGGTGGGAAATACTCAGTAGGGTCTCTACTAGCCGTTTCTTTATAGAGAAATAAAATCAAGAACTTTGAGGAACACTGGGCTGAAGGGAGATGTAATTTTCATAAAGCAAATATTCAACCTAGTTCAGCGCAAAAAAATGTGATAATTAATTACAATGAGCATAATCCATTGCACCAGTTTGTTCCGGCTCAGAGAGGAAGAGGCGATGCGAGAGGTTTCACGCTTGCCAAAATCTGTCCAAAATAAACTCAATGTGTTTCTGTGGGCTTATTTTGGATTTAAGCTTGTCTCCTGCCTGCCTTCCCGCCGTTGGGACAACAACTCCCATTGTTAGGGCATAGACATGAGCACCTCGTCATTATATACAGATCTCTGGATGGAAAGGCCTACACTTTTAAGCCTGTACCTTAGGTTAGATACACAGACCACATGAGACAGGAATGTACACAACACAAGGGCGAGATAGACAGAGACAGTTCATGAACATCTACCTTATCTACTTTGAAGAACTAGTCAAATGATTTTGTCAGACAGCTGTGCAGCATACTTAGGCAGGCTAGCTAAATAGGATGACTAAGACCAATAAGTATAGTATGGGGAGCACATTGGGATACTGCTACTGCCTGGGCAGAGATGAGATGATTACTTTAAAGGAAAAATCCACCCAAAACCACTCATTCCTTTAATTTACAGTGTTAAATAGCACTAATATGTGAAAACAATATTTTTGTGAACAAATGTTTCATTTTGGCGTTTTAAGGTTGGTAGCTACATGGAAAATCCTTGTGGAAATCTGTTGCAGCTCCAGTCGACTCCAAAGTCCACTACAACGTCCACAATGCAATGTTCTCTCTAAGGACTGGTCTGCAAGCTAGCAAACGTAGCTTAACACAATAATACCAAAGGCAATATCAGCATGTAACATAGTTAGTTAGCTGTAAAATCGCCTAAACAAACTGCACTATCAATTTAGGAGTCTGCAATCTCACCATGTTCAACCCGCAGATCGATGAACCTCACCGAGTCTAACATTCTTAACGGTTGAGGAGATGGGTTACGTTTCCCATGCTTCGTCAATGGGCCACGCAGTGCATTCTGGGCGATTCTGGGACCAGGAGAGCTCTCCTTCAAGGAGTGTATGAGAGTCTATTGGGCACAAACTCAAAAACCCAACATTAGCAATACTTTTGTGCAATGAGGGCGTTATATGTTCCTTCATTCTTTGAATTCCTATCTCCTTTTTATAATGTCTCGGGCAATGGAACCATGCAATGCACCCTGGACTAAAGAGGCAGGCAAATAGGAAAAATGTGCTAGACCCTCCGTTAAATGAAACATTTATCAAGGTAGGAATATCGCAAATTATCAATGGCTCATTCGAGAGAAGACATCCTCTCGATTTATGACATCGGCCAGTATTAAAATCTGACATGTATGATAGACGTTTTCACGATCTAAAAGTTGTATTCCTATTAACTTCCAGTGTGGTGAGAGCGAGTTTATCACGGTGCTACGTCATATCGGACGGATTTCTGCCTGCTTTAATGCCAAAAACTCAGATACACAGGAAAACATGAAATGACAGAGGGAATTGACAGAATATCACTCAGAGAAGCACAAAAACAATACAACATTCAAAATGGGTGAACCTTTAAGGAATGAAAAATAATAGTTATCAAATAAAAAGTAATATACACATCTGAAATATTTTATTATTTCATAGTAATTTCCTATTTTTCTTTTGATGTCTATCCAATGTGGACCTGACAGAGACAATGGAACATTTTCATTGTTTTGGTAATTCAATGTTCACTATTTTTGTAAGGTCATTATTTCATAATACATTTCATTTTTAAAAAATAAAAAATAATTGCACTGAAACTGAACCAACCTCAACAAGCACTAATCGGGCGCTATAGAGGGGACAGAGAACGACACACTCCAAAACTAACCATATTTGGATAGTAGAGCCAGTACTGACTATTTCCCACCCCACTTTAGCTGAGAGTATCCCATATACCGTGTATTTCGTTGCAGTGATAGGAGTGGTTGGTGTAAAGAGTCACCAGTACACAAGATACCCATTTAGGTTTTGCAGACTCTTTTGAGTAATTCCAATAACATATATTTGTATTTTATTAAAAGTGTATTTCTTTAACTATAGCTTTAAATATACCAGTGTTTGTGTAAACTTTCAAAAGAAATGCTGGGCTCCTGAGTGGCGCAGAGGTCTAAGGCACTGCATCTCAGTGCTGAGGCATCACTACAGACCCTGGTACGATTCCAGGCTGTGTCACAACCGGCCATGATTGGGAGTCCTATAGGGCGGCGCACAATTGGTAATGCATAATGGATATGACACTACACAAAGTGGATGTCTACATGTATCCAGGCTACTGCAGTAGGCTATCTATAATGCATGGTGGATATTGAGTTCTCTCCTCAATTGGTCTTCTCTGTCTAAATCCTTCTATGGACACTCCTGAATTCCCAATGTGGCAGGTACCTCTGAATGGGATAACACTCTCATTATAAAAGCTTAGGAGTTGGATGATCATTTCACGACCCAGTCAGCGGGCAAGATTTTTGTAATGATGGTTGTTAAATAAAAAATGTACGCATGAATTTGCCTCGTGAAGCACAAGGCTCCCACTCTTGTCTGTGTAGCACAGCTAGAAGCCCACCACGTCCAGAGGCTTGGAGGAGAACATGAAGGGGGACACGCCGAACACGTCGTACCCGGATGAGGGTAGCTGATTCAGGGTGAAGAGCCTCTCCACCAGGGGGTCTCATGCTCAGGCCCCCTGCGTCAGGGTGTGTAAAGCTACTGTGAGGGTCTTGCAGAGCAACAACACAAGCTTGGAAGGCTTCAGGTTATGGGCCTGCTCGGGCCAAGGAGCATAAAGATAGACAATGTTGATCAATGGAGTTGATTGCATCCAAAGTCAGCCCATAGCACACAACACACAGACATGACGTTCCTGGGATAAGACACAGGCATCAATTAACAACATCACATGCATAACTTTCCTGGGACAACTATGGTATAATGCAGTTGATATTAGCGAACTACAAGCTAACATTATTTTAAGGACTAAGAAGAATTTCACTAGCTATAAATCATAAAACATATTGCTCAAATTCCATATGAGGACCAATCAATGTCAGGAAAACATCTGATTTATGTTAACCGTTTCAAGTTAGGCTCCTACCCAGGACACTCCGTAAACTCTGCGCCAGTGTTCCATCAGAGCTGCCCAAGTCTCGGGCCTCTTGTGTGTGTAGGAGCTGGTAAACCTGTCTCATGTATGGGTGTGGTTTGGCTTGATGCGGTGCAGACAGCTTATTGATTTGCAGCATCTCTGGGTCGCCTGAGAGAAATATGCCCCAGGCACAATTCAACAGCAGAAGGAACAGTATGACATGCAGGCATCTCAAACAGGCAGTGGTAGGCTAATGCACCTAATAAGCTGATTTGCACAGAAGAACCTTTAATTAAAAAACCTTAAACTTCACAAACAGGATTTTGAGATAATTCACCTAAAAGCTGGTTTGCACACCACCATAAAACTCTAAATACAAACCTTTGATCAAAAAATCTTCTCAAACAGGTGTCTGGGATGAGCCGATGTGTAATCATCTTATCTGATCCCAGGATGATGGGAAATGCTATTTCTGTCTGTAGAAAAACTCATTCTGATTGGCTGGGCTTGGCTCCCCAGTCGGTGGACCTGGCTCACAAGTGGGTGGGCCTGGCTCACAAGTGGGTGGGCCTCTGCCCAGTCATGTGAAATCCATAGAGTGGGCCTAATGAATTCTATTCAATTGACTGATTTCCTTCGATGAACTGTAACTCAGTAAAATCTTGAAATTGTTGCTTGTTGCAGTTATTTATAGTTTGTCCATCATAAAAAACTGTGGCATTATAGTAAGGGTCAACAAGAACTTTACATGCAATTCCTGGATTGTTGTTTTAAATTTATAAGTTTTACAATGCTCCACAATAGATAACTACTTCAGAACAAAAACTGCTCAATGAACATGCATTTTTAAAACTATATTAAATAGTTTACAGTTGGGCAGGCGGCGTACGCCACCAGTCTAACCAAATGAAATGTTATGAACAGACTACTCAATCAGTTAGCAGCGGTTCCCAAACTTTTTATAGTCCCGTACCCCTTCAAACATTTAACCTCCAGCTGCATACCCCTTTTGCACCAGGGTCAGCACACTCTCAAATGTTGTTTTTTGCCATCATTGTAAGCCTGCCACACACACACTATACGATACATTTATTAAACATAAAAATGAGTGTGAGTTTTTGTCACAACCCGGCTCGTGGGAAGTGACAAAGAGCTCTTATAGGACCAGGGCACAAATAATAACAACAATAATCAATCATTTTGCACTTTAAAATTGTGAATAATTAGAACAACATTAACCACAGGTTAATGAGATGGGTGTGGTTGAAAGGATGCACATAACTCTGCAGTGTTGGGTTGTATTGGAGAGAGTCTCAGTCTTAAATCATTTTCCACACACAATCTGGCTGTATTTAGTTTCCATGCTAGTGAGGGCCGAGAATCCACTCTCATATAGGTATGTGGTTGCAAAGGGCATCAGTGTCTTAACAGCACAGCCCAATTCAGAAATCTGGCAGTGGCTTCTGATTAAATACAATTTTCATAGAACCGCTTGTTGCAATTTCGATGTTCAGATATCGATAAGTGGACTGGAGGCAGGGCATGACAGGGATAAGATTCCAGTTGTTTGTGTCATCAGTTTCGGGAAAGTACTTGCGTAATCCCCTCTCGCCACTGGGATTCTCTGCCTCAAACCCTATTACGGGGGCTGAGTCACTGGCTTACTAGTGCTCTTCCATACCGGCCCTAGGAGGGGTGCGTCACTTGAGTGGGTTGAATCACTGACGTGATCTTCCTGTCCAGGTTGGCACCCCCTCGGGTTCGTGCCTTGGGGTCTTCTTGGGCTATACTCATCCTTGTCTCAGGATAGTAAGTTAGTGGTTAAAGATATCCCTTTAGTGGTGTGGGGGCTGTGCTTTGGAAAAGTGGGTGGTGTTATATCCTGCCTGTTTGGCCATGTCCGGGGGTATCATCGGACGGAGCCACAGTGTCTCCCGACCCCTCCTGTCTCAGCCTCCAGTATTTATGCTGCAATAGTTTGTGTCGGGGGCTAGGGTCAGTCTGTTGTATCTAGAGTATTTCTCCTGTCTTATCTGGTGTCCTGTGTGAATTTAAGTATGCTCTCTCTAATTCTCTCTCGGAGGACCTGAGCCCTAGGACCATGCCTCAGGACTACCTGGCCTGATGACTCCTTGCTGTCCCCAGTCCACCTGGTCGTGCTGCTGCACCAGTTCAACTATTCTGCCTGCAGCTATGGAACCCTGACCTGTTCATCGGACGTGCTACCTTGTCCCAGACCTGCCGTTTTAAACTCTAGAGACAGCAGGAGCTGTAGATATACTCTGATTGATCGGCTATGAAAAGCCAACTGTCATTTACTTCTGAGGTGCTGACCTGTTGCACCCTCTACAACCACTGTGATTATTATTATCTGACCCTGCTGGAC
Source organism: Oncorhynchus tshawytscha (assembly GCF_018296145.1). Lineage (NCBI taxonomy): Eukaryota > Metazoa > Chordata > Actinopteri > Salmoniformes > Salmonidae > Oncorhynchus > Oncorhynchus tshawytscha. Next base: position 26,404,994 of record NC_056443.1, read on the forward strand.
ATCTATGAACATTTGAACATCTTGGCCATGTTCTGTTATAATCTCCACCAGGCACAACCAGAAGAGGACTGGCCACCCCACATAGCCTGGTTCCTCTTTAGGTTTCTTCCTAGGTTCCGGTCTTTCTAGGGAATTTTTCCTGGCCACCGTGCTTCTACACCTGCATTGCTTGCTGTTTGGCGTTTTAGGCTGGGTTTCTGTACAGCACTTTGTGACATCAGCTGAGGAAAGAAGGGCTTTATAAATACATTTGATTGGTTGATTGATAATTGCGCACTCAACTCACGCAGGTGCTTCGATATATCACATTTGACATTGTCTATAAACTTGAGTTAATTTGCATACAAAAAAAAAAAAATCATACAAAGACCGGTGTGTTGTCCTTGTTAATGCAGACAGAGAAGAGCTCCAACTTCTTAATCATAGCCTCAATTTTGTCCGGTACATTGAATATAGTTGTGGAGAGTCCCGGTAATCCTAGATACTGATCATTCAGGCGAGAAAAAACATCCCCCAGATAGGCCAGTAGTGTGAGAAACTCGTCATTATGCAAGCGGTCAGACAAGTGAAAATCATGGTTAGTAAAGAAAACTTTAAGCTCGTCTTTCAATTTTTAAAAAACGTGTCAATACTTTGCCCCTTGATAACCAGTGCACTTCTGTATATTGTAAAAGCGTTACATGGTCGCTGCCCAGATCATTGCATAGTGCAGAAAATACAAGATTTCAGGGGCCTTGCTTTAACAAAGTTATCCCTCTAGTGGTGTGGGGGCTGTGCTTTGGCAAAGTGGGTGGGGTTATATCCTTCCTGTTTGGCCCTGTCTGGGGTGTCCTCGGATGGGGCCACAGTGTCTCCTGACCCCTCCTGTCTCAGCCTCCAGTATTTATGCTGCAGTAGTTAATGTGTCGGGGGCTAGGGTCAGTTTGTTATATCTGGAGTATATCTCCTGTCCTATTCGGTGCCCTGTGTGAATCTAAGTGTGCATTCTCTAATTCTCTCTTTCTCCCTCTCTCTCTCTCGGAGGACCTGAGCCCTAGGACCATGCCCCAGGACTACCTGACATGATGACTCCTTGCTGTCCCCAGTCCACCTGGCCGTGCTGCTGCTCCAGTTTCAACTGTTCTGCCTTATTATTATTTGACCATGCCGGTCATTTATGAACATTTGAACATCTTGGCCATGTTCTGTTATAATCTCCACCCGGCACAGCCAGAAGAGGACTGGCCACCCCACATAGCCTGGTTCCTCTCTAGGTTTCTTCCTAGGTTTTGGCCTTTCTAGGGAGTTTTTTCTAGCCACCGTGCTTCTACACCTGCATTGCTTGCTGTTTGGGGTTTTAGGCTGGGTTTCTGTACAGCACTTTGAGATATCAGCTGATGTACGAAGGGCTATATAAATACATTTGATTTGATTTGATTTAACCATTTTCACTGTAGTGTCCAAAACATCTTTCAAGCTGTCAGACATTCCCTTGACAGCAAGAGCCTCTCGGTGGATGCTGCATTGTACCCAAGTGGCGTCGGGAGCAACCGCTTGCATGCGCCTTATCTCTCCACTATGTCTCCCTGTCATAGCTTTTGCGCCATCATTACAGATACCAACATGAGCAGCAGCTACGTTTGACTACATACAGACCGTTAGTAGAATTCATGCAAGAGAGTAAGGGTTAATGTGATTGGATGTTAAGTATTTGACGAGGCTACCTGTATTTGACATTGTGTTGTTATTTTACTGGACACTAGATAAATAAAATGTAACTTTGGCAGTGAAACGAGGCTACTCAGGCAAGAAAAAACCTCACCCAATTGTTTAGCCCCATTTTTTAAATGTCAATCACATTTGTATTTGGCATACACCTGATGTCATGGTCCGTACCCCAGTTTAGGAATACCTGAGTGAATGCATTTCCAAAGCAATACACTCATGCCTGCTTTTTGCTGTAAATATGTAAAAGTGGCAATAGAGAGGGCTAATTCACTAGACTCAGCCTGGCAGAAGCTGATCATTACAGGGGTAAATCAGTAGTTGAAACAATAACAAAGCAGAGTCCCCGCCCCTGATTTGGTAACCAGCTGAGGGATGGGGCTGGAAAAATGTAACCACTCTCAAATTCATATACAGAGCTATGAATGCAATGATAGAGCATGCATGATAAAATTATAGTTTACATGTAATTTATTTTGGCTAAATAGTTTGTTTACATTGTATATAGATTTGCACACACTATATATATTTTTCTTTTGTGTTATTGTTTGTACATTTATTTATCCCATGTGTAACTGTGTTGTTTTTGTTGCACTGCTTTGCTTTATCTTGGCCAGGTTGCAGTTGTAAATGAGAACTTGCTCTCAACTGGCCTACCTGGTTAAATAAAGGTGAATTTTAGATTTTAAAAAAGTACTTTGTTAACAAACATTGGACTAAAAGGAGCTTATATTTTGGGTTAAAAGACATCTCGACATCAACTGTTCAGAGGAGAATGCGTGAAATCAGGCCTTCATGGTTGAATTGCTGCAAATAAATCACTAAAGGACACCAAGAAGAAGAAGAGACTTGCTTAGGCCAAGAAACATGCGCAATGGACCGGTGGAAATCTGTCCTTTCTTTTGGTTCCAACCACCGTGTCTTTGTGAAACGCAGAGTAGGTGAATGGATGATCTCCATGTGTGGTTCCGATCGTGAAGCATGGAGGAGGTGGTGTGATGGCGCTTTGCTGGTGACACTGATTTATTTAGAACTCAAGGCACACTAAACCAGCATGGCTACCACAGCATTCTGCAGCCATCCCATCTGGTTTGCGCTTAGTGGGACTATCATTTGTTTTTCAACAGGACAAATGAACCAAAACACACCACCAGGCTGTGGAAGGGCTATTTGACCAAGAAGGAGAGTGATGGAGTGCTGCATCAGTTGACCTGGCCTCGACAATCACCTGACCTCAACAGAATTGAGATGGGTTGGGATGAGTTGGACCGCAGAGTGAAGGAAAAGCAGCCAACAAGTGCTCAGCATATGTGGGAACTCCTTCAAGACTGTGCAAAGCTGTCATAAAGGCAAAGGGTGGCTACTTTAAAGAAAAGAAAATATATTTGGATTTGTTTAACACTTTGGTTACTACATGATTGCATATGTTTTTCATAATTTTGATGTCTTCTCTGTTATTCTTAAATGTAAACAGTAAACATAAAAACCCTTGAATGATTAGGTGTGTCCAAACTTTTGACTGGTACTATATGTGTGTCTGCATCAGGAGATAAAGCGGGTTCCACATATGTCCTTCTTACACAAACTGCATGTGCCAATGGGCCAATAAACAGTTTCTCAGGGACTGAAATAGCTAAAGCACTGTTTTGCAGCGTAGCCTCTTTTAGATACATCTATTTTATTAGATTGTTAACTTTAGCATACTAGTAACATATTTAGCTTTACAGTTTCTAGGAAGTTTTGAAAAGACAGATCTCATCTTTTATGGAATAGAAGAATAGTCAGGATTAGACAAAACATTTTGTGGTTGCATGTAGGATATAAAGCTTGAAAAAGCTTACATTTTCCCCTAAAAAAATTGTACTGTACTTATATTTCTATTAGTTTACATCAGGGAAAGGGTCAGGGAAGAAGAGGGATGGTGAACAGTAGATTACACAGTATTTGGTTTGACACACAGGTCAAAGGTTATTCCAAACTTTGGTGGCTTTCGTGTAGTTGGGTGTGTCACTGTGACGAAGTACACTGATGAATTCTTACCTTGGAGTAAGAGATGATTTAGGTTGCTTTAGACCACACTTAAGTATGTTGGTGATTCCCCTTCCAGAAGACTGTTTTTTTGTTTGATCACTATCAGTATGAGCGAACAAGACAATGGTTCAGAAAAAGCTTTCCAAAGTGTTTTTCCTGCATCAGGCGTCATCTGTTCATTGGTTAATAATAGGTTAGCCGACCTGCAAAGTAAGCACTTCGAAAACAGTTGGTGTTCTTTCGTACTTTACAGTGCAAATGACTGATACGTAAGACCACGAAAATAAACTTGAGGGTAGTGAGAGAGGAAGTAGGAGAGATTAAGACGTAGATAAACTATAAAAAAACATGCTATAAATGTTTTTCTTGCAGTCATGAGATATGAAATATTATTCTAATCTCAGCCCACTCAAATTTGTTTCCATCTATCTGACAGGTGTGGCATGTCAAGAAGCTGATTAAACAGCATAATCATTACACAGGTGCACCTTGTGCTGGGGCCAAGGAAAGGACACTAAAATCCATAGATTAGGGCCAGATGAAATAATTAAAATTGACTGATTTCCTTATGAACTGTAACTCAGTAAAATCTTTGAAATTGTTGAATGCTGTTTTTATATTTTTGTTCAGTATATGTATTTGTATCATTTATTTGTACATATTGTTAGTATTTTAAAATCATTCATTCATAACTAAAGTTACTTTTCCAGAACTGTGTTGGTGTTTTGGTGGCAAGATGTACTCCCTTAATGCCATGTTGAAGAGTGGGTTTGTAATAGTCTCCAAACCAATGCAGTGACTAATGCAAATAAATCACTAGATGCAGGGTTCGTTTTGAATCAGGTCACAACTAATTTATTGAGGCACAATAGTGTATAGACATTCACATCAATTCCACAGGACAGTAGAGGGTCCGTTTAACCATTTTGAATAGAACGGTCTTTCTGTACATCCTCTGGCGAGCATATCATCATAAGCTCTTAGCCAACAGGAAAAGCTCAAATGTACAATGCCACATATGGTGGGATCACTTCAATATAAGAAGTTAGTCAAACGTATCACACCACTGTGTGATTGGACTGATACATGTTCTGTAGTCCATATGTTACCATATCATAATAACAAATCGTTGGAATTAGGTTTATTTTAGGTTTCCTGTAAGTTTTAGATCCTCATCCCATTTACTGATTTGGAAAGAAATGGTGAAATAAATGTTCATCGGTGGTAATGTTTGATGTTTAAACCTTTAAAATGTTGGAACAGAGGATAACAATTGTGGTTAAATCATGTACTAATCTAAGCAGGGCAATCTGGACAATGAACAGTATATTCACACGTCTATATATTCACCCATTGTCCTACAATGCGGTGTGTAGAGCCGTTGTAGGAGTTATGATACTTTCTGGAATGTAATTTGGGTCCGCATTCTTAAAGCATCTTAAGAGTGCTGATCTAGGATCGACACTTCTATTCATAGGCTCTTAAAGCATCTTAGAGTGCTGATCTAGGATCAACACTTCTATTCATAGGCGCTGGGCACATCTCTCCTGTTTGAATACACTATAGCGCGTTGGTTTTAATGAGTCCTTTACGTTCTGTGTAGTCTCTTCCGCTCTTCTTTGTCAAAATTGATATTCCATTCACAATCAATGGAAAACAAGAGACGTGACAACATGAATTAAGGCAGACCACACTAATATGTAAACCTTAAAAGCTAGCTTGTCCAAAGAAAACTGTATTTGCCATAACTACAATGCTTCATGATGCTTTCCAAGGGAGATGTACTAATCTATATAGTCTGGTTTATGATTAAGGAGTGACCCAAGCATGTACACAAGCAGATTTTTTATCACATGAATGCATATTTTGGCATATTTTACCATAATCGTTTTAACTGTACGTTGCAGTTAAAAATGAAATTGTTAAAAACAAACAAACACATTGGACTGACTGACTGGTCAACAGGTACCGCAGTAACTTACCATGGTTTCTTTTCATGTGAGAGAACAGCTCTCGTCTCTTGCTTAAGGCATGGAGCGATGGCAGGAGAAGGAAAGAGCTGCACGTTAGTGGTTTGGCATCTCAGTTCCCTTCCAATTCACGCTTACGTTTGATGTCTAGCCACAAAATGTCTGGAACATTCAAGGTTTTTGGGTATACTATCTCTCCTATTGGGATGTCAATATTGTAAGAATCCAAACTCATATAGTTCTTGCTTTTCTTTAAGACACAAGTGCAGGGTTCTGGAATGTTCTCTAACTGATCTTGACTGACTGTCTGCGGCAGCCTCAATACGCCCTTACCCAACACTTATTCACACACAAACAAGAGAAAAGTACTCCTCAAAAATAAATTGCATCGAGAGAAACACCCACAATGACAATAACATTAGTTTATAAGACTGAATCTGGAGAAATTATCAAGGCACCAATATTCCTCCTCGTTTTGAAAAAAAGGCAACCCCGGTTTTCAAATTTCGCCCATTTAGAAAAATATGTACAAAAAAGACAACCAATGGACTGGTAAAGTTACCGTTTCTAAAAGTGCACATCAATGACAGTGACGATCAGTATTCTGTCCATGGGTGAATGGCCTCCTAGGTTACTACAAGGTGGTTCTAGAGGTCACCGTGGGGCTACAGGACAGTAGGACAGAGCTGGAACAAGGTCACACACAGGACTGGGCAGTGAGATACACACTTCACTCGCTCTACAACATCGATAAAGAAACACACCATTTCATAAAGAACAAGTCTCTCTACCGCACCCTCCAGAATATTCACATAAATAACTATTTGAGTTACAAATCGGCCTGCGGGAAGAGCTACAATAGGCAGGAGAAAAAACATCAACAATAGGGCCTTTCCGGATAGGGATAAAAAAAAGTACCATCTTTGGGCGATAGGAGAGGTGTAAAAATGATCTGTCCAAGATTCTCCCTTACACCCTGACCCACCACTACCCATCAAGTTTCTTTCCCGTTTTCCCTCTGTCTCCTCTCTGCTCCTCTCCACGGCGTGAGTGAGGGCCACAGGTGGAGCACTTCTCAGACCGTCCAGTAGAGGGCAGCGGTGGCAAGGTCAGATGACTGGAGCTCCAAAGCACTTGAGGCACCACTGGACATTGCTGTTGGGTGGCCGGTCAATCTTGTGCAGAGCCTTGAGCTGCTCTGTGCTCAGACCATCAAAGGCCTGGCGGTATTCACGGTCAAAGGCCTCTGTTGGAAACACAGGAGGGAAGAATATCCAATCAGAACATGATAGAAACCTGGAAATAGAATTCTTTTTTTTATTATACATAGCTTATCAAACTCAGGATAGAAAAGCTCATAGTAGCTGTGGTAACTATAGCAGTCACAACAACAGTGGTTGATTGGAATTACCCAAATCCCAGTCTTGGTTTAAAGAGAGTGGTTGGGTTATGAAAACAGTTCACTCACCGACGTCAATGTTCTCCCGTCCCAATGCCACAAGCGCCAGGAAGAGGATCTCCCTATAGATACCCCTGATAAAGAGACAGATCGATTGATTCATGAATAGATCAAAACAGTACAGACAGACACCAACAGAGAACATTGACAAATGCAATGCTTTCGTCTCACAAAATGGATCACCCAAAACCATAAGCTTCAGAGGACGTACCTTTGGCGTTTGACCTCTGGGTGCCGCTTGACCTCTCGGAGGAGCAGATTGATGGGGCCGTATACATCGTTCGTCTGGATGCTGCGGACGATGCTGTTGAGGAAGGTCCGTGTCTCCTGATGGTCCGTGGGGGCCAGGGTGGCCTTCTTCTCCACTGGGGAACAACAGATGAGTCATTACTCATTACATTCACTGTTCAATACATTAGAATAATGTATGTCATGGGTATAGATATTTTTAATAGCAGATATCCTGTCCATTAATGAATATGGCCAAAAATACATCACACACGCAGACAGAGACCCAGAGAGAGAATGCACAGTGTTCTGAGGATGATTGCTTGATCAGACGTAAGAGCTCTCGCTCTCTGTCTCTCTGTACTCACGCAGGGTCCTCCAGCTCTGGTAGAGGGGATCGCCAGGCTCCTGGTGCAGGTTGATGTTGTCCCACAGCAGCTGCACATACACCTGTTTACTGTCCTGGGACAGGGAGGTCTGGGGGAGCTGCAAACATGGTGAATAAAAAAATACAGACAAACACAGTCATCTTCTGTTACCCTACTTGAACAGTGCTCCGGCGTGATCATAAGTAGAGAGAGAAATGTTCCTATCTGCATGAGATTGACCACTAGTCTATTGTTACAGTACTCTCATGTGGAGAGGAGTAGTGTGTGTGTGTGTGTGTGTGTGTGTGTGTGTGTGTGTGTGTGTGTGTGTGTGTGGGTGTGTGCGGGTGCTCTGCATGGTCATGTACCTGTACTCCATTGTTGCAGTGTTCTGAGGTGAGGATGAGGCCAGGCAGGTAGCTGGGCAGGTCCAGACGACAGAAATAAAACACCAGGTTCCAGAAGATGATGGGGTGTTGACTCAGGAATTTATGGGTGTAGATCACCTGGTTGTGAATTAAACAGTGCTCAAAAGGGGTACTACAGCTTATTGTTCAAATATGTCAAGTCACTGGGATGATGGAAACCGCAAAAGCAAGGTTGAAAACTGACCAGATCATCTGCTAAATGACTTAAAAAAGTCAATGGGACACACATACAATAGCATCTTGACATCATTGACACATAAATAAGTCATAATTCATGTAACAATCTATGGGTTCCATTTTGCGGTCCTGTCTAGTTGAAATGTTGCATCTTTCTGAACATATTCTTAGGTCTGTTAAATGTGTATTACCTGGTCTCCCTCGTTCTCTAGTAGGGTCTCCAGTTCTTTGCGGAGGACCAGGGGGCTGAGGTAGGGCACAGACACTGGCATGGGGTCGGGCCGCTTTTGTCCCAGGCCATCCTGAGAGAGACACATACAGACGGCTTTAGGCAGTTGCGTAACTCCTTCTGACCATCCACACAAGATATAATTTGTCGGAAGGTGAATGGGCGCTCCAGTCTGAGGTCCTGAGCGCTCTGGAGCAGGTTTTCATCAAGGATCTCTATGTACTTTGCTCTTTTTCATCTTTCCATTCGATCCTGACTAGTCTCCCGGTCGCTGAAAAACATCCCCACAGCATGATACCGCCACCACTGTGCTTCACAGTAGGGATGGTGCAAGGTTTCCTCCAGACATGCCAGTTGGCATTTAGGCCAAAGAGTTCAATCTTGGTTTCATCAGCCCAGAGAATCTTGTGTCTCATGGTCCGAATCATTTAGGTGCCTTTTGGCAAACTCCAAGCGGGCTGTCATCTGCCTTTTTCTGAGGAGAGGCTTCCGTCTGGCCACTCTACCATAAAGGCCTGATTGGTGGAGTGCTGCAGAGATGGTTGTCCTTCTGGAACGTTCACCCATCTCCACAGAGGAAGTCTGGAGCTCTGCCAGAGTAACCATCGGGTTGTTGGTCACCTCCCTGACTAAGGCCCTTCTCCACCGATTGTTCAGTTTGGCCGGGCAGCTAGCTCTAGGAAGAGTCTTGGTAGTTCTAAACTTCTTCCATTTAAGAATGATGGAGGCCACTGGGTTCTTGGGGACCTTCCATGCTGTAGAAATGATTTGGTACCCTTCCCCAGATCTGTGCCTCGACACAATCCTGTCTCGGAAGTGCTACGGACAATTCCTTCGACCCCATGGCTTGGTTTTTGTTCTGACATGCACTGTCAACTGTGGGACCTTTTATATAGACAGGTGTGTGCCTTTCCAAATCATGTTGAATCAATTCAATTTACCACAGGTGGACTCCAATCAAGTTGTTGAAACATCAAGGATGATCAATGGAAACAGGATCCACCCGAGGTCAATTTTGAGTCTAATAGCAAAGGGTCTGAATACTAATGTTTTTTATTTTTAAAACATTTGCTAAAATGTCTAAAAACCTGTTTTGCTTTGCCATTCTGGGGTATTGTGTGTAGATTGATGAGGATTTTTTTAAATGTAATCCCTTTCAGAATAAAGCTGCAACAAAATGTGGAAAAAGTCAAGGGTTTGAATACTTTCCGAATGCACTGTAACTGCATGGTCAGTATAGATGCTGCAGGTTTAGAGTACCGGAAAATTACATTTCAATTAAAGTCCACAAACAGAAAGTCATTTTCGACTCAAAGATGAATTTCAATTGATACCCTGAATTGACTTTACTGAAATGTAATTGACTCAAGTCCTGGAAGTGGTAAGGATTGCAAGCACATTACTGGGACATTGTGAGGACATTATTGATACGTTATGAAAACATTCTAAGGACACTCACCACCTCTGTCAGGCTGCAGGGCAGGCTGGTGGTGGACACGCCGTGTCCGGGTTGTCTCTGGTAAGAGACCAGGCTCTGTAGTGGCCCGCCCACACTGTTACTGCGCGTCAGAGAAGTCCCCCGCTTCCCTGCCTGGTGTTCCAGCAAGCCCAGAGGGTCCGACTGAGCCGGCTCCGGCACCAAACTGACAAACACACAGAGGAGAGGGCAAATACAGAGACATAGGAACTTTAACAAACATTTACAGCAAGTGCGAGTCAAGTCGTCAGCTTGTGATGTTTCGGCTCTGACAGTTCAATTTAAAAGAGGAAGAAGTTAGCATCATTAGGATACACGTGATGCCCTTATAATAGTATCAAATATATTTAGAACTGGCCTCTTGAGTGGCGCAGTGGTCTAAGGCACTGGCTTGTAGTGCTAGCTGTGCCCACTAGAGATTCTGGGTTCGAGTACAGGCTCTGTCGTAGCCGGCCGTGACTGGGAGAACCATCGGGCGGTGCACAATTGGCCCAGTGTCGTCCAGGTTAGGGGAGGGTTTGGCCCGGCAGGGATGTCCTTGTTCCATCGGGGATTAGCGACTCCTGTGGTGGGCCGGGCGCAGTGCACGCTGACACGGTTGCCAGGAGTACGGTGTTTCCTCTGACACTCTGGTGCGGCTGGCTTCCGGGTTAAGTGGGTGTTGTTGTCAAGAAGCAGTGAAGCTTGGCTGGGTTGTGTTTCGGAGGATGCGCCTCTCCCATGTCCGTACGGGAGGTGCAGCGATGACACGAGACTAACTACCAAATGGATACCACAATATTGGGGAGAATTTTTTTTTTTTTAACACACACACAATATATATATTTAAACTCAGCAAAAAAAGAAACGTCCTCTTACTGTCAACTGCATTTATTTTCAGCAAACTTAACAAATATATAGATTGTAAATATTTGTATGAACATAAGATTCAACAACAGACATAAACTGAACAAGTTCCACAGACATGTGACTAACAGAAAGGGAATCACGTGTCCCTGAACAAAGGGGGGGGGGGCAAAATCAAAAGCCAGTAAGTATCTGGTGTGGCTACCAGCTGCCTTAAGTACTGCAGTGCATCTCCTCCTCATGGACTGCACCAGATTTGTCAGTGAGATGTTACCCCACTCTTTCACCAAGGCACCTGCAAGTTCCTGGACATTTCTGGGGGGGAATGGCCCTAACCCTTCGATCCAACAAGTCCCAGACGTGCTCAATGGGATTGAGATTCGGGCTCTTCACTGACAATCCTGTCTTGCAGGAAATCAGCCATACTGCTCCTTTTGTGCGTGGTGGCATTACTGGAAGGCCAGGACAGGATGAGTCTGCAGGAAGGGTACCACATGAGGGAGGAGGATGTCTTCCCTGTAACGCACAGCGTTGATTGCCTGCAATGACAACAAGCTCAGTCCGATGATGCTGTGACAAACCGCCCCAGACCATGACTGACCCTACACCTCCAAATCGATCTCGCTCCAGAGTACAGGCCTTAATGTAACGCTCATTCCTTCGACGATAAATGCGAATCCGACCATCACCCCTGGTGAGACAAAACCCTGACTCGTCAGTGAAGAGCACTTTTTGCCAGTCCTGTCTAGTCCAGCGACGGTGGGTTTGTGCCCATAGGGGGCATTATTGCCGGTGATGTCTAGTGAGGACCTGCCTTGCGATAGGCCTTCAAGCCCTCTGTCCAGCCTCTCTCAGCCTATTGCGGACAGTCTGAGCAATGACGGAGGGATTGTGCGTTCCTGGTGTAACTCGGGTAGTTGTTGTTGCCATCCTGTACCTGTCCCGCAGGTGTGATGTTCAGATGATCCTGCTTAGGTGTTGTTAAACGTGGTCTGTCACTGCGAGGACGATCAGCTGTCCGTCCTGTCTCCCTGTAGCGCTGTCTTAGGCGTCTCACTGTACGGACATTGCAATGTATTGCCCTGGCCACATCTGCAGTCCTCATGCCTCCTTTTAGCATGCCTAAGGCACATTCACGCATATGATCAGGGACCCTGGGCATCTTTCTTTTGGTGTTTTTCAGAGTCAGTAGAAAGGCCTCTTTAGTGTCCTAAGTTTTCATGACTGTGACCTTAATTGCCTACCGTCTGTAAGCTGTTCGTGTCTTAACGACCGTTCCACAGGTGCATGTTCATTATTTGTTTGTGGTTCATTGAACAAGCATGGGAAACAGTGTTTAAACCCATTACAATGAAGATCTGTGAAGTTATTTGGATTTTTACGAATTTTCTTTGAAAGACAGGGTCCTGAAAAAGGGACATTTCTTTTTTGCTGAGTTTATATATAGAACTAAACCAAGATACTTCATCTGTGTTCTTTTCAATGGGAGCAAATTAAGCACAGTGGGCAGAGCCAAGAACAAGCTAACGAGTCCCTATTGGCGCATTCCAACATGCATTTGCATATTTCTGTTAGGGAACGTCTGCAGAATGTAGGCCCAGTTGCATTTCCTCTCCTCACCAGATTTATACATCTGGTGAAACATCTGGGTTCTTGTTCTACCTGTGTTAGTATAGTCACTAAGTCATTCATGAGACAGGCATTTCTGTGAACAGACCTCTTGTGAGTGGCGGTTTGGCTGGCCGGGGCCTCCCCTGGGTCCTCAGAGGAGGATTCTGGGAAGCTGATGAGGTCCGGGGGCGGGGTGTCTGCTGCACCCCCAACCCCGAGCACGGTGGAGTCTGTAGTTGTGGGCTGGTGGCTGGCGCTGTGGATACTGTCTCCTGATGCACTGGGCTTCAGGTAGAACCTGTAGGGGAGATCAACACTTTGAAACAGAATAGAGCATACACAACTATCCAGCCATATACAGTACTGTGAAAAAGTATTTTCCCCATTTATAGTCGTCTCTATTTTTAATATTTTTATACTGAATACGATCAGATCTTCAACCAAAACCTAATTTTAGATAAAGGGAACCAACAATTATACTTATTTAATTAATTTCATAAACAAAGTTATGCAACATGCAATGGCCCTGTGTGAAAAAGTAATTGCCCCCTTCTACTCAATAACTGGTTGTGCCGCCTTTAGCTGCAATGACTGCAACCAAACACTTCCTGTAGTTGTTGATCAGTCTTTCACGTGGCTGTGGAGGAATTTTTGCCGACTAGTCCACGCAGAACTGCTTTAACTCAGCGACATTTGTGGGTTTTCAAGTATGAACTACTCGTTTCAAGTCCTTCCACATCTCTATTGGGATTAGGTCTGGACCTTGACTAGGCCATTCCAAAACTTCAACTTTTTAGCCATTTTTATGTCGACTTGATAGTGTGTTTCGAATCATTTTCTTGCTGCATGACCCAGCTGCGCTTCAGCTCAGATGGATGGCCTGACATTCTCCTTTAGAATTCTCTGATATAGAACTGTGAATTCTGCTCTGTAAATGGAAGTCATCCAGGTCCTGAGGCAGCAAAGCATCTCCAAACCATCACACCACCACCACCACCATGCTGGACCATTGGTATAAGGTTCTTAGTGTGGAATGCGGTGTTTGATTTGTCAGGCATAACGGGACCCATGTGGTCCAAAAAGTTATACTTTTGGCTCATCTGTCCATAGAACATTCTTCCAAGAGTCTTGATGATCATCCAGGTGCTTCCAGATGCTTTTTGGCAAACCTGAGTCAACTTATAGTCATTTACAACATTAACAGTGTCTACACTGAATTTCTGATCAATTTGATGTTATTTTAATGGACAAAATATGTGCTTTTCTTTCAAAAACAAGGACATTTCTAAGTGACACCAAACTTTTGAACGGTTGTGTATATAAAACACAGGGAAATCACTGGGTTTTAAACCGGAAAAATGTACTATTAAACGGATCTATTCAACGATCAACAAATCCACAGACACCCACGCTGTGTTGGTGCGCAGGTCGTGGAACTCGACGTGGAGCAGAGGCAGAAAGGCGGCGCGGCAGAAAGGACAGGTAGTGTTGAGGTTGGAGTCGTCTGCCGTCCAGCCCGCCATGATCTCCTCGTCGTACACCAGACACTCACAGGACCGACACAGGGAGCAGCTGGACATCAGCACCTAGGAACACCCGGAAACGCACACACACACACACACACACACACACACAGAAACATTACAGATGCACCTGGCATAGGCTACTTGAGGCTCCCTGGCTAGATAACAGCAAACTCATGTTATGGATAGCAAGATGTCACAGTCTAAAATGACTCTCTAGCTCCTATGTATGTACTGCCAGGTTATTAAAGCACTTGTACTCACTCTTTGACTCGGTGAGACAGTATGTTGAGTACTGTAGCCAGTAATTGTGAGTATGATATTCTCACCTCTAGGGCACAGTTTTGGTAGATACTTGAGGAGCTGGTGTGGTGGGAGCCTTGATCAGAGTCTGGACCTCTCCCTGGCCGTCCTGGAGTCACTACACAGAGTATACAGTCACTCACTTCTACACTCAGTTTTCAACCATACACAAGTCTACATATTTTTTGTGTGTTTACTGTGCGCGCAGAGGTAACGTTGCGACTGTTTATACGGGTAACGTTGCGACTGTGTATACAGGTAACGTTGTTTGTCTCTGCATGCATATATAGGAGTATGTGAGTATATGCCTACATACTTTTGTATTTATATAAGCTGTGTGTGTGTGTGTGTGTGTGTGTGTGTGTGTGTGTGTGTGTGTGTGTGTGTGTGCGTGCGTCTTACGTGTGGAGTGAGGTCCTCTCCCTGTGTCACTGCTGCTACTGCTGCTGGCCAGGCTGGTGCTGCTCTGTGTCAGTCCGTTGGACACCAGGCCTTGGGTTGGCCCTCTGTGGGTGGGACTGTCCCCTCCTCCACCCCCTGACAGCATGGACTCATCCAGCCCGGCAGGGAAACTATCCCTATCCCTGTAGCCCGGGGCCAGCTCATCCTGGGGAGAGGGGGGAAATTAGAAAAAATTCAAACTTCCAAACGATTGTGAATCTTCATATTATTCCCATGTACAACATTGAATGCATTCTGCAATATGATTTGCGAGGTGAAACTGAAATGAGAAGCTCTGCTTGAATAATGAAAGTCGTACATCATTTTTCTGTATATAATGGTGTTTGACCGTGTGGTATCTATATCATCCGGCTGTTGCAGGTTATTTTTGTGCAATTAATTACCATTTTACGGTTATTTCTTAGTTAATCTATGTATGTATGTTCTGCAGTCCATCCCCGCTCACCTCGTCATCGGAGTAGGAATAGGCTGAGGCCACAGCCCCCCACACTTTGCTGGCCAGGTTCCCTGCCTGCTTCATGCCTGACTTCAACACGTCCATCTTGGGACCAGAGAGCAGGGTGTCCATCTTCATGCCTGAGATGGAGTTGATGACCGAGCCCAGCGAGCCATTTTGCGATGACCTCACCAGCGCAGTCAGTGACGACCTCGGGCTGGCCACAACACCGCGGCTCCTGGTGGCCATAACGGCGAAGGTCTTGGAGCGCGTGACAGCAGCAGGGCTGCGTTTGGGCGTCGAGTCCCCGCTTGAACCCCCTGGGTGTTTGACAGGGGGCACAGGGAGGCTGGACCTCCGTTCTAGAGCTTGCTTAACTGGGGCAGTGTCCGGGGAAGAGTCCCCTCCCTGCCCCCCCTGCTGGAACTCCATACTGGAGGACTTGGGGCCCAGTGGGCTTCGCAGGCTCATGTACATCTCAATCTCGTCTGCCAGGTTTCGGGACACCACGGCGGGCAGGGAGTGCGGCAGCTCCTGGCTGGTTACGGAGGCCAACTCTTCGTGCTCTGAGACCAGCAGGGAGAGGGGATCAGCCCCCACATCCACCTCCTTCATCTCCAGGGTTGGCAGAGAGCTATCACCCCTCCCCCCTGAATCTCCTTCCTCTTCCAACTTCAGTCCCATCTCATCCTCCCCGTCCATTCTCTCCTCCTCTTTCCCTAGCCCCTCCTCCAATGGGGTTGGGTCCATTACAGGACCCTCCTCCTCTGACAGTTTCCCCAGCATCGGACAACGCCCCTCCTCTGACTCCAACTCCTTAAAAAGGGCCTTGGATGGTGGATTTGTAGGTGGTTGGGTGGTGCCACACCCAGAAAGGGCATCGGCGAGGATTCGGGCATCGGCACCCATGCGTCTCGCGATGTGGTCCACACCATTTTTCTCCATCAGCATGCCGGCACGACTCTCAACGCTGAAGCTGCAGCTGCGCTCCGAGAAGGCCTTCTGGCGCTGGCCCTGCCCCTGAACTGCAGGCCCCGCCTCCCCAGAGCCACCCGGGGCTGTAGACTCACCCTCCTCCGGCAGAGAGACATTCTCGCTCTGGCTGCGCAGAGAGAACAGCTTCCCTGGGGCTGGTGGTAGAGAGGAACACAGAAGCATGCCTTCAATTCTGGGGACCTTTTTCTGTCCGGAAGTTTACTCAAATAAACCACCCCCCCAGAGTTCAGTGATATTGCAGACGTTACCCTTAATATCAAATGTGTCAACCTCAGATTGAGATTAGGTTTATAAGTTTGGGTCTGCTCCGGTCACTTACCAGTTTCTCCTCTCTTCATGGCAGTATCGAAGCTCCCTCCTGTGGACAGCTTGACGATGCTGGGGACATGTGGGATGGCTTCAACAGGGCTGGTGGGCTCCGCTACGACCACAGAACTGTCCACCGAGCCAGCTATGTCCCCACCTGAAGAGACATTATCCCACATCAAGTGAACATTTTTATTTTATTAATTTTTGCTGATAGAAAATCCTGAATAAAAATGCATGCTCAACCTGCAGATGCATTCTTCTAGATTAGACTGGCGTATATATTTTGGAAATGCCTGATTTGGTTACCATTGTGCTGTGCTTTGGGCTTGCTGCGGTGATCCACATCGACAAGAGGGGCTGCTGATGGAGCCAAATCCACTTGCACCTGATGCAGCTCATCTTTAGAGCCGTAGCCCTGGTCAGACTGACCTCCTGTGGGACACAAACATACTGTTGTCATCTACCCAGTCCCTTCAGATCTGTGCATATCTAAGGAGTTGGGGCTCGGAGCTATAGGCTAGTACCTAGGGGTTAGGGGCTAGCAGCGAGGGGCTGGGCAAAGTTGTGTGAGTGGCCTGGTCCAGTGTTTCCAGGCTGCAGCCTACCTGTGCTGCAGCCTACCTGTGCTGCAGCCTACCTGTGCTGCAGCCTACCTGTGCTGCAGCCTACCTGTGCTGCAGCCTACCTGTGCTGCAGCCTACCTGTGCTGCAGCCTACCTGTGCTGCAGCCTACCTGTGCTGCAGCCTACCTGTGCTGCAGCCTACCTGTGCTGCAGTGGTTGTCTGTGGCGTCTCCTATGATGAGGCTGCGTGCAAACAGCGTGTGATCCTCTCCGTTCACCTCACTGGAGTGGTCTGCACTCCCGTGGCTCAGCAGGTCGCTGCTCACCGACACCACTACAGACAGAGAACAAGCCTACATCACTTCCTGTGTCCCAGATCAGAGTTTTAGGTGAGTAAGGTAAAAGGGAGCTACTGCCCTTTACCATGTAGTAGTTATACAATGAAACAAAGCAATACAACCTGTACAGTATAATACTGTATTATTGTGAATCGACTTTACTGTCCTACAATCAAGCAATGATTCATTACATTGCATCGTTAAAATGGATTTAAAACATTTAGAAAGAAATATGA